>NC_072412.2:16291990-16608240 GCF_028858775.2 Pan troglodytes | reverse complement strand
GAATCATTTTCAGAAACTAGTTTGTGATGTGTGCCTTCAGCAGACAGAGTTTAACGTTTCTTTTCACAGAGCAGTTTGGAAGCACTCTCTTTGTAAAGTCTGCAAGTGGATATTTGGACCTCTTTGAAGGCCTTCGTTGGAAACGGGATTTCTTCATAAAATGCTAGACAGAAGAATTCTCAGTAACTTCTTTGTGTGTGTGTATTCAACCCACAGAGCTGAACCTTCCTTTAGGCAGAGCAGATTTGCAACACTCGTTTTGTGGAATTTACATGTGGAGATTTCAAGCGAATTGAGGTCAATGACAGAAAAGGAAATATCTTCGTTTAAAAACTAGACAGAATCATTCTCAGAAACTATTTTGTGATATGTGCATCCACCTGACAGTGTTTAACCTTTCTTTTCATAGAGCAGTTCGAAAACACTCTGTTTGTAAAGTCTGCAACTGGATATTTGGACTTCTTTTAACCCTTCGTTGGAAACGGGATTTCTTTATATAATGCAAGACAGAAGAATTCTCAGTGACTTCTTTGTGTTGTGTGTATGCAGCTCACAGAGTTGAACCTTTCTTTAGACAGAGCAGGTTTGAAACTCTCTTTTTGTGGATTTTGCAATTGCAGATTTCAAGCGATTTGAGGCCAGTGTTTGAAAAGGAAATATCTTCGTATAAAAACTAGACGGAATCATTCTCTGAAACAACTTAATGATTTGTGCGTTCAGCTCACAGAGTTTAACCTTCCTTTTCATAGAGCAGTTAGGAAACACTCTGTTTGTGAAGTCTGATAGCAGATATTTGGACCTCTTTGAGGCCTTCGTTGGAAACGGGATTTCTTCATATAATGCAAGACAGAGGAGTTCTCAGTAACTTCTTTGTGTTGTGTGTATGCAGCTCACAGAATTGAACCTTTCTTTAGACAGAGCAGATTTGAAACTCTCTTTTTGTGGATTTTGCAATTGGAGATTTCAAGCGATTTGAGGCCAAAGGTTGAAAAGGAAATATCTTCTTTTAAAAACTAGACGGAATCATTCTCTGAAACAACTTAATGATTTGTGCGTTCAGCTCACAGAGTTTAACCTTCCTTTTCATACAGCAGTTGGGAAACACTCTGTTTGTAAAATCTGGAAGCGGACATTTGGACCTCTTTGAGGACTTCGTTGGAAACGGGATTTCTTCATATAATGCTAGACAGAAGAATTCTCAGTAACTTCCTTGTGTGTGTGTATTCAACTCACAGAGTTGAACCTTTCTTTAGAGAGAGTAGATTTGAAACTCTCTTTTTGTGGAAATTACATGTGGAGATTTCAAGCGATTTGAGGCCAATGACGGAAAAGGAAATATCTTCGTTTAAAAACTAGACAGAATCATTTTCAGAAACTAGTTTGTGATGTGTGCCTTCAGCAGACAGAGTTTAACGTTTCTTTTCACAGAGCAGTTTGGAAGCACTCTCTTTGTAAAGTCTGCAAGTGGATATTTGGACCTCTTTGAAGGCCTTCGTTGGAAACGGGATTTCTTCATAAAATGCTAGACAGAAGAATTCTCAGTAACTTCTTTGTGTGTGTGTATTCAACCCACAGAGCTGAACCTTCCTTTAGGCAGAGCAGATTTGCAACACTCGTTTTGTGGAATTTACATGTGGAGATTTCAAGCGAATTGAGGTCAATGACAGAAAAGGAAATATCTTCGTTTAAAAACTAGACAGAATCATTCTCAGAAACTATTTTGTGATGTGTGCATCCACCTGACAGTGTTTAACCTTTCTTTTCATAGAGCAGTTCGAAAACACTCTGTTTGTAAAGTCTGCAACTGGATATTTGGACTTCTTTTAACCCTTCGTTGGAAACGGGATTTCTTTATATAATGCAAGACAGAAGAATTCTCAGTGACTTCTTTGTGTTGTGTGTATGCAGCTGACAGAGTTGAACCTTTCTTTAGACAGAGCAGGTTTGAAACTCTCTTTTTGTGGATTTTGCAATTGCAGATTTCAAGCGATTTGAGGCCAGTGTTTGAAAAGGAAATATCTTCGTATAAAAACTAGACGGAATCATTCTCTGAAACAACTTAATGATTTGTGCGTTCAGCTCACAGAGTTTAACCTTCCTTTTCATAGAGCAGTTAGGAAACACTCTGTTTGTGAAGTCTGATAGCAGATATTTGGACCTCTTTGAGGCCTTCGTTGGAAACGGGATTTCTTCATATAATGCAAGACAGAGGAGTTCTCAGTAACTTCTTTGTGTTGTGTGTATGCAGCTCACAGAATTGAACCTTTCTTTAGACAGAGCAGATTTGAAACTCTCTTTTTGTGGATTTTGCAATTGGAGATTTCAAGCGATTTGAGGCCAGTGTTTGAAAAGGAAATATCTTCTTTTAAAAACTAGACGGAATCATTCTCTGAAACAACTTAATGATTTGTGCGTTCAGCTCACAGAGTTTAACCTTCCTTTTCATACAGCAGTTAGGAAACACTCTGTTTGTAAAATCTGGAAGCGGACCTTTGGACCTCTTTGAGGACTTCGTTGGAAACGGGATTTCTTCATATAATGCTAGACAGAAGAATTCTCAGTAACTTCCTTGTGTGTGTGTATTCAACTCACAGAGTTGAACCTTTCTTTAGAGAGAGTAGATTTGAAACTCTCTTTTTGTGGAAATTACATGTGGAGATTTCAAGCGATTTGAGGCCAATGACGGAAAAGGAAATATCTTCGTTTAAAAACTAGACAGAATCATTTTCAGAAACTAGTTTGTGATGTGTGCCTTCAGCAGACAGAGTTTAACGTTTCTTTTCACAGAGCAGTTTGGAAGCACTCTCTTTGTAAAGTCTGCAAGTGGATATTTGGACCTCTTTGAAGGCCTTCGTTGGAAACGGGATTTCTTCATAAAATGCTAGACAGAAGAATTCTCAGTAACTTCTTTGTGTGTGTGTATTCAACCCACAGAGCTGAACCTTCCTTTAGGCAGAGCAGATTTGCAACACTCGTTTTGTGGAATTTACATGTGGAGATTTCAAGCGAATTGAGGTCAATGACAGAAAAGGAAATATCTTCGTTTAAAAACTAGACAGAATCATTCTCAGAAACTATTTTGTGATGTGTGCATCCACCTGACAGTGTTTAACCTTTCTTTTCATAGAGCAGTTCGAAAACACTCTGTTTGTAAAGTCTGCAACTGGATATTTGGACTTCTTTTAACCCTTCGTTGGAAACGGGATTTCTTTATATAATGCAAGACAGAAGAATTCTCAGTGACTTCTTTGTGTTGTGTGTATGCAGCTGACAGAGTTGAACCTTTCTTTAGACAGAGCAGGTTTGAAACTCTCTTTTTGTGGATTTTGCAATTGCAGATTTCAAGCGATTTGAGGCCAGTGTTTGAAAAGGAAATATCTTCGTATAAAAACTAGACGGAATCATTCTCTGAAACAACTTAATGATTTGTGCGTTCAGCTCACAGAGTTTAACCTTCCTTTTCATAGAGCAGTTAGGAACCACTCTGTTTGTGAAGTCTGATAGCAGATATTTGGACCTCTTTGAGGCCTTCGTTGGAAACGGGATTTCTTCATATAATGCAAGACAGAGGAGTTCTCAGTAACTTCTTTGTGTTGTGTGTATGCAGCTCACAGAATTGAACCTTTCTTTAGACAGAGCAGATTTGAAACTCTCTTTTTGTGGATTTTGCAATTGGAGATTTCAAGCGATTTGAGGCCAAAGGTTGAAAAGGAAATATCTTCTTTTAAAAACTAGACGGAATCATTCTTTGGAACAACTTAATGATTTGTGCGTTCAGCTCACAGAGTTTAACCTTCCTTTTCATACAGCAGTTGGGAAACACTCTGTTTGTAAAATCTGGAAGCGGACATTTGGACCTCTTTGAGGACTTCGTTGGAAACGGGATTTCTTCATATAATGCTAGACAGAAGAATTCTCAGTAACTTCCTTGTGTGTGTGTATTCAACTCACAGAGTTGAACCTTTCTTTAGAGAGAGTAGATTTGAAACTCTCTTTTTGTGGAAATTACATGTGGAGATTTCAAGCGATTTGAGGCCAATGACGGAAAAGGAAATATCTTCGTTTAAAAACTAGACAGAATCATTTTCAGAAACTAGTTTGTGATGTGTGCCTTCAGCAGACAGAGTTTAACGTTTCTTTTCACAGAGCAGTTTGGAAGCACTCTCTTTGTAAAGTCTGCAAGTGGATATTTGGACCTCTTTGAAGGCCTTCGTTGGAAACGGGATTTCTTCATAAAATGCTAGACAGAAGAATTCTCAGTAACTTCTTTGTGTGTGTGTATTCAACCCACAGAGCTGAACCTTCCTTTAGGCAGAGCAGATTTGCAACACTCGTTTTGTGGAATTTACATGTGGAGATTTCAAGCGAATTGAGGTCAATGACAGAAAAGGAAATATCTTCGTTTAAAAACTAGACAGAATCATTCTCAGAAACTATTTTGTGATGTGTGCATCCACCTGACAGTGTTTAACCTTTCTTTTCATAGAGCAGTTCGAAAACACTCTGTTTGTAAAGTCTGCAACTGGATATTTGGACTTCTTTTAACCCTTCGTTGGAAACGGGATTTCTTTATATAATGCCAGACAGAAGAATTCTCAGTGACTTCTTTGTGTTGTGTGTATGCAGCTCACAGAGTTGAACCTTTCTTTAGACAGAGCAGGTTTGAAACTCTCTTTTTGTGGATTTTGCAATTGCAGATTTCAAGCGATTTGAGGCCAGTGTTTGAAAAGGAAATATCTTCGTATAAAAACTAGACGGAATCATTCTCTGAAACAACTTAATGATTTGTGCGTTCAGCTCACAGAGTTTAACCTTCCTTTTCATAGAGCAGTTAGGAAACACTCTGTTTGTGAAGTCTGATAGCAGATATTTGGACCTCTTTGAGGCCTTCGTTGGAAACGGGATTTCTTCATATAATGCAAGACAGAGGAGTTCTCAGTAACTTCTTTGTGTTGTGTGTATGCAGCTCACAGAATTGAACCTTTCTTTAGACAGAGCAGATTTGAAACTCTCTTTTTGTGGATTTTGCAATTGGAGATTTCAAGCGATTTGAGGCCAAAGGTTGAAAAGGAAATATCTTCTTTTAAAAACTAGACGGAATCATTCTCTGGAACAACTTAATGATTTGTGCGTTCAGCTCACAGAGTTTAACCTTCCTTTTCATACAGCAGTTAGGAAACACTCTGTTTGTAAAATCTGGAAGCGGACCTTTGGACCTCTTTGAGGACTTCGTTGGAAACGGGATTTCTTCATATAATGCTAGACAGAAGAATTCTCAGTAACTTCCTTGTGTGTGTGTATTCAACTCACAGAGTTGAACCTTTCTTTAGAGAGAGTAGATTTGAAACTCTCTTTTTGTGGAAATTACATGTGGAGATTTCAAGCGATTTGAGGCCAATGACGGAAAAGGAAATATCTTCGTTTAAAAACTAGACAGAATCATTTTCAGAAACTAGTTTGTGATGTGTGCCTTCAGCAGACAGAGTTTAACGTTTCTTTTCACAGAGCAGTTTGGAAGCACTCTCTTTGTAAAGTCTGCAAGTGGATATTTGGACCTCTTTGAAGGCCTTCGTTGGAAACGGGATTTCTTCATAAAATGCTAGACAGAAGAATTCTCAGTAACTTCTTTGTGTGTGTGTATTCAACCCACAGAGCTGAACCTTCCTTTAGGCAGAGCAGATTTGCAACACTCGTTTTGTGGAATTTACATGTGGAGATTTCAAGCGAATTGAGGTCAATGACAGAAAAGGAAATATCTTCGTTTAAAAACTAGACAGAATCATTCTCAGAAACTATTTTGTGATATGTGCATCCACCTGACAGTGTTTAACCTTTCTTTTCATAGAGCAGTTCGAAAACACTCTGTTTGTAAAGTCTGCAACTGGATATTTGGACTTCTTTTAACCCTTCGTTGGAAACGGGATTTCTTTATATAATGCAAGACAGAAGAATTCTCAGTGACTTCTTTGTGTTGTGTGTATGCAGCTCACAGAGTTGAACCTTTCTTTAGACAGAGCAGGTTTGAAACTCTCTTTTTGTGGATTTTGCAATTGCAGATTTCAAGCGATTTGAGGCCAGTGTTTGAAAAGGAAATATCTTCGTATAAAAACTAGACGGAATCATTCTCTGAAACAACTTAATGATTTGTGCGTTCAGCTCACAGAGTTTAACCTTCCTTTTCATAGAGCAGTTAGGAAACACTCTGTTTGTGAAGTCTGATAGCAGATATTTGGACCTCTTTGAGGCCTTCGTTGGAAACGGGATTTCTTCATATAATGCAAGACAGAGGAGTTCTCAGTAACTTCTTTGTGTTGTGTGTATGCAGCTCACAGAATTGAACCTTTCTTTAGACAGAGCAGATTTGAAACTCTCTTTTTGTGGATTTTGCAATTGGAGATTTCAAGCGATTTGAGGCCAAAGGTTGAAAAGGAAATATCTTCTTTTAAAAACTAGACGGAATCATTCTCTGAAACAACTTAATGATTTGTGCGTTCAGCTCACAGAGTTTAACCTTCCTTTTCATAGAGCGGTTAGGAAACACTCTGTTTGTAAAGTCTGGAAGCGGATATTTGGACCTCTTTGAGGACTTCGTTGGAAACGGGATTTCTTCATATAATGCTAGACAGAAGAATTCTCAGTAACTTCCTTGTGTGTGTGTATTCAACTCACAGAGTTGAACCTTTCTTTAGAGAGAGTAGATTTGAAACTCTCTTTTTGTGGAAATTACATGTGGAGATTTCAAGCGATTTGAGGCCAATGACGGAAAAGGAAATATCTTCGTTTAAAAACTAGACAGAATCATTTTCAGAAACTAGTTTGTGATGTGTGCCTTCAGCAGACAGAGTTTAACGTTTCTTTTCACAGAGCAGTTTGGAAGCACTCTCTTTGTAAAGTCTGCAGGTGGATATTTGGACCTCTTTGAAGGCCTTCGTTGGAAACGGGATTTCTTCATAAAATGCTAGACAGAAGAATTCTCAGTAACTTCTTTGTGTGTGTGTATTCAACCCACAGAGCTGAACCTTCCTTTAGGCAGAGCAGATTTGCAACACTCGTTTTGTGGAATTTACATGTGGAGATTTCAAGCGAATTGAGGTCAATGACAGAAAAGGAAATATCTTCGTTTAAAAACTAGACAGAATCATTCTCAGAAACTATTTTGTGATGTGTGCATCCACCTGACAGTGTTTAACCTTTCTTTTCATAGAGCAGTTCGAAAACACTCTGTTTGTAAAGTCTGCAACTGGATATTTGGACTTCTTTTAACCCTTCGTTGGAAACGGGATTTCTTTATATAATGCAAGACAGAAGAATTCTCAGTGACTTCTTTGTGTTGTGTGTATGCAGCTGACAGAGTTGAACCTTTCTTTAGACAGAGCAGGTTTGAAACTCTCTTTTTGTGGATTTTGCAATTGCAGATTTCAAGCGATTTGAGGCCAGTGTTTGAAAAGGAAATATCTTCGTATAAAAACTAGACGGAATCATTCTCTGAAACAACTTAATGATTTGTGCGTTCAGCTCACAGAGTTTAACCTTCCTTTTCATAGAGCAGTTAGGAACCACTCTGTTTGTGAAGTCTGATAGCAGATATTTGGACCTCTTTGAGGCCTTCGTTGGAAATGGGATTTCTTCATATAATGCAAGACAGAGGAGTTCTCAGTAACTTCTTTGTGTTGTGTGTATGCAGCTCACAGAATTGAACCTTTCTTTAGACAGAGCAGATTTGAAACTCTCTTTTTGTGGATTTTGCAATTGGAGATTTCAAGCGATTTGAGGCCAAAGGTTGAAAAGGAAATATCTTCTTTTAAAAACTAGACGGAATCATTCTCTGAAACAACTTAATGATTTGTGCGTTCAGCTCACAGAGTTTAACCTTCCTTTTCATACAGCAGTTGGGAAACACTCTGTTTGTAAAATCTGGAAGCGGACATTTGGACCTCTTTGAGGACTTCGTTGGAAACGGGATTTCTTCATATAATGCTAGACAGAAGAATTCTCAGTAACTTCCTTGTGTGTGTGTATTCAACTCACAGAGTTGAACCTTTCTTTAGAGAGAGTAGATTTGAAACTCTCTTTTTGTGGAAATTACATGTGGAGATTTCAAGCGATTTGAGGCCAATGACGGAAAAGGAAATATCTTCGTTTAAAAACTAGACAGAATCATTTTCAGAAACTAGTTTGTGATGTGTGCCTTCAGCAGACATCAGAACGTTTAACGTTTCTTTTCACAGAGCAGTTTGGAAGCACTCTCTTTGTAAAGTCTGCAAGTGGATATTTGGACCTCTTTGAAGGCCTTCGTTGGAAACGGGATTTCTTCATAAAATGCTAGACAGAAGAATTCTCAGTAACTTCTTTGTGTGTGTGTATTCAACCCACAGAGCTGAACCTTCCTTTAGGCAGAGCAGATTTGCAACACTCGTTTTGTGGAATTTACATGTGGAGATTTCAAGCGAATTGAGGTCAATGACAGAAAAGGAAATATCTTCGTTTAAAAACTAGACAGAATCATTCTCAGAAACTATTTTGTGATGTGTGCATCCACCTGACAGTGTTTAACCTTTCTTTTCATAGAGCAGTTCGAAAACACTCTGTTTGTAAAGTCTGCAACTGGATATTTGGACTTCTTTTAACCCTTCGTTGGAAACGGGATTTCTTTATATAATGCAAGACAGAAGAATTCTCAGTGACTTCTTTGTGTTGTGTGTATGCAGCTCACAGAGTTGAACCTTTCTTTAGACAGAGCAGGTTTGAAACTCTCTTTTTGTGGATTTTGCAATTGCAGATTTCAAGCGATTTGAGGCCAGTGTTTGAAAAGGAAATATCTTCGTATAAAAACTAGACGGAATCATTCTCTGAAACAACTTAATGATTTGTGCGTTCAGCTCACAGAGTTTAACCTTCCTTTTCATAGAGCAGTTAGGAAACACTCTGTTTGTGAAGTCTGATAGCAGATATTTGGACCTCTTTGAGGCCTTCGTTGGAAACGGGATTTCTTCATATAATGCAAGACAGAGGAGTTCTCAGTAACTTCTTTGTGTTGTGTGTATGCAGCTCACAGAATTGAACCTTTCTTTAGACAGAGCAGATTTGAAACTCTCTTTTTGTGGATTTTGCAATTGGAGATTTCAAGCGATTTGAGGCCAAAGGTTGAAAAGGAAATATCTTCTTTTAAAAACTAGACGGAATCATTCTCTGAAACAACTTAATGATTTGTGCGTTCAGCTCACAGAGTTTAACCTTCCTTTTCATACAGCAGTTAGGAAACACTCTGTTTGTAAAATCTGGAAGCGGACCTTTGGACCTCTTTGAGGACTTCGTTGGAAACGGGATTTCTTCATATAATGCTAGACAGAAGAATTCTCAGTAACTTCCTTGTGTGTGTGTATTCAACTCACAGAGTTGAACCTTTCTTTAGAGAGAGTAGATTTGAAACTCTCTTTTTGTGGAAATTACATGTGGAGATTTCAAGCGATTTGAGGCCAATGACGGAAAAGGAAATATCTTCGTTTAAAAACTAGACAGAATCATTTTCAGAAACTAGTTTGTGATGTGTGCCTTCAGCAGACATCAGAACGTTTAACGTTTCTTTTCACAGAGCAGTTTGGAAGCACTCTCTTTGTAAAGTCTGCAAGTGGATATTTGGACCTCTTTGAAGGCCTTCGTTGGAAACGGGATTTCTTCATAAAATGCTAGACAGAAGAATTCTCAGTAACTTCTTTGTGTGTGTGTATTCAACCCACAGAGCTGAACCTTCCTTTAGGCAGAGCAGATTTGCAACACTCGTTTTGTGGAATTTACATGTGGAGATTTCAAGCGAATTGAGGTCAATGACAGAAAAGGAAATATCTTCGTTTAAAAACTAGACAGAATCATTCTCAGAAACTATTTTGTGATGTGTGCATCCACCTGACAGTGTTTAACCTTTCTTTTCATAGAGCAGTTCGAAAACACTCTGTTTGTAAAGTCTGCAACTGGATATTTGGACTTCTTTTAACCCTTCGTTGGAAACGGGATTTCTTTATATAATGCAAGACAGAAGAATTCTCAGTGACTTCTTTGTGTTGTGTGTATGCAGCTCACAGAGTTGAACCTTTCTTTAGACAGAGCAGGTTTGAAACTCTCTTTTTGTGGATTTTGCAATTGCAGATTTCAAGCGATTTGAGGCCAGTGTTTGAAAAGGAAATATCTTCGTATAAAAACTAGACGGAATCATTCTCTGAAACAACTTAATGATTTGTGCGTTCAGCTCACAGAGTTTAACCTTCCTTTTCATAGAGCAGTTAGGAAACACTCTGTTTGTGAAGTCTGATAGCAGATATTTGGACCTCTTTGAGGCCTTCGTTGGAAACGGGATTTCTTCATATAATGCAAGACAGAGGAGTTCTCAGTAACTTCTTTGTGTTGTGTGTATGCAGCTCACAGAATTGAACCTTTCTTTAGACAGAGCAGATTTGAAACTCTCTTTTTGTGGATTTTGCAATTGGAGATTTCAAGCGATTTGAGGCCAAAGGTTGAAAAGGAAATATCTTCTTTTAAAAACTAGACGGAATCATTCTCTGAAACAACTTAATGATTTGTGCGTTCAGCTCACAGAGTTTAACCTTCCTTTTCATACAGCAGTTGGGAAACACTCTGTTTGTAAAATCTGGAAGCGGACATTTGGACCTCTTTGAGGACTTCGTTGGAAACGGGATTTCTTCATATAATGCTAGACAGAAGAATTCTCAGTAACTTCCTTGTGTGTGTGTATTCAACTCACAGAGTTGAACCTTTCTTTAGAGAGAGTAGATTTGAAACTCTCTTTTTGTGGAAATTACATGTGGAGATTTCAAGCGATTTGAGGCCAATGACGGAAAAGGAAATATCTTCGTTTAAAAACTAGACAGAATCATTTTCAGAAACTAGTTTGTGATGTGTGCCTTCAGCAGACATCAGAACGTTTAACGTTTCTTTTCACAGAGCAGTTTGGAAGCACTCTCTTTGTAAAGTCTGCAAGTGGATATTTGGACCTCTTTGAAGGCCTTCGTTGGAAACGGGATTTCTTCATAAAATGCTAGACAGAAGAATTCTCAGTAACTTCTTTGTGTGTGTGTATTCAACCCACAGAGCTGAACCTTCCTTTAGGCAGAGCAGATTTGCAACACTCGTTTTGTGGAATTTACATGTGGAGATTTCAAGCGAATTGAGGTCAATGACAGAAAAGGAAATATCTTCGTTTAAAAACTAGACAGAATCATTCTCAGAAACTATTTTGTGATGTGTGCATCCACCTGACAGTGTTTAACCTTTCTTTTCATAGAGCAGTTCGAAAACACTCTGTTTGTAAAGTCTGCAACTGGATATTTGGACTTCTTTTAACCCTTCGTTGGAAACGGGATTTCTTTATATAATGCAAGACAGAAGAATTCTCAGTGACTTCTTTGTGTTGTGTGTATGCAGCTGACAGAGTTGAACCTTTCTTTAGACAGAGCAGGTTTGAAACTCTCTTTTTGTGGATTTTGCAATTGCAGATTTCAAGCGATTTGAGGCCAGTGTTTGAAAAGGAAATATCTTCGTATAAAAACTAGACGGAATCATTCTCTGAAACAACTTAATGATTTGTGCGTTCAGCTCACAGAGTTTAACCTTCCTTTTCATAGAGCAGTTAGGAAACACTCTGTTTGTGAAGTCTGATAGCAGATATTTGGACCTCTTTGAGGCCTTCGTTGGAAACGGGATTTCTTCATATAATGCAAGACAGAGGAGTTCTCAGTAACTTCTTTGTGTTGTGTGTATGCAGCTCACAGAATTGAACCTTTCTTTAGACAGAGCAGATTTGAAACTCTCTTTTTGTGGATTTTGCAATTGGAGATTTCAAGCGATTTGAGGCCAAAGGTTGAAAAGGAAATATCTTCTTTTAAAAACTAGACGGAATCATTCTCTGAAACAACTTAATGATTTGTGCGTTCAGCTCACAGAGTTTAACCTTCCTTTTCATACAGCAGTTGGGAAACACTCTGTTTGTAAAATCTGGAAGCGGACATTTGGACCTCTTTGAGGACTTCGTTGGAAACGGGATTTCTTCATATAATGCTAGACAGAAGAATTCTCAGTAACTTCCTTGTGTGTGTGTATTCAACTCACAGAGTTGAACCTTTCTTTAGAGAGAGTAGATTTGAAACTCTCTTTTTGTGGAAATTACATGTGGAGATTTCAAGCGATTTGAGGCCAATGACGGAAAAGGAAATATCTTCGTTTAAAAACTAGACAGAATCATTTTCAGAAACTAGTTTGTGATGTGTGCCTTCAGCAGACAGAGTTTAACGTTTCTTTTCACAGAGCAGTTTGGAAGCACTCTCTTTGTAAAGTCTGCAAGTGGATATTTGGACCTCTTTGAAGGCCTTCGTTGGAAACGGGATTTCTTCATAAAATGCTAGACAGAAGAATTCTCAGTAACTTCTTTGTGTGTGTGTATTCAACCCACAGAGCTGAACCTTCCTTTAGGCAGAGCAGATTTGCAACACTCGTTTTGTGGAATTTACATGTGGAGATTTCAAGCGAATTGAGGTCAATGACAGAAAAGGAAATATCTTCGTTTAAAAACTAGACAGAATCATTCTCAGAAACTATTTTGTGATGTGTGCATCCACCTGACAGTGTTTAACCTTTCTTTTCATAGAGCAGTTCGAAAACACTCTGTTTGTAAAGTCTGCAACTGGATATTTGGACTTCTTTTAACCCTTCGTTGGAAACGGGATTTCTTTATATAATGCAAGACAGAAGAATTCTCAGTGACTTCTTTGTGTTGTGTGTATGCAGCTCACAGAGTTGAACCTTTCTTTAGACAGAGCAGGTTTGAAACTCTCTTTTTGTGGATTTTGCAATTGCAGATTTCAAGCGATTTGAGGCCAGTGTTTGAAAAGGAAATATCTTCGTATAAAAACTAGACGGAATCATTCTCTGAAACAACTTAATGATTTGTGCGTTCAGCTCACAGAGTTTAACCTTCCTTTTCATAGAGCAGTTAGGAACCACTCTGTTTGTGAAGTCTGATAGCAGATATTTGGACCTCTTTGAGGCCTTCGTTGGAAACGGGATTTCTTCATATAATGCAAGACAGAGGAGTTCTCAGTAACTTCTTTGTGTTGTGTGTATGCAGCTCACAGAATTGAACCTTTCTTTAGACAGAGCAGATTTGAAACTCTCTTTTTGTGGATTTTGCAATTGGAGATTTCAAGCGATTTGAGGCCAAAGGTTGAAAAGGAAATATCTTCTTTTAAAAACTAGACGGAATCATTCTCTGAAACAACTTAATGATTTGTGCGTTCAGCTCACAGAGTTTAACCTTCCTTTTCATACAGCAGTTGGGAAACACTCTGTTTGTAAAATCTGGAAGCGGACATTTGGACCTCTTTGAGGACTTCGTTGGAAACGGGATTTCTTCATATAATGCTAGACAGAAGAATTCTCAGTAACTTCCTTGTGTGTGTGTATTCAACTCACAGAGTTGAACCTTTCTTTAGAGAGAGTAGATTTGAAACTCTCTTTTTGTGGAAATTACATGTGGAGATTTCAAGCGATTTGAGGCCAATGACGGAAAAGGAAATATCTTCGTTTAAAAACTAGACAGAATCATTTTCAGAAACTAGTTTGTGATGTGTGCCTTCAGCAGACAGAGTTTAACGTTTCTTTTCACAGAGCAGTTTGGAAGCACTCTCTTTGTAAAGTCTGCAAGTGGATATTTGGACCTCTTTGAAGGCCTTCGTTGGAAACGGGATTTCTTCATAAAATGCTAGACAGAAGAATTCTCAGTAACTTCTTTGTGTGTGTGTATTCAACCCACAGAGCTGAACCTTCCTTTAGGCAGAGCAGATTTGCAACACTCGTTTTGTGGAATTTACATGTGGAGATTTCAAGCGAATTGAGGTCAATGACAGAAAAGGAAATATCTTCGTTTAAAAACTAGACAGAATCATTCTCAGAAACTATTTTGTGATGTGTGCATCCACCTGACAGTGTTTAACCTTTCTTTTCATAGAGCAGTTCGAAAACACTCTGTTTGTAAAGTCTGCAACTGGATATTTGGACTTCTTTTAACCCTTCGTTGGAAACGGGATTTCTTTATATAATGCAAGACAGAAGAATTCTCAGTGACTTCTTTGTGTTGTGTGTATGCAGCTCACAGAGTTGAACCTTTCTTTAGACAGAGCAGGTTTGAAACTCTCTTTTTGTGGATTTTGCAATTGCAGATTTCAAGCGATTTGAGGCCAGTGTTTGAAAAGGAAATATCTTCGTATAAAAACTAGACGGAATCATTCTCTGAAACAACTTAATGATTTGTGCGTTCAGCTCACAGAGTTTAACCTTCCTTTTCATAGAGCAGTTAGGAAACACTCTGTTTGTGAAGTCTGATAGCAGATATTTGGACCTCTTTGAGGCCTTCGTTGGAAACGGGATTTCTTCATATAATGCAAGACAGAGGAGTTCTCAGTAACTTCTTTGTGTTGTGTGTATGCAGCTCACAGAATTGAACCTTTCTTTAGACAGAGCAGATTTGAAACTCTCTTTTTGTGGATTTTGCAATTGGAGATTTCAAGCGATTTGAGGCCAAAGGTTGAAAAGGAAATATCTTCTTTTAAAAACTAGACGGAATCATTCTCTGAAACAACTTAATGATTTGTGCGTTCAGCTCACAGAGTTTAACCTTCCTTTTCATACAGCAGTTAGGAAACACTCTGTTTGTAAAATCTGGAAGCGGACCTTTGGACCTCTTTGAGGACTTCGTTGGAAACGGGATTTCTTCATATAATGCTAGACAGAAGAATTCTCAGTAACTTCCTTGTGTGTGTGTATTCAACTCACAGAGTTGAACCTTTCTTTAGAGAGAGTAGATTTGAAACTCTCTTTTTGTGGAAATTACATGTGGAGATTTCAAGCGATTTGAGGCCAATGACGGAAAAGGAAATATCTTCGTTTAAAAACTAGACAGAATCATTTTCAGAAACTAGTTTGTGATGTGTGCCTTCAGCAGACATCAGAACGTTTAACGTTTCTTTTCACAGAGCAGTTTGGAAGCACTCTCTTTGTAAAGTCTGCAAGTGGATATTTGGACCTCTTTGAAGGCCTTCGTTGGAAACGGGATTTCTTCATAAAATGCTAGACAGAAGAATTCTCAGTAACTTCTTTGTGTGTGTGTATTCAACCCACAGAGCTGAACCTTCCTTTAGGCAGAGCAGATTTGCAACACTCGTTTTGTGGAATTTACATGTGGAGATTTCAAGCGAATTGAGGTCAATGACAGAAAAGGAAATATCTTCGTTTAAAAACTAGACAGAATCATTCTCAGAAACTATTTTGTGATGTGTGCATCCACCTGACAGTGTTTAACCTTTCTTTTCATAGAGCAGTTCGAAAACACTCTGTTTGTAAAGTCTGCAACTGGATATTTGGACTTCTTTTAACCCTTCGTTGGAAACGGGATTTCTTTATATAATGCAAGACAGAAGAATTCTCAGTGACTTCTTTGTGTTGTGTGTATGCAGCTCACAGAGTTGAACCTTTCTTTAGACAGAGCAGGTTTGAAACTCTCTTTTTGTGGATTTTGCAATTGCAGATTTCAAGCGATTTGAGGCCAGTGTTTGAAAAGGAAATATCTTCGTATAAAAACTAGACGGAATCATTCTCTGAAACAACTTAATGATTTGTGCGTTCAGCTCACAGAGTTTAACCTTCCTTTTCATAGAGCAGTTAGGAAACACTCTGTTTGTGAAGTCTGATAGCAGATATTTGGACCTCTTTGAGGCCTTCGTTGGAAACGGGATTTCTTCATATAATGCAAGACAGAGGAGTTCTCAGTAACTTCTTTGTGTTGTGTGTATGCAGCTCACAGAATTGAACCTTTCTTTAGACAGAGCAGATTTGAAACTCTCTTTTTGTGGATTTTGCAATTGGAGATTTCAAGCGATTTGAGGCCAAAGGTTGAAAAGGAAATATCTTCTTTTAAAAACTAGACGGAATCATTCTCTGAAACAACTTAATGATTTGTGCGTTCAGCTCACAGAGTTTAACCTTCCTTTTCATACAGCAGTTGGGAAACACTCTGTTTGTAAAATCTGGAAGCGGACATTTGGACCTCTTTGAGGACTTCGTTGGAAACGGGATTTCTTCATATAATGCTAGACAGAAGAATTCTCAGTAACTTCCTTGTGTGTGTGTATTCAACTCACAGAGTTGAACCTTTCTTTAGAGAGAGTAGATTTGAAACTCTCTTTTTGTGGAAATTACATGTGGAGATTTCAAGCGATTTGAGGCCAATGACGGAAAAGGAAATATCTTCGTTTAAAAACTAGACAGAATCATTTTCAGAAACTAGTTTGTGATGTGTGCCTTCAGCAGACATCAGAACGTTTAACGTTTCTTTTCACAGAGCAGTTTGGAAGCACTCTCTTTGTAAAGTCTGCAAGTGGATATTTGGACCTCTTTGAAGGCCTTCGTTGGAAACGGGATTTCTTCATAAAATGCTAGACAGAAGAATTCTCAGTAACTTCTTTGTGTGTGTGTATTCAACCCACAGAGCTGAACCTTCCTTTAGGCAGAGCAGATTTGCAACACTCGTTTTGTGGAATTTACATGTGGAGATTTCAAGCGAATTGAGGTCAATGACAGAAAAGGAAATATCTTCGTTTAAAAACTAGACAGAATCATTCTCAGAAACTATTTTGTGATGTGTGCATCCACCTGACAGTGTTTAACCTTTCTTTTCATAGAGCAGTTCGAAAACACTCTGTTTGTAAAGTCTGCAACTGGATATTTGGACTTCTTTTAACCCTTCGTTGGAAACGGGATTTCTTTATATAATGCAAGACAGAAGAATTCTCAGTGACTTCTTTGTGTTGTGTGTATGCAGCTGACAGAGTTGAACCTTTCTTTAGACAGAGCAGGTTTGAAACTCTCTTTTTGTGGATTTTGCAATTGCAGATTTCAAGCGATTTGAGGCCAGTGTTTG
The DNA here is from genome assembly GCF_028858775.2 of Pan troglodytes. Lineage (NCBI taxonomy): Eukaryota > Metazoa > Chordata > Mammalia > Primates > Hominidae > Pan > Pan troglodytes. The sequence continues at coordinate 16,591,259 of NC_072412.2, read as the reverse complement.
AAAAGGAAATATCTTCGTATAAAAACTAGACGGAATCATTCTCTGAAACAACTTAATGATTTGTGCGTTCAGCTCACAGAGTTTAACCTTCCTTTTCATAGAGCAGTTAGGAAACACTCTGTTTGTGAAGTCTGATAGCAGATATTTGGACCTCTTTGAGGCCTTCGTTGGAAACGGGATTTCTTCATATAATGCAAGACAGAGGAGTTCTCAGTAACTTCTTTGTGTTGTGTGTATGCAGCTCACAGAATTGAACCTTTCTTTAGACAGAGCAGATTTGAAACTCTCTTTTTGTGGATTTTGCAATTGGAGATTTCAAGCGATTTGAGGCCAAAGGTTGAAAAGGAAATATCTTCTTTTAAAAACTAGACGGAATCATTCTCTGAAACAACTTAATGATTTGTGCGTTCAGCTCACAGAGTTTAACCTTCCTTTTCATACAGCAGTTGGGAAACACTCTGTTTGTAAAATCTGGAAGCGGACATTTGGACCTCTTTGAGGACTTCGTTGGAAACGGGATTTCTTCATATAATGCTAGACAGAAGAATTCTCAGTAACTTCCTTGTGTGTGTGTATTCAACTCACAGAGTTGAACCTTTCTTTAGAGAGAGTAGATTTGAAACTCTCTTTTTGTGGAAATTACATGTGGAGATTTCAAGCGATTTGAGGCCAATGACGGAAAAGGAAATATCTTCGTTTAAAAACTAGACAGAATCATTTTCAGAAACTAGTTTGTGATGTGTGCCTTCAGCAGACAGAGTTTAACGTTTCTTTTCACAGAGCAGTTTGGAAGCACTCTCTTTGTAAAGTCTGCAAGTGGATATTTGGACCTCTTTGAAGGCCTTCGTTGGAAACGGGATTTCTTCATAAAATGCTAGACAGAAGAATTCTCAGTAACTTCTTTGTGTGTGTGTATTCAACCCACAGAGCTGAACCTTCCTTTAGGCAGAGCAGATTTGCAACACTCGTTTTGTGGAATTTACATGTGGAGATTTCAAGCGAATTGAGGTCAATGACAGAAAAGGAAATATCTTCGTTTAAAAACTAGACAGAATCATTCTCAGAAACTATTTTGTGATGTGTGCATCCACCTGACAGTGTTTAACCTTTCTTTTCATAGAGCAGTTCGAAAACACTCTGTTTGTAAAGTCTGCAACTGGATATTTGGACTTCTTTTAACCCTTCGTTGGAAACGGGATTTCTTTATATAATGCAAGACAGAAGAATTCTCAGTGACTTCTTTGTGTTGTGTGTATGCAGCTCACAGAGTTGAACCTTTCTTTAGACAGAGCAGGTTTGAAACTCTCTTTTTGTGGATTTTGCAATTGCAGATTTCAAGCGATTTGAGGCCAGTGTTTGAAAAGGAAATATCTTCGTATAAAAACTAGACGGAATCATTCTCTGAAACAACTTAATGATTTGTGCGTTCAGCTCACAGAGTTTAACCTTCCTTTTCATAGAGCAGTTAGGAAACACTCTGTTTGTGAAGTCTGATAGCAGATATTTGGACCTCTTTGAGGCCTTCGTTGGAAACGGGATTTCTTCATATAATGCAAGACAGAGGAGTTCTCAGTAACTTCTTTGTGTTGTGTGTATGCAGCTCACAGAATTGAACCTTTCTTTAGACAGAGCAGATTTGAAACTCTCTTTTTGTGGATTTTGCAATTGGAGATTTCAAGCGATTTGAGGCCAAAGGTTGAAAAGGAAATATCTTCTTTTAAAAACTAGACGGAATCATTCTCTGAAACAACTTAATGATTTGTGCGTTCAGCTCACAGAGTTTAACCTTCCTTTTCATACAGCAGTTAGGAAACACTCTGTTTGTAAAATCTGGAAGCGGACCTTTGGACCTCTTTGAGGACTTCGTTGGAAACGGGATTTCTTCATATAATGCTAGACAGAAGAATTCTCAGTAACTTCCTTGTGTGTGTGTATTCAACTCACAGAGTTGAACCTTTCTTTAGAGAGAGTAGATTTGAAACTCTCTTTTTGTGGAAATTACATGTGGAGATTTCAAGCGATTTGAGGCCAATGACGGAAAAGGAAATATCTTCGTTTAAAAACTAGACAGAATCATTTTCAGAAACTAGTTTGTGATGTGTGCCTTCAGCAGACATCAGAACGTTTAACGTTTCTTTTCACAGAGCAGTTTGGAAGCACTCTCTTTGTAAAGTCTGCAAGTGGATATTTGGACCTCTTTGAAGGCCTTCGTTGGAAACGGGATTTCTTCATAAAATGCTAGACAGAAGAATTCTCAGTAACTTCTTTGTGTGTGTGTATTCAACCCACAGAGCTGAACCTTCCTTTAGGCAGAGCAGATTTGCAACACTCGTTTTGTGGAATTTACATGTGGAGATTTCAAGCGAATTGAGGTCAATGACAGAAAAGGAAATATCTTCGTTTAAAAACTAGACAGAATCATTCTCAGAAACTATTTTGTGATGTGTGCATCCACCTGACAGTGTTTAACCTTTCTTTTCATAGAGCAGTTCGAAAACACTCTGTTTGTAAAGTCTGCAACTGGATATTTGGACTTCTTTTAACCCTTCGTTGGAAACGGGATTTCTTTATATAATGCAAGACAGAAGAATTCTCAGTGACTTCTTTGTGTTGTGTGTATGCAGCTGACAGAGTTGAACCTTTCTTTAGACAGAGCAGGTTTGAAACTCTCTTTTTGTGGATTTTGCAATTGCAGATTTCAAGCGATTTGAGGCCAGTGTTTGAAAAGGAAATATCTTCGTATAAAAACTAGACGGAATCATTCTCTGAAACAACTTAATGATTTGTGCGTTCAGCTCACAGAGTTTAACCTTCCTTTTCATAGAGCAGTTAGGAAACACTCTGTTTGTGAAGTCTGATAGCAGATATTTGGACCTCTTTGAGGCCTTCGTTGGAAACGGGATTTCTTCATATAATGCAAGACAGAGGAGTTCTCAGTAACTTCTTTGTGTTGTGTGTATGCAGCTCACAGAATTGAACCTTTCTTTAGACAGAGCAGATTTGAAACTCTCTTTTTGTGGATTTTGCAATTGGAGATTTCAAGCGATTTGAGGCCAAAGGTTGAAAAGGAAATATCTTCTTTTAAAAACTAGACGGAATCATTCTCTGAAACAACTTAATGATTTGTGCGTTCAGCTCACAGAGTTTAACCTTCCTTTTCATACAGCAGTTGGGAAACACTCTGTTTGTAAAATCTGGAAGCGGACATTTGGACCTCTTTGAGGACTTCGTTGGAAACGGGATTTCTTCATATAATGCTAGACAGAAGAATTCTCAGTAACTTCCTTGTGTGTGTGTATTCAACTCACAGAGTTGAACCTTTCTTTAGAGAGAGTAGATTTGAAACTCTCTTTTTGTGGAAATTACATGTGGAGATTTCAAGCGATTTGAGGCCAATGACGGAAAAGGAAATATCTTCGTTTAAAAACTAGACAGAATCATTTTCAGAAACTAGTTTGTGATGTGTGCCTTCAGCAGACAGAGTTTAACGTTTCTTTTCACAGAGCAGTTTGGAAGCACTCTCTTTGTAAAGTCTGCAGGTGGATATTTGGACCTCTTTGAAGGCCTTCGTTGGAAACGGGATTTCTTCATAAAATGCTAGACAGAAGAATTCTCAGTAACTTCTTTGTGTGTGTGTATTCAACCCACAGAGCTGAACCTTCCTTTAGGCAGAGCAGATTTGCAACACTCGTTTTGTGGAATTTACATGTGGAGATTTCAAGCGAATTGAGGTCAATGACAGAAAAGGAAATATCTTCGTTTAAAAACTAGACAGAATCATTCTCAGAAACTATTTTGTGATGTGTGCATCCACCTGACAGTGTTTAACCTTTCTTTTCATAGAGCAGTTCGAAAACACTCTGTTTGTAAAGTCTGCAACTGGATATTTGGACTTCTTTTAACCCTTCGTTGGAAACGGGATTTCTTTATATAATGCAAGACAGAAGAATTCTCAGTGACTTCTTTGTGTTGTGTGTATGCAGCTCACAGAGTTGAACCTTTCTTTAGACAGAGCAGGTTTGAAACTCTCTTTTTGTGGATTTTGCAATTGCAGATTTCAAGCGATTTGAGGCCAGTGTTTGAAAAGGAAATATCTTCGTATAAAAACTAGACGGAATCATTCTCTGAAACAACTTAATGATTTGTGCGTTCAGCTCACAGAGTTTAACCTTCCTTTTCATAGAGCAGTTAGGAAACACTCTGTTTGTGAAGTCTGATAGCAGATATTTGGACCTCTTTGAGGCCTTCGTTGGAAACGGGATTTCTTCATATAATGCAAGACAGAGGAGTTCTCAGTAACTTCTTTGTGTTGTGTGTATGCAGCTCACAGAATTGAACCTTTCTTTAGACAGAGCAGATTTGAAACTCTCTTTTTGTGGATTTTGCAATTGGAGATTTCAAGCGATTTGAGGCCAAAGGTTGAAAAGGAAATATCTTCTTTTAAAAACTAGACGGAATCATTCTCTGAAACAACTTAATGATTTGTGCGTTCAGCTCACAGAGTTTAACCTTCCTTTTCATACAGCAGTTGGGAAACACTCTGTTTGTAAAATCTGGAAGCGGACATTTGGACCTCTTTGAGGACTTCGTTGGAAACGGGATTTCTTCATATAATGCTAGACAGAAGAATTCTCAGTAACTTCCTTGTGTGTGTGTATTCAACTCACAGAGTTGAACCTTTCTTTAGAGAGAGTAGATTTGAAACTCTCTTTTTGTGGAAATTACATGTGGAGATTTCAAGCGATTTGAGGCCAATGACGGAAAAGGAAATATCTTCGTTTAAAAACTAGACAGAATCATTTTCAGAAACTAGTTTGTGATGTGTGCCTTCAGCAGACAGAGTTTAACGTTTCTTTTCACAGAGCAGTTTGGAAGCACTCTCTTTGTAAAGTCTGCAAGTGGATATTTGGACCTCTTTGAAGGCCTTCGTTGGAAACGGGATTTCTTCATAAAATGCTAGACAGAAGAATTCTCAGTAACTTCTTTGTGTGTGTGTATTCAACCCACAGAGCTGAACCTTCCTTTAGGCAGAGCAGATTTGCAACACTCGTTTTGTGGAATTTACATGTGGAGATTTCAAGCGAATTGAGGTCAATGACAGAAAAGGAAATATCTTCGTTTAAAAACTAGACAGAATCATTCTCAGAAACTATTTTGTGATGTGTGCATCCACCTGACAGTGTTTAACCTTTCTTTTCATAGAGCAGTTCGAAAACACTCTGTTTGTAAAGTCTGCAACTGGATATTTGGACTTCTTTTAACCCTTCGTTGGAAACGGGATTTCTTTATATAATGCAAGACAGAAGAATTCTCAGTGACTTCTTTGTGTTGTGTGTATGCAGCTCACAGAGTTGAACCTTTCTTTAGACAGAGCAGGTTTGAAACTCTCTTTTTGTGGATTTTGCAATTGCAGATTTCAAGCGATTTGAGGCCAGTGTTTGAAAAGGAAATATCTTCGTATAAAAACTAGACGGAATCATTCTCTGAAACAACTTAATGATTTGTGCGTTCAGCTCACAGAGTTTAACCTTCCTTTTCATAGAGCAGTTAGGAAACACTCTGTTTGTGAAGTCTGATAGCAGATATTTGGACCTCTTTGAGGCCTTCGTTGGAAACGGGATTTCTTCATATAATGCAAGACAGAGGAGTTCTCAGTAACTTCTTTGTGTTGTGTGTATGCAGCTCACAGAATTGAACCTTTCTTTAGACAGAGCAGATTTGAAACTCTCTTTTTGTGGATTTTGCAATTGGAGATTTCAAGCGATTTGAGGCCAAAGGTTGAAAAGGAAATATCTTCTTTTAAAAACTAGACGGAATCATTCTCTGAAACAACTTAATGATTTGTGCGTTCAGCTCACAGAGTTTAACCTTCCTTTTCATACAGCAGTTGGGAAACACTCTGTTTGTAAAATCTGGAAGCGGATATTTGGACCTCTTTGAGGACTTCGTTGGAAACGGGATTTCTTCATATAATGCTAGACAGAAGAATTCTCAGTAACTTCCTTGTGTGTGTGTATTCAACTCACAGAGTTGAACCTTTCTTTAGAGAGAGTAGATTTGAAACTCTCTTTTTGTGGAAATTACATGTGGAGATTTCAAGCGATTTGAGGCCAATGACGGAAAAGGAAATATCTTCGTTTAAAAACTAGACAGAATCATTTTCAGAAACTAGTTTGTGATGTGTGCCTTCAGCAGACAGAGTTTAACGTTTCTTTTCACAGAGCAGTTTGGAAGCACTCTCTTTGTAAAGTCTGCAGGTGGATATTTGGACCTCTTTGAAGGCCTTCGTTGGAAACGGGATTTCTTCATAAAATGCTAGACAGAAGAATTCTCAGTAACTTCTTTGTGTGTGTGTATTCAACCCACAGAGCTGAACCTTCCTTTAGGCAGAGCAGATTTGCAACACTCGTTTTGTGGAATTTACATGTGGAGATTTCAAGCGAATTGAGGTCAATGACAGAAAAGGAAATATCTTCGTTTAAAAACTAGACAGAATCATTCTCAGAAACTATTTTGTGATGTGTGCATCCACCTGACAGTGTTTAACCTTTCTTTTCATAGAGCAGTTCGAAAACACTCTGTTTGTAAAGTCTGCAACTGGATATTTGGACTTCTTTTAACCCTTCGTTGGAAACGGGATTTCTTTATATAATGCAAGACAGAAGAATTCTCAGTGACTTCTTTGTGTTGTGTGTATGCAGCTCACAGAGTTGAACCTTTCTTTAGACAGAGCAGGTTTGAAACTCTCTTTTTGTGGATTTTGCAATTGCAGATTTCAAGCGATTTGAGGCCAGTGTTTGAAAAGGAAATATCTTCGTATAAAAACTAGACGGAATCATTCTCTGAAACAACTTAATGATTTGTGCGTTCAGCTCACAGAGTTTAACCTTCCTTTTCATAGAGCAGTTAGGAAACACTCTGTTTGTGAAGTCTGATAGCAGATATTTGGACCTCTTTGAGGCCTTCGTTGGAAACGGGATTTCTTCATATAATGCAAGACAGAGGAGTTCTCAGTAACTTCTTTGTGTTGTGTGTATGCAGCTCACAGAATTGAACCTTTCTTTAGACAGAGCAGATTTGAAACTCTCTTTTTGTGGATTTTGCAATTGGAGATTTCAAGCGATTTGAGGCCAAAGGTTGAAAAGGAAATATCTTCTTTTAAAAACTAGACGGAATCATTCTCTGAAACAACTTAATGATTTGTGCGTTCAGCTCACAGAGTTTAACCTTCCTTTTCATACAGCAGTTGGGAAACACTCTGTTTGTAAAATCTGGAAGCGGACATTTGGACCTCTTTGAGGACTTCGTTGGAAACGGGATTTCTTCATATAATGCTAGACAGAAGAATTCTCAGTAACTTCCTTGTGTGTGTGTATTCAACTCACAGAGTTGAACCTTTCTTTAGAGAGAGTAGATTTGAAACTCTCTTTTTGTGGAAATTACATGTGGAGATTTCAAGCGATTTGAGGCCAATGACGGAAAAGGAAATATCTTCGTTTAAAAACTAGACAGAATCATTTTCAGAAACTAGTTTGTGATGTGTGCCTTCAGCAGACAGAGTTTAACGTTTCTTTTCACAGAGCAGTTTGGAAGCACTCTCTTTGTAAAGTCTGCAGGTGGATATTTGGACCTCTTTGAAGGCCTTCGTTGGAAACGGGATTTCTTCATAAAATGCTAGACAGAAGAATTCTCAGTAACTTCTTTGTGTGTGTGTATTCAACCCACAGAGCTGAACCTTCCTTTAGGCAGAGCAGATTTGCAACACTCGTTTTGTGGAATTTACATGTGGAGATTTCAAGCGAATTGAGGTCAATGACAGAAAAGGAAATATCTTCGTTTAAAAACTAGACAGAATCATTCTCAGAAACTATTTTGTGATGTGTGCATCCACCTGACAGTGTTTAACCTTTCTTTTCATAGAGCAGTTCGAAAACACTCTGTTTGTAAAGTCTGCAACTGGATATTTGGACTTCTTTTAACCCTTCGTTGGAAACGGGATTTCTTTATATAATGCAAGACAGAAGAATTCTCAGTGACTTCTTTGTGTTGTGTGTATGCAGCTCACAGAGTTGAACCTTTCTTTAGACAGAGCAGGTTTGAAACTCTCTTTTTGTGGATTTTGCAATTGCAGATTTCAAGCGATTTGAGGCCAGTGTTTGAAAAGGAAATATCTTCGTATAAAAACTAGACGGAATCATTCTCTGAAACAACTTAATGATTTGTGCGTTCAGCTCACAGAGTTTAACCTTCCTTTTCATAGAGCAGTTAGGAAACACTCTGTTTGTGAAGTCTGATAGCAGATATTTGGACCTCTTTGAGGCCTTCGTTGGAAACGGGATTTCTTCATATAATGCAAGACAGAGGAGTTCTCAGTAACTTCTTTGTGTTGTGTGTATGCAGCTCACAGAATTGAACCTTTCTTTAGACAGAGCAGATTTGAAACTCTCTTTTTGTGGATTTTGCAATTGGAGATTTCAAGCGATTTGAGGCCAAAGGTTGAAAAGGAAATATCTTCTTTTAAAAACTAGACGGAATCATTCTCTGAAACAACTTAATGATTTGTGCGTTCAGCTCACAGAGTTTAACCTTCCTTTTCATACAGCAGTTGGGAAACACTCTGTTTGTAAAATCTGGAAGCGGACATTTGGACCTCTTTGAGGACTTCGTTGGAAACGGGATTTCTTCATATAATGCTAGACAGAAGAATTCTCAGTAACTTCCTTGTGTGTGTGTATTCAACTCACAGAGTTGAACCTTTCTTTAGAGAGAGTAGATTTGAAACTCTCTTTTTGTGGAAATTACATGTGGAGATTTCAAGCGATTTGAGGCCAATGACGGAAAAGGAAATATCTTCGTTTAAAAACTAGACAGAATCATTTTCAGAAACTAGTTTGTGATGTGTGCCTTCAGCAGACAGAGTTTAACGTTTCTTTTCACAGAGCAGTTTGGAAGCACTCTCTTTGTAAAGTCTGCAAGTGGATATTTGGACCTCTTTGAAGGCCTTCGTTGGAAACGGGATTTCTTCATAAAATGCTAGACAGAAGAATTCTCAGTAACTTCTTTGTGTGTGTGTATTCAACCCACAGAGCTGAACCTTCCTTTAGGCAGAGCAGATTTGCAACACTCGTTTTGTGGAATTTACATGTGGAGATTTCAAGCGAATTGAGGTCAATGACAGAAAAGGAAATATCTTCGTTTAAAAACTAGACAGAATCATTCTCAGAAACTATTTTGTGATGTGTGCATCCACCTGACAGTGTTTAACCTTTCTTTTCATAGAGCAGTTCGAAAACACTCTGTTTGTAAAGTCTGCAACTGGATATTTGGACTTCTTTTAACCCTTCGTTGGAAACGGGATTTCTTTATATAATGCAAGACAGAAGAATTCTCAGTGACTTCTTTGTGTTGTGTGTATGCAGCTCACAGAGTTGAACCTTTCTTTAGACAGAGCAGGTTTGAAACTCTCTTTTTGTGGATTTTGCAATTGCAGATTTCAAGCGATTTGAGGCCAGTGTTTGAAAAGGAAATATCTTCGTATAAAAACTAGACGGAATCATTCTCTGAAACAACTTAATGATTTGTGCGTTCAGCTCACAGAGTTTAACCTTCCTTTTCATAGAGCAGTTAGGAAACACTCTGTTTGTGAAGTCTGATAGCAGATATTTGGACCTCTTTGAGGCCTTCGTTGGAAACGGGATTTCTTCATATAATGCAAGACAGAGGAGTTCTCAGTAACTTCTTTGTGTTGTGTGTATGCAGCTCACAGAATTGAACCTTTCTTTAGACAGAGCAGATTTGAAACTCTCTTTTTGTGGATTTTGCAATTGGAGATTTCAAGCGATTTGAGGCCAGTGTTTGAAAAGGAAATATCTTCTTTTAAAAACTAGACGGAATCATTCTCTGAAACAACTTAATGATTTGTGCGTTCAGCTCACAGAGTTTAACCTTCCTTTTCATACAGCAGTTAGGAAACACTCTGTTTGTAAAATCTGGAAGCGGACCTTTGGACCTCTTTGAGGACTTCGTTGGAAACGGGATTTCTTCATATAATGCTAGACAGAAGAATTCTCAGTAACTTCCTTGTGTGTGTGTATTCAACTCACAGAGTTGAACCTTTCTTTAGAGAGAGTAGATTTGAAACTCTCTTTTTGTGGAAATTACATGTGGAGATTTCAAGCGATTTGAGGCCAATGACGGAAAAGGAAATATCTTCGTTTAAAAACTAGACAGAATCATTTTCAGAAACTAGTTTGTGATGTGTGCCTTCAGCAGACAGAGTTTAACGTTTCTTTTCACAGAGCAGTTTGGAAGCACTCTCTTTGTAAAGTCTGCAAGTGGATATTTGGACCTCTTTGAAGGCCTTCGTTGGAAACGGGATTTCTTCATAAAATGCTAGACAGAAGAATTCTCAGTAACTTCTTTGTGTGTGTGTATTCAACCCACAGAGCTGAACCTTCCTTTAGGCAGAGCAGATTTGCAACACTCGTTTTGTGGAATTTACATGTGGAGATTTCAAGCGAATTGAGGTCAATGACAGAAAAGGAAATATCTTCGTTTAAAAACTAGACAGAATCATTCTCAGAAACTATTTTGTGATGTGTGCATCCACCTGACAGTGTTTAACCTTTCTTTTCATAGAGCAGTTCGAAAACACTCTGTTTGTAAAGTCTGCAACTGGATATTTGGACTTCTTTTAACCCTTCGTTGGAAACGGGATTTCTTTATATAATGCAAGACAGAAGAATTCTCAGTGACTTCTTTGTGTTGTGTGTATGCAGCTGACAGAGTTGAACCTTTCTTTAGACAGAGCAGGTTTGAAACTCTCTTTTTGTGGATTTTGCAATTGCAGATTTCAAGCGATTTGAGGCCAGTGTTTGAAAAGGAAATATCTTCGTATAAAAACTAGACGGAATCATTCTCTGAAACAACTTAATGATTTGTGCGTTCAGCTCACAGAGTTTAACCTTCCTTTTCATAGAGCAGTTAGGAACCACTCTGTTTGTGAAGTCTGATAGCAGATATTTGGACCTCTTTGAGGCCTTCGTTGGAAACGGGATTTCTTCATATAATGCAAGACAGAGGAGTTCTCAGTAACTTCTTTGTGTTGTGTGTATGCAGCTCACAGAATTGAACCTTTCTTTAGACAGAGCAGATTTGAAACTCTCTTTTTGTGGATTTTGCAATTGGAGATTTCAAGCGATTTGAGGCCAAAGGTTGAAAAGGAAATATCTTCTTTTAAAAACTAGACGGAATCATTCTCTGAAACAACTTAATGATTTGTGCGTTCAGCTCACAGAGTTTAACCTTCCTTTTCATACAGCAGTTGGGAAACACTCTGTTTGTAAAATCTGGAAGCGGACATTTGGACCTCTTTGAGGACTTCGTTGGAAACGGGATTTCTTCATATAATGCTAGACAGAAGAATTCTCAGTAACTTCCTTGTGTGTGTGTATTCAACTCACAGAGTTGAACCTTTCTTTAGAGAGAGTAGATTTGAAACTCTCTTTTTGTGGAAATTACATGTGGAGATTTCAAGCGATTTGAGGCCAATGACGGAAAAGGAAATATCTTCGTTTAAAAACTAGACAGAATCATTTTCAGAAACTAGTTTGTGATGTGTGCCTTCAGCAGACAGAGTTTAACGTTTCTTTTCACAGAGCAGTTTGGAAGCACTCTCTTTGTAAAGTCTGCAAGTGGATATTTGGACCTCTTTGAAGGCCTTCGTTGGAAACGGGATTTCTTCATAAAATGCTAGACAGAAGAATTCTCAGTAACTTCTTTGTGTGTGTGTATTCAACCCACAGAGCTGAACCTTCCTTTAGGCAGAGCAGATTTGCAACACTCGTTTTGTGGAATTTACATGTGGAGATTTCAAGCGAATTGAGGTCAATGACAGAAAAGGAAATATCTTCGTTTAAAAACTAGACAGAATCATTCTCAGAAACTATTTTGTGATGTGTGCATCCACCTGACAGTGTTTAACCTTTCTTTTCATAGAGCAGTTCGAAAACACTCTGTTTGTAAAGTCTGCAACTGGATATTTGGACTTCTTTTAACCCTTCGTTGGAAACGGGATTTCTTTATATAATGCAAGACAGAAGAATTCTCAGTGACTTCTTTGTGTTGTGTGTATGCAGCTCACAGAGTTGAACCTTTCTTTAGACAGAGCAGGTTTGAAACTCTCTTTTTGTGGATTTTGCAATTGCAGATTTCAAGCGATTTGAGGCCAGTGTTTGAAAAGGAAATATCTTCGTATAAAAACTAGACGGAATCATTCTCTGAAACAACTTAATGATTTGTGCGTTCAGCTCACAGAGTTTAACCTTCCTTTTCATAGAGCAGTTAGGAAACACTCTGTTTGTGAAGTCTGATAGCAGATATTTGGACCTCTTTGAGGCCTTCGTTGGAAACGGGATTTCTTCATATAATGCAAGACAGAGGAGTTCTCAGTAACTTCTTTGTGTTGTGTGTATGCAGCTCACAGAATTGAACCTTTCTTTAGACAGAGCAGATTTGAAACTCTCTTTTTGTGGATTTTGCAATTGGAGATTTCAAGCGATTTGAGGCCAAAGGTTGAAAAGGAAATATCTTCTTTTAAAAACTAGACGGAATCATTCTCTGAAACAACTTAATGATTTGTGCGTTCAGCTCACAGAGTTTAACCTTCCTTTTCATACAGCAGTTAGGAAACACTCTGTTTGTAAAATCTGGAAGCGGACCTTTGGACCTCTTTGAGGACTTCGTTGGAAACGGGATTTCTTCATATAATGCTAGACAGAAGAATTCTCAGTAACTTCCTTGTGTGTGTGTATTCAACTCACAGAGTTGAACCTTTCTTTAGAGAGAGTAGATTTGAAACTCTCTTTTTGTGGAAATTACATGTGGAGATTTCAAGCGATTTGAGGCCAATGACGGAAAAGGAAATATCTTCGTTTAAAAACTAGACAGAATCATTTTCAGAAACTAGTTTGTGATGTGTGCCTTCAGCAGACATCAGAACGTTTAACGTTTCTTTTCACAGAGCAGTTTGGAAGCACTCTCTTTGTAAAGTCTGCAAGTGGATATTTGGACCTCTTTGAAGGCCTTCGTTGGAAACGGGATTTCTTCATAAAATGCTAGACAGAAGAATTCTCAGTAACTTCTTTGTGTGTGTGTATTCAACCCACAGAGCTGAACCTTCCTTTAGGCAGAGCAGATTTGCAACACTCGTTTTGTGGAATTTACATGTGGAGATTTCAAGCGAATTGAGGTCAATGACAGAAAAGGAAATATCTTCGTTTAAAAACTAGACAGAATCATTCTCAGAAACTATTTTGTGATGTGTGCATCCACCTGACAGTGTTTAACCTTTCTTTTCATAGAGCAGTTCGAAAACACTCTGTTTGTAAAGTCTGCAACTGGATATTTGGACTTCTTTTAACCCTTCGTTGGAAACGGGATTTCTTTATATAATGCAAGACAGAAGAATTCTCAGTGACTTCTTTGTGTTGTGTGTATGCAGCTGACAGAGTTGAACCTTTCTTTAGACAGAGCAGGTTTGAAACTCTCTTTTTGTGGATTTTGCAATTGCAGATTTCAAGCGATTTGAGGCCAGTGTTTGAAAAGGAAATATCTTCGTATAAAAACTAGACGGAATCATTCTCTGAAACAACTTAATGATTTGTGCGTTCAGCTCACAGAGTTTAACCTTCCTTTTCATAGAGCAGTTAGGAAACACTCTGTTTGTGAAGTCTGATAGCAGATATTTGGACCTCTTTGAGGCCTTCGTTGGAAACGGGATTTCTTCATATAATGCAAGACAGAGGAGTTCTCAGTAACTTCTTTGTGTTGTGTGTATGCAGCTCACAGAATTGAACCTTTCTTTAGACAGAGCAGATTTGAAACTCTCTTTTTGTGGATTTTGCAATTGGAGATTTCAAGCGATTTGAGGCCAAAGGTTGAAAAGGAAATATCTTCTTTTAAAAACTAGACGGAATCATTCTCTGAAACAACTTAATGATTTGTGCGTTCAGCTCACAGAGTTTAACCTTCCTTTTCATACAGCAGTTGGGAAACACTCTGTTTGTAAAATCTGGAAGCGGACATTTGGACCTCTTTGAGGACTTCGTTGGAAACGGGATTTCTTCATATAATGCTAGACAGAAGAATTCTCAGTAACTTCCTTGTGTGTGTGTATTCAACTCACAGAGTTGAACCTTTCTTTAGAGAGAGTAGATTTGAAACTCTCTTTTTGTGGAAATTACATGTGGAGATTTCAAGCGATTTGAGGCCAATGACGGAAAAGGAAATATCTTCGTTTAAAAACTAGACAGAATCATTTTCAGAAACTAGTTTGTGATGTGTGCCTTCAGCAGACAGAGTTTAACGTTTCTTTTCACAGAGCAGTTTGGAAGCACTCTCTTTGTAAAGTCTGCAGGTGGATATTTGGACCTCTTTGAAGGCCTTCGTTGGAAACGGGATTTCTTCATAAAATGCTAGACAGAAGAATTCTCAGTAACTTCTTTGTGTGTGTGTATTCAACCCACAGAGCTGAACCTTCCTTTAGGCAGAGCAGATTTGCAACACTCGTTTTGTGGAATTTACATGTGGAGATTTCAAGCGAATTGAGGTCAATGACAGAAAAGGAAATATCTTCGTTTAAAAACTAGACAGAATCATTCTCAGAAACTATTTTGTGATGTGTGCATCCACCTGACAGTGTTTAACCTTTCTTTTCATAGAGCAGTTCGAAAACACTCTGTTTGTAAAGTCTGCAACTGGATATTTGGACTTCTTTTAACCCTTCGTTGGAAACGGGATTTCTTTATATAATGCAAGACAGAAGAATTCTCAGTGACTTCTTTGTGTTGTGTGTATGCAGCTCACAGAGTTGAACCTTTCTTTAGACAGAGCAGGTTTGAAACTCTCTTTTTGTGGATTTTGCAATTGCAGATTTCAAGCGATTTGAGGCCAGTGTTTGAAAAGGAAATATCTTCGTATAAAAACTAGACGGAATCATTCTCTGAAACAACTTAATGATTTGTGCGTTCAGCTCACAGAGTTTAACCTTCCTTTTCATAGAGCAGTTAGGAAACACTCTGTTTGTGAAGTCTGATAGCAGATATTTGGACCTCTTTGAGGCCTTCGTTGGAAACGGGATTTCTTCATATAATGCAAGACAGAGGAGTTCTCAGTAACTTCTTTGTGTTGTGTGTATGCAGCTCACAGAATTGAACCTTTCTTTAGACAGAGCAGATTTGAAACTCTCTTTTTGTGGATTTTGCAATTGGAGATTTCAAGCGATTTGAGGCCAAAGGTTGAAAAGGAAATATCTTCTTTTAAAAACTAGACGGAATCATTCTCTGAAACAACTTAATGATTTGTGCGTTCAGCTCACAGAGTTTAACCTTCCTTTTCATACAGCAGTTGGGAAACACTCTGTTTGTAAAATCTGGAAGCGGACATTTGGACCTCTTTGAGGACTTCGTTGGAAACGGGATTTCTTCATATAATGCTAGACAGAAGAATTCTCAGTAACTTCCTTGTGTGTGTGTATTCAACTCACAGAGTTGAACCTTTCTTTAGAGAGAGTAGATTTGAAACTCTCTTTTTGTGGAAATTACATGTGGAGATTTCAAGCGATTTGAGGCCAATGACGGAAAAGGAAATATCTTCGTTTAAAAACTAGACAGAATCATTTTCAGAAACTAGTTTGTGATGTGTGCCTTCAGCAGACAGAGTTTAACGTTTCTTTTCACAGAGCAGTTTGGAAGCACTCTCTTTGTAAAGTCTGCAAGTGGATATTTGGACCTCTTTGAAGGCCTTCGTTGGAAACGGGATTTCTTCATAAAATGCTAGACAGAAGAATTCTCAGTAACTTCTTTGTGTGTGTGTATTCAACCCACAGAGCTGAACCTTCCTTTAGGCAGAGCAGATTTGCAACACTCGTTTTGTGGAATTTACATGTGGAGATTTCAAGCGAATTGAGGTCAATGACAGAAAAGGAAATATCTTCGTTTAAAAACTAGACAGAATCATTCTCAGAAACTATTTTGTGATGTGTGCATCCACCTGACAGTGTTTAACCTTTCTTTTCATAGAGCAGTTCGAAAACACTCTGTTTGTAAAGTCTGCAACTGGATATTTGGACTTCTTTTAACCCTTCGTTGGAAACGGGATTTCTTTATATAATGCAAGACAGAAGAATTCTCAGTGACTTCTTTGTGTTGTGTGTATGCAGCTCACAGAGTTGAACCTTTCTTTAGACAGAGCAGGTTTGAAACTCTCTTTTTGTGGATTTTGCAATTGCAGATTTCAAGCGATTTGAGGCCAGTGTTTGAAAAGGAAATATCTTCGTATAAAAACTAGACGGAATCATTCTCTGAAACAACTTAATGATTTGTGCGTTCAGCTCACAGAGTTTAACCTTCCTTTTCATAGAGCAGTTAGGAAACACTCTGTTTGTGAAGTCTGATAGCAGATATTTGGACCTCTTTGAGGCCTTCGTTGGAAACGGGATTTCTTCATATAATGCAAGACAGAGGAGTTCTCAGTAACTTCTTTGTGTTGTGTGTATGCAGCTCACAGAATTGAACCTTTCTTTAGACAGAGCAGATTTGAAACTCTCTTTTTGTGGATTTTGCAATTGGAGATTTCAAGCGATTTGAGGCCAAAGGTTGAAAAGGAAATATCTTCTTTTAAAAACTAGACGGAATCATTCTCTGAAACAACTTAATGATTTGTGCGTTCAGCTCACAGAGTTTAACCTTCCTTTTCATACAGCAGTTGGGAAACACTCTGTTTGTAAAATCTGGAAGCGGATATTTGGACCTCTTTGAGGACTTCGTTGGAAACGGGATTTCTTCATATAATGCTAGACAGAAGAATTCTCAGTAACTTCCTTGTGTGTGTGTATTCAACTCACAGAGTTGAACCTTTCTTTAGAGAGAGTAGATTTGAAACTCTCTTTTTGTGGAAATTACATGTGGAGATTTCAAGCGATTTGAGGCCAATGACGGAAAAGGAAATATCTTCGTTTAAAAACTAGACAGAATCATTTTCAGAAACTAGTTTGTGATGTGTGCCTTCAGCAGACAGAGTTTAACGTTTCTTTTCACAGAGCAGTTTGGAAGCACTCTCTTTGTAAAGTCTGCAGGTGGATATTTGGACCTCTTTGAAGGCCTTCGTTGGAAACGGGATTTCTTCATAAAATGCTAGACAGAAGAATTCTCAGTAACTTCTTTGTGTGTGTGTATTCAACCCACAGAGCTGAACCTTCCTTTAGGCAGAGCAGATTTGCAACACTCGTTTTGTGGAATTTACATGTGGAGATTTCAAGCGAATTGAGGTCAATGACAGAAAAGGAAATATCTTCGTTTAAAAACTAGACAGAATCATTCTCAGAAACTATTTTGTGATGTGTGCATCCACCTGACAGTGTTTAACCTTTCTTTTCATAGAGCAGTTCGAAAACACTCTGTTTGTAAAGTCTGCAACTGGATATTTGGACTTCTTTTAACCCTTCGTTGGAAACGGGATTTCTTTATATAATGCAAGACAGAAGAATTCTCAGTGACTTCTTTGTGTTGTGTGTATGCAGCTCACAGAGTTGAACCTTTCTTTAGACAGAGCAGGTTTGAAACTCTCTTTTTGTGGATTTTGCAATTGCAGATTTCAAGCGATTTGAGGCCAGTGTTTGAAAAGGAAATATCTTCGTATAAAAACTAGACGGAATCATTCTCTGAAACAACTTAATGATTTGTGCGTTCAGCTCACAGAGTTTAACCTTCCTTTTCATAGAGCAGTTAGGAAACACTCTGTTTGTGAAGTCTGATAGCAGATATTTGGACCTCTTTGAGGCCTTCGTTGGAAACGGGATTTCTTCATATAATGCAAGACAGAGGAGTTCTCAGTAACTTCTTTGTGTTGTGTGTATGCAGCTCACAGAATTGAACCTTTCTTTAGACAGAGCAGATTTGAAACTCTCTTTTTGTGGATTTTGCAATTGGAGATTTCAAGCGATTTGAGGCCAAAGGTTGAAAAGGAAATATCTTCTTTTAAAAACTAGACGGAATCATTCTCTGAAACAACTTAATGATTTGTGCGTTCAGCTCACAGAGTTTAACCTTCCTTTTCATACAGCAGTTGGGAAACACTCTGTTTGTAAAATCTGGAAGCGGACATTTGGACCTCTTTGAGGACTTCGTTGGAAACGGGATTTCTTCATATAATGCTAGACAGAAGAATTCTCAGTAACTTCCTTGTGTGTGTGTATTCAACTCACAGAGTTGAACCTTTCTTTAGAGAGAGTAGATTTGAAACTCTCTTTTTGTGGAAATTACATGTGGAGATTTCAAGCGATTTGAGGCCAATGACGGAAAAGGAAATATCTTCGTTTAAAAACTAGACAGAATCATTTTCAGAAACTAGTTTGTGATGTGTGCCTTCAGCAGACAGAGTTTAACGTTTCTTTTCACAGAGCAGTTTGGAAGCACTCTCTTTGTAAAGTCTGCAGGTGGATATTTGGACCTCTTTGAAGGCCTTCGTTGGAAACGGGATTTCTTCATAAAATGCTAGACAGAAGAATTCTCAGTAACTTCTTTGTGTGTGTGTATTCAACCCACAGAGCTGAACCTTCCTTTAGGCAGAGCAGATTTGCAACACTCGTTTTGTGGAATTTACATGTGGAGATTTCAAGCGAATTGAGGTCAATGACAGAAAAGGAAATATCTTCGTTTAAAAACTAGACAGAATCATTCTCAGAAACTATTTTGTGATGTGTGCATCCACCTGACAGTGTTTAACCTTTCTTTTCATAGAGCAGTTCGAAAACACTCTGTTTGTAAAGTCTGCAACTGGATATTTGGACTTCTTTTAACCCTTCGTTGGAAACGGGATTTCTTTATATAATGCAAGACAGAAGAATTCTCAGTGACTTCTTTGTGTTGTGTGTATGCAGCTCACAGAGTTGAACCTTTCTTTAGACAGAGCAGGTTTGAAACTCTCTTTTTGTGGATTTTGCAATTGCAGATTTCAAGCGATTTGAGGCCAGTGTTTGAAAAGGAAATATCTTCGTATAAAAACTAGACGGAATCATTCTCTGAAACAACTTAATGATTTGTGCGTTCAGCTCACAGAGTTTAACCTTCCTTTTCATAGAGCAGTTAGGAAACACTCTGTTTGTGAAGTCTGATAGCAGATATTTGGACCTCTTTGAGGCCTTCGTTGGAAACGGGATTTCTTCATATAATGCAAGACAGAGGAGTTCTCAGTAACTTCTTTGTGTTGTGTGTATGCAGCTCACAGAATTGAACCTTTCTTTAGACAGAGCAGATTTGAAACTCTCTTTTTGTGGATTTTGCAATTGGAGATTTCAAGCGATTTGAGGCCAAAGGTTGAAAAGGAAATATCTTCTTTTAAAAACTAGACGGAATCATTCTCTGAAACAACTTAATGATTTGTGCGTTCAGCTCACAGAGTTTAACCTTCCTTTTCATACAGCAGTTGGGAAACACTCTGTTTGTAAAATCTGGAAGCGGACATTTGGACCTCTTTGAGGACTTCGTTGGAAACGGGATTTCTTCATATAATGCTAGACAGAAGAATTCTCAGTAACTTCCTTGTGTGTGTGTATTCAACTCACAGAGTTGAACCTTTCTTTAGAGAGAGTAGATTTGAAACTCTCTTTTTGTGGAAATTACATGTGGAGATTTCAAGCGATTTGAGGCCAATGACGGAAAAGGAAATATCTTCGTTTAAAAACTAGACAGAATCATTTTCAGAAACTAGTTTGTGATGTGTGCCTTCAGCAGACAGAGTTTAACGTTTCTTTTCACAGAGCAGTTTGGAAGCACTCTCTTTGTAAAGTCTGCAAGTGGATATTTGGACCTCTTTGAAGGCCTTCGTTGGAAACGGGATTTCTTCATAAAATGCTAGACAGAAGAATTCTCAGTAACTTCTTTGTGTGTGTGTATTCAACCCACAGAGCTGAACCTTCCTTTAGGCAGAGCAGATTTGCAACACTCGTTTTGTGGAATTTACATGTGGAGATTTCAAGCGAATTGAGGTCAATGACAGAAAAGGAAATATCTTCGTTTAAAAACTAGACAGAATCATTCTCAGAAACTATTTTGTGATGTGTGCATCCACCTGACAGTGTTTAACCTTTCTTTTCATAGAGCAGTTCGAAAACACTCTGTTTGTAAAGTCTGCAACTGGATATTTGGACTTCTTTTAACCCTTCGTTGGAAACGGGATTTCTTTATATAATGCAAGACAGAAGAATTCTCAGTGACTTCTTTGTGTTGTGTGTATGCAGCTCACAGAGTTGAACCTTTCTTTAGACAGAGCAGGTTTGAAACTCTCTTTTTGTGGATTTTGCAATTGCAGATTTCAAGCGATTTGAGGCCAGTGTTTGAAAAGGAAATATCTTCGTATAAAAACTAGACGGAATCATTCTCTGAAACAACTTAATGATTTGTGCGTTCAGCTCACAGAGTTTAACCTTCCTTTTCATAGAGCAGTTAGGAAACACTCTGTTTGTGAAGTCTGATAGCAGATATTTGGACCTCTTTGAGGCCTTCGTTGGAAACGGGATTTCTTCATATAATGCAAGACAGAGGAGTTCTCAGTAACTTCTTTGTGTTGTGTGTATGCAGCTCACAGAATTGAACCTTTCTTTAGACAGAGCAGATTTGAAACTCTCTTTTTGTGGATTTTGCAATTGGAGATTTCAAGCGATTTGAGGCCAGTGTTTGAAAAGGAAATATCTTCTTTTAAAAACTAGACGGAATCATTCTCTGAAACAACTTAATGATTTGTGCGTTCAGCTCACAGAGTTTAACCTTCCTTTTCATACAGCAGTTAGGAAACACTCTGTTTGTAAAATCTGGAAGCGGACCTTTGGACCTCTTTGAGGACTTCGTTGGAAACGGGATTTCTTCATATAATGCTAGACAGAAGAATTCTCAGTAACTTCCTTGTGTGTGTGTATTCAACTCACAGAGTTGAACCTTTCTTTAGAGAGAGTAGATTTGAAACTCTCTTTTTGTGGAAATTACATGTGGAGATTTCAAGCGATTTGAGGCCAATGACGGAAAAGGAAATATCTTCGTTTAAAAACTAGACAGAATCATTTTCAGAAACTAGTTTGTGATGTGTGCCTTCAGCAGACAGAGTTTAACGTTTCTTTTCACAGAGCAGTTTGGAAGCACTCTCTTTGTAAAGTCTGCAAGTGGATATTTGGACCTCTTTGAAGGCCTTCGTTGGAAACGGGATTTCTTCATAAAATGCTAGACAGAAGAATTCTCAGTAACTTCTTTGTGTGTGTGTATTCAACCCACAGAGCTGAACCTTCCTTTAGGCAGAGCAGATTTGCAACACTCGTTTTGTGGAATTTACATGTGGAGATTTCAAGCGAATTGAGGTCAATGACAGAAAAGGAAATATCTTCGTTTAAAAACTAGACAGAATCATTCTCAGAAACTATTTTGTGATGTGTGCATCCACCTGACAGTGTTTAACCTTTCTTTTCATAGAGCAGTTCGAAAACACTCTGTTTGTAAAGTCTGCAACTGGATATTTGGACTTCTTTTAACCCTTCGTTGGAAACGGGATTTCTTTATATAATGCAAGACAGAAGAATTCTCAGTGACTTCTTTGTGTTGTGTGTATGCAGCTGACAGAGTTGAACCTTTCTTTAGACAGAGCAGGTTTGAAACTCTCTTTTTGTGGATTTTGCAATTGCAGATTTCAAGCGATTTGAGGCCAGTGTTTGAAAAGGAAATATCTTCGTATAAAAACTAGACGGAATCATTCTCTGAAACAACTTAATGATTTGTGCGTTCAGCTCACAGAGTTTAACCTTCCTTTTCATAGAGCAGTTAGGAACCACTCTGTTTGTGAAGTCTGATAGCAGATATTTGGACCTCTTTGAGGCCTTCGTTGGAAACGGGATTTCTTCATATAATGCAAGACAGAGGAGTTCTCAGTAACTTCTTTGTGTTGTGTGTATGCAGCTCACAGAATTGAACCTTTCTTTAGACAGAGCAGATTTGAAACTCTCTTTTTGTGGATTTTGCAATTGGAGATTTCAAGCGATTTGAGGCCAAAGGTTGAAAAGGAAATATCTTCTTTTAAAAACTAGACGGAATCATTCTCTGGAACAACTTAATGATTTGTGCGTTCAGCTCACAGAGTTTAACCTTCCTTTTCATACAGCAGTTGGGAAACACTCTGTTTGTAAAATCTGGAAGCGGACATTTGGACCTCTTTGAGGACTTCGTTGGAAACGGGATTTCTTCATATAATGCTAGACAGAAGAATTCTCAGTAACTTCCTTGTGTGTGTGTATTCAACTCACAGAGTTGAACCTTTCTTTAGAGAGAGTAGATTTGAAACTCTCTTTTTGTGGAAATTACATGTGGAGATTTCAAGCGATTTGAGGCCAATGACGGAAAAGGAAATATCTTCGTTTAAAAACTAGACAGAATCATTTTCAGAAACTAGTTTGTGATGTGTGCCTTCAGCAGACAGAGTTTAACGTTTCTTTTCACAGAGCAGTTTGGAAGCACTCTCTTTGTAAAGTCTGCAAGTGGATATTTGGACCTCTTTGAAGGCCTTCGTTGGAAACGGGATTTCTTCATAAAATGCTAGACAGAAGAATTCTCAGTAACTTCTTTGTGTGTGTGTATTCAACCCACAGAGCTGAACCTTCCTTTAGGCAGAGCAGATTTGCAACACTCGTTTTGTGGAATTTACATGTGGAGATTTCAAGCGAATTGAGGTCAATGACAGAAAAGGAAATATCTTCGTTTAAAAACTAGACAGAATCATTCTCAGAAACTATTTTGTGATGTGTGCATCCACCTGACAGTGTTTAACCTTTCTTTTCATAGAGCAGTTCGAAAACACTCTGTTTGTAAAGTCTGCAACTGGATATTTGGACTTCTTTTAACCCTTCGTTGGAAACGGGATTTCTTTATATAATGCAAGACAGAAGAATTCTCAGTGACTTCTTTGTGTTGTGTGTATGCAGCTCACAGAGTTGAACCTTTCTTTAGACAGAGCAGGTTTGAAACTCTCTTTTTGTGGATTTTGCAATTGCAGATTTCAAGCGATTTGAGGCCAGTGTTTGAAAAGGAAATATCTTCGTATAAAAACTAGACGGAATCATTCTCTGAAACAACTTAATGATTTGTGCGTTCAGCTCACAGAGTTTAACCTTCCTTTTCATAGAGCAGTTAGGAAACACTCTGTTTGTGAAGTCTGATAGCAGATATTTGGACCTCTTTGAGGCCTTCGTTGGAAACGGGATTTCTTCATATAATGCAAGACAGAGGAGTTCTCAGTAACTTCTTTGTGTTGTGTGTATGCAGCTCACAGAATTGAACCTTTCTTTAGACAGAGCAGATTTGAAACTCTCTTTTTGTGGATTTTGCAATTGGAGATTTCAAGCGATTTGAGGCCAAAGGTTGAAAAGGAAATATCTTCTTTTAAAAACTAGACGGAATCATTCTCTGAAACAACTTAATGATTTGTGCGTTCAGCTCACAGAGTTTAACCTTCCTTTTCATACAGCAGTTGGGAAACACTCTGTTTGTAAAATCTGGAAGCGGACATTTGGACCTCTTTGAGGACTTCGTTGGAAACGGGATTTCTTCATATAATGCTAGACAGAAGAATTCTCAGTAACTTCCTTGTGTGTGTGTATTCAACTCACAGAGTTGAACCTTTCTTTAGAGAGAGTAGATTTGAAACTCTCTTTTTGTGGAAATTACATGTGGAGATTTCAAGCGATTTGAGGCCAATGACGGAAAAGGAAATATCTTCGTTTAAAAACTAGACAGAATCATTTTCAGAAACTAGTTTGTGATGTGTGCCTTCAGCAGACAGAGTTTAACGTTTCTTTTCACAGAGCAGTTTGGAAGCACTCTCTTTGTAAAGTCTGCAAGTGGATATTTGGACCTCTTTGAAGGCCTTCGTTGGAAACGGGATTTCTTCATAAAATGCTAGACAGAAGAATTCTCAGTAACTTCTTTGTGTGTGTGTATTCAACCCACAGAGCTGAACCTTCCTTTAGGCAGAGCAGATTTGCAACACTCGTTTTGTGGAATTTACATGTGGAGATTTCAAGCGAATTGAGGTCAATGACAGAAAAGGAAATATCTTCGTTTAAAAACTAGACAGAATCATTCTCAGAAACTATTTTGTGATGTGTGCATCCACCTGACAGTGTTTAACCTTTCTTTTCATAGAGCAGTTCGAAAACACTCTGTTTGTAAAGTCTGCAACTGGATATTTGGACTTCTTTTAACCCTTCGTTGGAAACGGGATTTCTTTATATAATGCAAGACAGAAGAATTCTCAGTGACTTCTTTGTGTTGTGTGTATGCAGCTCACAGAGTTGAACCTTTCTTTAGACAGAGCAGGTTTGAAACTCTCTTTTTGTGGATTTTGCAATTGCAGATTTCAAGCGATTTGAGGCCAGTGTTTGAAAAGGAAATATCTTCGTATAAAAACTAGACGGAATCATTCTCTGAAACAACTTAATGATTTGTGCGTTCAGCTCACAGAGTTTAACCTTCCTTTTCATAGAGCAGTTAGGAAACACTCTGTTTGTGAAGTCTGATAGCAGATATTTGGACCTCTTTGAGGCCTTCGTTGGAAACGGGATTTCTTCATATAATGCAAGACAGAGGAGTTCTCAGTAACTTCTTTGTGTTGTGTGTATGCAGCTCACAGAATTGAACCTTTCTTTAGACAGAGCAGATTTGAAACTCTCTTTTTGTGGATTTTGCAATTGGAGATTTCAAGCGATTTGAGGCCAAAGGTTGAAAAGGAAATATCTTCTTTTAAAAACTAGACGGAATCATTCTCTGAAACAACTTAATGATTTGTGCGTTCAGCTCACAGAGTTTAACCTTCCTTTTCATACAGCAGTTGGGAAACACTCTGTTTGTAAAATCTGGAAGCGGACATTTGGACCTCTTTGAGGACTTCGTTGGAAACGGGATTTCTTCATATAATGCTAGACAGAAGAATTCTCAGTAACTTCCTTGTGTGTGTGTATTCAACTCACAGAGTTGAACCTTTCTTTAGAGAGAGTAGATTTGAAACTCTCTTTTTGTGGAAATTACATGTGGAGATTTCAAGCGATTTGAGGCCAATGACGGAAAAGGAAATATCTTCGTTTAAAAACTAGACAGAATCATTTTCAGAAACTAGTTTGTGATGTGTGCCTTCAGCAGACAGAGTTTAACGTTTCTTTTCACAGAGCAGTTTGGAAGCACTCTCTTTGTAAAGTCTGCAAGTGGATATTTGGACCTCTTTGAAGGCCTTCGTTGGAAACGGGATTTCTTCATAAAATGCTAGACAGAAGAATTCTCAGTAACTTCTTTGTGTGTGTGTATTCAACCCACAGAGCTGAACCTTCCTTTAGGCAGAGCAGATTTGCAACACTCGTTTTGTGGAATTTACATGTGGAGATTTCAAGCGAATTGAGGTCAATGACAGAAAAGGAAATATCTTCGTTTAAAAACTAGACAGAATCATTCTCAGAAACTATTTTGTGATGTGTGCATCCACCTGACAGTGTTTAACCTTTCTTTTCATAGAGCAGTTCGAAAACACTCTGTTTGTAAAGTCTGCAACTGGATATTTGGACTTCTTTTAACCCTTCGTTGGAAACGGGATTTCTTTATATAATGCAAGACAGAAGAATTCTCAGTGACTTCTTTGTGTTGTGTGTATGCAGCTGACAGAGTTGAACCTTTCTTTAGACAGAGCAGGTTTGAAACTCTCTTTTTGTGGATTTTGCAATTGCAGATTTCAAGCGATTTGAGGCCAGTGTTTGAAAAGGAAATATCTTCGTATAAAAACTAGACGGAATCATTCTCTGAAACAACTTAATGATTTGTGCGTTCAGCTCACAGAGTTTAACCTTCCTTTTCATAGAGCAGTTAGGAAACACTCTGTTTGTGAAGTCTGATAGCAGATATTTGGACCTCTTTGAGGCCTTCGTTGGAAACGGGATTTCTTCATATAATGCAAGACAGAGGAGTTCTCAGTAACTTCTTTGTGTTGTGTGTATGCAGCTCACAGAATTGAACCTTTCTTTAGACAGAGCAGATTTGAAACTCTCTTTTTGTGGATTTTGCAATTGGAGATTTCAAGCGATTTGAGGCCAAAGGTTGAAAAGGAAATATCTTCTTTTAAAAACTAGACGGAATCATTCTCTGAAACAACTTAATGATTTGTGCGTTCAGCTCACAGAGTTTAACCTTCCTTTTCATACAGCAGTTGGGAAACACTCTGTTTGTAAAATCTGGAAGCGGACATTTGGACCTCTTTGAGGACTTCGTTGGAAACGGGATTTCTTCATATAATGCTAGACAGAAGAATTCTCAGTAACTTCCTTGTGTGTGTGTATTCAACTCACAGAGTTGAACCTTTCTTTAGAGAGAGTAGATTTGAAACTCTCTTTTTGTGGAAATTACATGTGGAGATTTCAAGCGATTTGAGGCCAATGACGGAAAAGGAAATATCTTCGTTTAAAAACTAGACAGAATCATTTTCAGAAACTAGTTTGTGATGTGTGCCTTCAGCAGACAGAGTTTAACGTTTCTTTTCACAGAGCAGTTTGGAAGCACTCTCTTTGTAAAGTCTGCAAGTGGATATTTGGACCTCTTTGAAGGCCTTCGTTGGAAACGGGATTTCTTCATAAAATGCTAGACAGAAGAATTCTCAGTAACTTCTTTGTGTGTGTGTATTCAACCCACAGAGCTGAACCTTCCTTTAGGCAGAGCAGATTTGCAACACTCGTTTTGTGGAATTTACATGTGGAGATTTCAAGCGAATTGAGGTCAATGACAGAAAAGGAAATATCTTCGTTTAAAAACTAGACAGAATCATTCTCAGAAACTATTTTGTGATGTGTGCATCCACCTGACAGTGTTTAACCTTTCTTTTCATAGAGCAGTTCGAAAACACTCTGTTTGTAAAGTCTGCAACTGGATATTTGGACTTCTTTTAACCCTTCGTTGGAAACGGGATTTCTTTATATAATGCAAGACAGAAGAATTCTCAGTGACTTCTTTGTGTTGTGTGTATGCAGCTCACAGAGTTGAACCTTTCTTTAGACAGAGCAGGTTTGAAACTCTCTTTTTGTGGATTTTGCAATTGCAGATTTCAAGCGATTTGAGGCCAGTGTTTGAAAAGGAAATATCTTCGTATAAAAACTAGACGGAATCATTCTCTGAAACAACTTAATGATTTGTGCGTTCAGCTCACAGAGTTTAACCTTCCTTTTCATAGAGCAGTTAGGAAACACTCTGTTTGTGAAGTCTGATAGCAGATATTTGGACCTCTTTGAGGCCTTCGTTGGAAACGGGATTTCTTCATATAATGCAAGACAGAGGAGTTCTCAGTAACTTCTTTGTGTTGTGTGTATGCAGCTCACAGAATTGAACCTTTCTTTAGACAGAGCAGATTTGAAACTCTCTTTTTGTGGATTTTGCAATTGGAGATTTCAAGCGATTTGAGGCCAAAGGTTGAAAAGGAAATATCTTCTTTTAAAAACTAGACGGAATCATTCTCTGAAACAACTTAATGATTTGTGCGTTCAGCTCACAGAGTTTAACCTTCCTTTTCATACAGCAGTTGGGAAACACTCTGTTTGTAAAATCTGGAAGCGGACATTTGGACCTCTTTGAGGACTTCGTTGGAAACGGGATTTCTTCATATAATGCTAGACAGAAGAATTCTCAGTAACTTCCTTGTGTGTGTGTATTCAACTCACAGAGTTGAACCTTTCTTTAGAGAGAGTAGATTTGAAACTCTCTTTTTGTGGAAATTACATGTGGAGATTTCAAGCGATTTGAGGCCAATGACGGAAAAGGAAATATCTTCGTTTAAAAACTAGACAGAATCATTTTCAGAAACTAGTTTGTGATGTGTGCCTTCAGCAGACAGAGTTTAACGTTTCTTTTCACAGAGCAGTTTGGAAGCACTCTCTTTGTAAAGTCTGCAAGTGGATATTTGGACCTCTTTGAAGGCCTTCGTTGGAAACGGGATTTCTTCATAAAATGCTAGACAGAAGAATTCTCAGTAACTTCTTTGTGTGTGTGTATTCAACCCACAGAGCTGAACCTTCCTTTAGGCAGAGCAGATTTGCAACACTCGTTTTGTGGAATTTACATGTGGAGATTTCAAGCGAATTGAGGTCAATGACAGAAAAGGAAATATCTTCGTTTAAAAACTAGACAGAATCATTCTCAGAAACTATTTTGTGATGTGTGCATCCACCTGACAGTGTTTAACCTTTCTTTTCATAGAGCAGTTCGAAAACACTCTGTTTGTAAAGTCTGCAACTGGATATTTGGACTTCTTTTAACCCTTCGTTGGAAACGGGATTTCTTTATATAATGCAAGACAGAAGAATTCTCAGTGACTTCTTTGTGTTGTGTGTATGCAGCTCACAGAGTTGAACCTTTCTTTAGACAGAGCAGGTTTGAAACTCTCTTTTTGTGGATTTTGCAATTGCAGATTTCAAGCGATTTGAGGCCAGTGTTTGAAAAGGAAATATCTTCGTATAAAAACTAGACGGAATCATTCTCTGAAACAACTTAATGATTTGTGCGTTCAGCTCACAGAGTTTAACCTTCCTTTTCATAGAGCAGTTAGGAAACACTCTGTTTGTGAAGTCTGATAGCAGATATTTGGACCTCTTTGAGGCCTTCGTTGGAAACGGGATTTCTTCATATAATGCAAGACAGAGGAGTTCTCAGTAACTTCTTTGTGTTGTGTGTATGCAGCTCACAGAATTGAACCTTTCTTTAGACAGAGCAGATTTGAAACTCTCTTTTTGTGGATTTTGCAATTGGAGATTTCAAGCGATTTGAGGCCAAAGGTTGAAAAGGAAATATCTTCTTTTAAAAACTAGACGGAATCATTCTCTGAAACAACTTAATGATTTGTGCGTTCAGCTCACAGAGTTTAACCTTCCTTTTCATACAGCAGTTGGGAAACACTCTGTTTGTAAAATCTGGAAGCGGACATTTGGACCTCTTTGAGGACTTCGTTGGAAACGGGATTTCTTCATATAATGCTAGACAGAAGAATTCTCAGTAACTTCCTTGTG
Source organism: Pan troglodytes (assembly GCF_028858775.2). Taxonomy (NCBI): domain Eukaryota; kingdom Metazoa; phylum Chordata; class Mammalia; order Primates; family Hominidae; genus Pan; species Pan troglodytes. The sequence continues at coordinate 16,562,143 of NC_072412.2, read as the reverse complement.
TGTGTGTATTCAACTCACAGAGTTGAACCTTTCTTTAGAGAGAGTAGATTTGAAACTCTCTTTTTGTGGAAATTACATGTGGAGATTTCAAGCGATTTGAGGCCAATGACGGAAAAGGAAATATCTTCGTTTAAAAACTAGACAGAATCATTTTCAGAAACTAGTTTGTGATGTGTGCCTTCAGCAGACAGAGTTTAACGTTTCTTTTCACAGAGCAGTTTGGAAGCACTCTCTTTGTAAAGTCTGCAGGTGGATATTTGGACCTCTTTGAAGGCCTTCGTTGGAAACGGGATTTCTTCATAAAATGCTAGACAGAAGAATTCTCAGTAACTTCTTTGTGTGTGTGTATTCAACCCACAGAGCTGAACCTTCCTTTAGGCAGAGCAGATTTGCAACACTCGTTTTGTGGAATTTACATGTGGAGATTTCAAGCGAATTGAGGTCAATGACAGAAAAGGAAATATCTTCGTTTAAAAACTAGACAGAATCATTCTCAGAAACTATTTTGTGATGTGTGCATCCACCTGACAGTGTTTAACCTTTCTTTTCATAGAGCAGTTCGAAAACACTCTGTTTGTAAAGTCTGCAACTGGATATTTGGACTTCTTTTAACCCTTCGTTGGAAACGGGATTTCTTTATATAATGCAAGACAGAAGAATTCTCAGTGACTTCTTTGTGTTGTGTGTATGCAGCTGACAGAGTTGAACCTTTCTTTAGACAGAGCAGGTTTGAAACTCTCTTTTTGTGGATTTTGCAATTGCAGATTTCAAGCGATTTGAGGCCAGTGTTTGAAAAGGAAATATCTTCGTATAAAAACTAGACGGAATCATTCTCTGAAACAACTTAATGATTTGTGCGTTCAGCTCACAGAGTTTAACCTTCCTTTTCATAGAGCAGTTAGGAAACACTCTGTTTGTGAAGTCTGATAGCAGATATTTGGACCTCTTTGAGGCCTTCGTTGGAAACGGGATTTCTTCATATAATGCAAGACAGAGGAGTTCTCAGTAACTTCTTTGTGTTGTGTGTATGCAGCTCACAGAATTGAACCTTTCTTTAGACAGAGCAGATTTGAAACTCTCTTTTTGTGGATTTTGCAATTGGAGATTTCAAGCGATTTGAGGCCAAAGGTTGAAAAGGAAATATCTTCTTTTAAAAACTAGACGGAATCATTCTCTGAAACAACTTAATGATTTGTGCGTTCAGCTCACAGAGTTTAACCTTCCTTTTCATACAGCAGTTGGGAAACACTCTGTTTGTAAAATCTGGAAGCGGACATTTGGACCTCTTTGAGGACTTCGTTGGAAACGGGATTTCTTCATATAATGCTAGACAGAAGAATTCTCAGTAACTTCCTTGTGTGTGTGTATTCAACTCACAGAGTTGAACCTTTCTTTAGAGAGAGTAGATTTGAAACTCTCTTTTTGTGGAAATTACATGTGGAGATTTCAAGCGATTTGAGGCCAATGACGGAAAAGGAAATATCTTCGTTTAAAAACTAGACAGAATCATTTTCAGAAACTAGTTTGTGATGTGTGCCTTCAGCAGACAGAGTTTAACGTTTCTTTTCACAGAGCAGTTTGGAAGCACTCTCTTTGTAAAGTCTGCAGGTGGATATTTGGACCTCTTTGAAGGCCTTCGTTGGAAACGGGATTTCTTCATAAAATGCTAGACAGAAGAATTCTCAGTAACTTCTTTGTGTGTGTGTATTCAACCCACAGAGCTGAACCTTCCTTTAGGCAGAGCAGATTTGCAACACTCGTTTTGTGGAATTTACATGTGGAGATTTCAAGCGAATTGAGGTCAATGACAGAAAAGGAAATATCTTCGTTTAAAAACTAGACAGAATCATTCTCAGAAACTATTTTGTGATGTGTGCATCCACCTGACAGTGTTTAACCTTTCTTTTCATAGAGCAGTTCGAAAACACTCTGTTTGTAAAGTCTGCAACTGGATATTTGGACTTCTTTTAACCCTTCGTTGGAAACGGGATTTCTTTATATAATGCAAGACAGAAGAATTCTCAGTGACTTCTTTGTGTTGTGTGTATGCAGCTCACAGAGTTGAACCTTTCTTTAGACAGAGCAGGTTTGAAACTCTCTTTTTGTGGATTTTGCAATTGCAGATTTCAAGCGATTTGAGGCCAGTGTTTGAAAAGGAAATATCTTCGTATAAAAACTAGACGGAATCATTCTCTGAAACAACTTAATGATTTGTGCGTTCAGCTCACAGAGTTTAACCTTCCTTTTCATAGAGCAGTTAGGAAACACTCTGTTTGTGAAGTCTGATAGCAGATATTTGGACCTCTTTGAGGCCTTCGTTGGAAACGGGATTTCTTCATATAATGCAAGACAGAGGAGTTCTCAGTAACTTCTTTGTGTTGTGTGTATGCAGCTCACAGAATTGAACCTTTCTTTAGACAGAGCAGATTTGAAACTCTCTTTTTGTGGATTTTGCAATTGGAGATTTCAAGCGATTTGAGGCCAAAGGTTGAAAAGGAAATATCTTCTTTTAAAAACTAGACGGAATCATTCTCTGAAACAACTTAATGATTTGTGCGTTCAGCTCACAGAGTTTAACCTTCCTTTTCATACAGCAGTTGGGAAACACTCTGTTTGTAAAATCTGGAAGCGGACATTTGGACCTCTTTGAGGACTTCGTTGGAAACGGGATTTCTTCATATAATGCTAGACAGAAGAATTCTCAGTAACTTCCTTGTGTGTGTGTATTCAACTCACAGAGTTGAACCTTTCTTTAGAGAGAGTAGATTTGAAACTCTCTTTTTGTGGAAATTACATGTGGAGATTTCAAGCGATTTGAGGCCAATGACGGAAAAGGAAATATCTTCGTTTAAAAACTAGACAGAATCATTTTCAGAAACTAGTTTGTGATGTGTGCCTTCAGCAGACAGAGTTTAACGTTTCTTTTCACAGAGCAGTTTGGAAGCACTCTCTTTGTAAAGTCTGCAGGTGGATATTTGGACCTCTTTGAAGGCCTTCGTTGGAAACGGGATTTCTTCATAAAATGCTAGACAGAAGAATTCTCAGTAACTTCTTTGTGTGTGTGTATTCAACCCACAGAGCTGAACCTTCCTTTAGGCAGAGCAGATTTGCAACACTCGTTTTGTGGAATTTACATGTGGAGATTTCAAGCGAATTGAGGTCAATGACAGAAAAGGAAATATCTTCGTTTAAAAACTAGACAGAATCATTCTCAGAAACTATTTTGTGATGTGTGCATCCACCTGACAGTGTTTAACCTTTCTTTTCATAGAGCAGTTCGAAAACACTCTGTTTGTAAAGTCTGCAACTGGATATTTGGACTTCTTTTAACCCTTCGTTGGAAACGGGATTTCTTTATATAATGCAAGACAGAAGAATTCTCAGTGACTTCTTTGTGTTGTGTGTATGCAGCTGACAGAGTTGAACCTTTCTTTAGACAGAGCAGGTTTGAAACTCTCTTTTTGTGGATTTTGCAATTGCAGATTTCAAGCGATTTGAGGCCAGTGTTTGAAAAGGAAATATCTTCGTATAAAAACTAGACGGAATCATTCTCTGAAACAACTTAATGATTTGTGCGTTCAGCTCACAGAGTTTAACCTTCCTTTTCATAGAGCAGTTAGGAAACACTCTGTTTGTGAAGTCTGATAGCAGATATTTGGACCTCTTTGAGGCCTTCGTTGGAAACGGGATTTCTTCATATAATGCAAGACAGAGGAGTTCTCAGTAACTTCTTTGTGTTGTGTGTATGCAGCTCACAGAATTGAACCTTTCTTTAGACAGAGCAGATTTGAAACTCTCTTTTTGTGGATTTTGCAATTGGAGATTTCAAGCGATTTGAGGCCAAAGGTTGAAAAGGAAATATCTTCTTTTAAAAACTAGACGGAATCATTCTCTGAAACAACTTAATGATTTGTGCGTTCAGCTCACAGAGTTTAACCTTCCTTTTCATACAGCAGTTGGGAAACACTCTGTTTGTAAAATCTGGAAGCGGACATTTGGACCTCTTTGAGGACTTCGTTGGAAACGGGATTTCTTCATATAATGCTAGACAGAAGAATTCTCAGTAACTTCCTTGTGTGTGTGTATTCAACTCACAGAGTTGAACCTTTCTTTAGAGAGAGTAGATTTGAAACTCTCTTTTTGTGGAAATTACATGTGGAGATTTCAAGCGATTTGAGGCCAATGACGGAAAAGGAAATATCTTCGTTTAAAAACTAGACAGAATCATTTTCAGAAACTAGTTTGTGATGTGTGCCTTCAGCAGACAGAGTTTAACGTTTCTTTTCACAGAGCAGTTTGGAAGCACTCTCTTTGTAAAGTCTGCAGGTGGATATTTGGACCTCTTTGAAGGCCTTCGTTGGAAACGGGATTTCTTCATAAAATGCTAGACAGAAGAATTCTCAGTAACTTCTTTGTGTGTGTGTATTCAACCCACAGAGCTGAACCTTCCTTTAGGCAGAGCAGATTTGCAACACTCGTTTTGTGGAATTTACATGTGGAGATTTCAAGCGAATTGAGGTCAATGACAGAAAAGGAAATATCTTCGTTTAAAAACTAGACAGAATCATTCTCAGAAACTATTTTGTGATGTGTGCATCCACCTGACAGTGTTTAACCTTTCTTTTCATAGAGCAGTTCGAAAACACTCTGTTTGTAAAGTCTGCAACTGGATATTTGGACTTCTTTTAACCCTTCGTTGGAAACGGGATTTCTTTATATAATGCAAGACAGAAGAATTCTCAGTGACTTCTTTGTGTTGTGTGTATGCAGCTCACAGAGTTGAACCTTTCTTTAGACAGAGCAGGTTTGAAACTCTCTTTTTGTGGATTTTGCAATTGCAGATTTCAAGCGATTTGAGGCCAGTGTTTGAAAAGGAAATATCTTCGTATAAAAACTAGACGGAATCATTCTCTGAAACAACTTAATGATTTGTGCGTTCAGCTCACAGAGTTTAACCTTCCTTTTCATAGAGCAGTTAGGAAACACTCTGTTTGTGAAGTCTGATAGCAGATATTTGGACCTCTTTGAGGCCTTCGTTGGAAACGGGATTTCTTCATATAATGCAAGACAGAGGAGTTCTCAGTAACTTCTTTGTGTTGTGTGTATGCAGCTCACAGAATTGAACCTTTCTTTAGACAGAGCAGATTTGAAACTCTCTTTTTGTGGATTTTGCAATTGGAGATTTCAAGCGATTTGAGGCCAAAGGTTGAAAAGGAAATATCTTCTTTTAAAAACTAGACGGAATCATTCTCTGAAACAACTTAATGATTTGTGCGTTCAGCTCACAGAGTTTAACCTTCCTTTTCATACAGCAGTTGGGAAACACTCTGTTTGTAAAATCTGGAAGCGGACATTTGGACCTCTTTGAGGACTTCGTTGGAAACGGGATTTCTTCATATAATGCTAGACAGAAGAATTCTCAGTAACTTCCTTGTGTGTGTGTATTCAACTCACAGAGTTGAACCTTTCTTTAGAGAGAGTAGATTTGAAACTCTCTTTTTGTGGAAATTACATGTGGAGATTTCAAGCGATTTGAGGCCAATGACGGAAAAGGAAATATCTTCGTTTAAAAACTAGACAGAATCATTTTCAGAAACTAGTTTGTGATGTGTGCCTTCAGCAGACAGAGTTTAACGTTTCTTTTCACAGAGCAGTTTGGAAGCACTCTCTTTGTAAAGTCTGCAGGTGGATATTTGGACCTCTTTGAAGGCCTTCGTTGGAAACGGGATTTCTTCATAAAATGCTAGACAGAAGAATTCTCAGTAACTTCTTTGTGTGTGTGTATTCAACCCACAGAGCTGAACCTTCCTTTAGGCAGAGCAGATTTGCAACACTCGTTTTGTGGAATTTACATGTGGAGATTTCAAGCGAATTGAGGTCAATGACAGAAAAGGAAATATCTTCGTTTAAAAACTAGACAGAATCATTCTCAGAAACTATTTTGTGATGTGTGCATCCACCTGACAGTGTTTAACCTTTCTTTTCATAGAGCAGTTCGAAAACACTCTGTTTGTAAAGTCTGCAACTGGATATTTGGACTTCTTTTAACCCTTCGTTGGAAACGGGATTTCTTTATATAATGCAAGACAGAAGAATTCTCAGTGACTTCTTTGTGTTGTGTGTATGCAGCTCACAGAGTTGAACCTTTCTTTAGACAGAGCAGGTTTGAAACTCTCTTTTTGTGGATTTTGCAATTGCAGATTTCAAGCGATTTGAGGCCAGTGTTTGAAAAGGAAATATCTTCGTATAAAAACTAGACGGAATCATTCTCTGAAACAACTTAATGATTTGTGCGTTCAGCTCACAGAGTTTAACCTTCCTTTTCATAGAGCAGTTAGGAAACACTCTGTTTGTGAAGTCTGATAGCAGATATTTGGACCTCTTTGAGGCCTTCGTTGGAAACGGGATTTCTTCATATAATGCAAGACAGAGGAGTTCTCAGTAACTTCTTTGTGTTGTGTGTATGCAGCTCACAGAATTGAACCTTTCTTTAGACAGAGCAGATTTGAAACTCTCTTTTTGTGGATTTTGCAATTGGAGATTTCAAGCGATTTGAGGCCAAAGGTTGAAAAGGAAATATCTTCTTTTAAAAACTAGACGGAATCATTCTCTGAAACAACTTAATGATTTGTGCGTTCAGCTCACAGAGTTTAACCTTCCTTTTCATACAGCAGTTGGGAAACACTCTGTTTGTAAAATCTGGAAGCGGACATTTGGACCTCTTTGAGGACTTCGTTGGAAACGGGATTTCTTCATATAATGCTAGACAGAAGAATTCTCAGTAACTTCCTTGTGTGTGTGTATTCAACTCACAGAGTTGAACCTTTCTTTAGAGAGAGTAGATTTGAAACTCTCTTTTTGTGGAAATTACATGTGGAGATTTCAAGCGATTTGAGGCCAATGACGGAAAAGGAAATATCTTCGTTTAAAAACTAGACAGAATCATTTTCAGAAACTAGTTTGTGATGTGTGCCTTCAGCAGACAGAGTTTAACGTTTCTTTTCACAGAGCAGTTTGGAAGCACTCTCTTTGTAAAGTCTGCAGGTGGATATTTGGACCTCTTTGAAGGCCTTCGTTGGAAACGGGATTTCTTCATAAAATGCTAGACAGAAGAATTCTCAGTAACTTCTTTGTGTGTGTGTATTCAACCCACAGAGCTGAACCTTCCTTTAGGCAGAGCAGATTTGCAACACTCGTTTTGTGGAATTTACATGTGGAGATTTCAAGCGAATTGAGGTCAATGACAGAAAAGGAAATATCTTCGTTTAAAAACTAGACAGAATCATTCTCAGAAACTATTTTGTGATGTGTGCATCCACCTGACAGTGTTTAACCTTTCTTTTCATAGAGCAGTTCGAAAACACTCTGTTTGTAAAGTCTGCAACTGGATATTTGGACTTCTTTTAACCCTTCGTTGGAAACGGGATTTCTTTATATAATGCAAGACAGAAGAATTCTCAGTGACTTCTTTGTGTTGTGTGTATGCAGCTGACAGAGTTGAACCTTTCTTTAGACAGAGCAGGTTTGAAACTCTCTTTTTGTGGATTTTGCAATTGCAGATTTCAAGCGATTTGAGGCCAGTGTTTGAAAAGGAAATATCTTCGTATAAAAACTAGACGGAATCATTCTCTGAAACAACTTAATGATTTGTGCGTTCAGCTCACAGAGTTTAACCTTCCTTTTCATAGAGCAGTTAGGAAACACTCTGTTTGTGAAGTCTGATAGCAGATATTTGGACCTCTTTGAGGCCTTCGTTGGAAACGGGATTTCTTCATATAATGCAAGACAGAGGAGTTCTCAGTAACTTCTTTGTGTTGTGTGTATGCAGCTCACAGAATTGAACCTTTCTTTAGACAGAGCAGATTTGAAACTCTCTTTTTGTGGATTTTGCAATTGGAGATTTCAAGCGATTTGAGGCCAAAGGTTGAAAAGGAAATATCTTCTTTTAAAAACTAGACGGAATCATTCTCTGAAACAACTTAATGATTTGTGCGTTCAGCTCACAGAGTTTAACCTTCCTTTTCATACAGCAGTTGGGAAACACTCTGTTTGTAAAATCTGGAAGCGGACATTTGGACCTCTTTGAGGACTTCGTTGGAAACGGGATTTCTTCATATAATGCTAGACAGAAGAATTCTCAGTAACTTCCTTGTGTGTGTGTATTCAACTCACAGAGTTGAACCTTTCTTTAGAGAGAGTAGATTTGAAACTCTCTTTTTGTGGAAATTACATGTGGAGATTTCAAGCGATTTGAGGCCAATGACGGAAAAGGAAATATCTTCGTTTAAAAACTAGACAGAATCATTTTCAGAAACTAGTTTGTGATGTGTGCCTTCAGCAGACAGAGTTTAACGTTTCTTTTCACAGAGCAGTTTGGAAGCACTCTCTTTGTAAAGTCTGCAGGTGGATATTTGGACCTCTTTGAAGGCCTTCGTTGGAAACGGGATTTCTTCATAAAATGCTAGACAGAAGAATTCTCAGTAACTTCTTTGTGTGTGTGTATTCAACCCACAGAGCTGAACCTTCCTTTAGGCAGAGCAGATTTGCAACACTCGTTTTGTGGAATTTACATGTGGAGATTTCAAGCGAATTGAGGTCAATGACAGAAAAGGAAATATCTTCGTTTAAAAACTAGACAGAATCATTCTCAGAAACTATTTTGTGATGTGTGCATCCACCTGACAGTGTTTAACCTTTCTTTTCATAGAGCAGTTCGAAAACACTCTGTTTGTAAAGTCTGCAACTGGATATTTGGACTTCTTTTAACCCTTCGTTGGAAACGGGATTTCTTTATATAATGCAAGACAGAAGAATTCTCAGTGACTTCTTTGTGTTGTGTGTATGCAGCTCACAGAGTTGAACCTTTCTTTAGACAGAGCAGGTTTGAAACTCTCTTTTTGTGGATTTTGCAATTGCAGATTTCAAGCGATTTGAGGCCAGTGTTTGAAAAGGAAATATCTTCGTATAAAAACTAGACGGAATCATTCTCTGAAACAACTTAATGATTTGTGCGTTCAGCTCACAGAGTTTAACCTTCCTTTTCATAGAGCAGTTAGGAAACACTCTGTTTGTGAAGTCTGATAGCAGATATTTGGACCTCTTTGAGGCCTTCGTTGGAAACGGGATTTCTTCATATAATGCAAGACAGAGGAGTTCTCAGTAACTTCTTTGTGTTGTGTGTATGCAGCTCACAGAATTGAACCTTTCTTTAGACAGAGCAGATTTGAAACTCTCTTTTTGTGGATTTTGCAATTGGAGATTTCAAGCGATTTGAGGCCAAAGGTTGAAAAGGAAATATCTTCTTTTAAAAACTAGACGGAATCATTCTCTGAAACAACTTAATGATTTGTGCGTTCAGCTCACAGAGTTTAACCTTCCTTTTCATACAGCAGTTGGGAAACACTCTGTTTGTAAAATCTGGAAGCGGACATTTGGACCTCTTTGAGGACTTCGTTGGAAACGGGATTTCTTCATATAATGCTAGACAGAAGAATTCTCAGTAACTTCCTTGTGTGTGTGTATTCAACTCACAGAGTTGAACCTTTCTTTAGAGAGAGTAGATTTGAAACTCTCTTTTTGTGGAAATTACATGTGGAGATTTCAAGCGATTTGAGGCCAATGACGGAAAAGGAAATATCTTCGTTTAAAAACTAGACAGAATCATTTTCAGAAACTAGTTTGTGATGTGTGCCTTCAGCAGACAGAGTTTAACGTTTCTTTTCACAGAGCAGTTTGGAAGCACTCTCTTTGTAAAGTCTGCAGGTGGATATTTGGACCTCTTTGAAGGCCTTCGTTGGAAACGGGATTTCTTCATAAAATGCTAGACAGAAGAATTCTCAGTAACTTCTTTGTGTGTGTGTATTCAACCCACAGAGCTGAACCTTCCTTTAGGCAGAGCAGATTTGCAACACTCGTTTTGTGGAATTTACATGTGGAGATTTCAAGCGAATTGAGGTCAATGACAGAAAAGGAAATATCTTCGTTTAAAAACTAGACAGAATCATTCTCAGAAACTATTTTGTGATGTGTGCATCCACCTGACAGTGTTTAACCTTTCTTTTCATAGAGCAGTTCGAAAACACTCTGTTTGTAAAGTCTGCAACTGGATATTTGGACTTCTTTTAACCCTTCGTTGGAAACGGGATTTCTTTATATAATGCAAGACAGAAGAATTCTCAGTGACTTCTTTGTGTTGTGTGTATGCAGCTGACAGAGTTGAACCTTTCTTTAGACAGAGCAGGTTTGAAACTCTCTTTTTGTGGATTTTGCAATTGCAGATTTCAAGCGATTTGAGGCCAGTGTTTGAAAAGGAAATATCTTCGTATAAAAACTAGACGGAATCATTCTCTGAAACAACTTAATGATTTGTGCGTTCAGCTCACAGAGTTTAACCTTCCTTTTCATAGAGCAGTTAGGAAACACTCTGTTTGTGAAGTCTGATAGCACATATTTGGACCTCTTTGAGGCCTTCGTTGGAAACGGGATTTCTTCATATAATGCAAGACAGAGGAGTTCTCAGTAACTTCTTTGTGTTGTGTGTATGCAGCTCACAGAATTGAACCTTTCTTTAGACAGAGCAGATTTGAAACTCTCTTTTTGTGGATTTTGCAATTGGAGATTTCAAGCGATTTGAGGCCAAAGGTTGAAAAGGAAATATCTTCTTTTAAAAACTAGACGGAATCATTCTCTGAAACAACTTAATGATTTGTGCGTTCAGCTCACAGAGTTTAACCTTCCTTTTCATACAGCAGTTGGGAAACACTCTGTTTGTAAAATCTGGAAGCGGACATTTGGACCTCTTTGAGGACTTCGTTGGAAACGGGATTTCTTCATATAATGCTAGACAGAAGAATTCTCAGTAACTTCCTTGTGTGTGTGTATTCAACTCACAGAGTTGAACCTTTCTTTAGAGAGAGTAGATTTGAAACTCTCTTTTTGTGGAAATTACATGTGGAGATTTCAAGCGATTTGAGGCCAATGACGGAAAAGGAAATATCTTCGTTTAAAAACTAGACAGAATCATTTTCAGAAACTAGTTTGTGATGTGTGCCTTCAGCAGACAGAGTTTAACGTTTCTTTTCACAGAGCAGTTTGGAAGCACTCTCTTTGTAAAGTCTGCAGGTGGATATTTGGACCTCTTTGAAGGCCTTCGTTGGAAACGGGATTTCTTCATAAAATGCTAGACAGAAGAATTCTCAGTAACTTCTTTGTGTGTGTGTATTCAACCCACAGAGCTGAACCTTCCTTTAGGCAGAGCAGATTTGCAACACTCGTTTTGTGGAATTTACATGTGGAGATTTCAAGCGAATTGAGGTCAATGACAGAAAAGGAAATATCTTCGTTTAAAAACTAGACAGAATCATTCTCAGAAACTATTTTGTGATGTGTGCATCCACCTGACAGTGTTTAACCTTTCTTTTCATAGAGCAGTTCGAAAACACTCTGTTTGTAAAGTCTGCAACTGGATATTTGGACTTCTTTTAACCCTTCGTTGGAAACGGGATTTCTTTATATAATGCAAGACAGAAGAATTCTCAGTGACTTCTTTGTGTTGTGTGTATGCAGCTGACAGAGTTGAACCTTTCTTTAGACAGAGCAGGTTTGAAACTCTCTTTTTGTGGATTTTGCAATTGCAGATTTCAAGCGATTTGAGGCCAGTGTTTGAAAAGGAAATATCTTCGTATAAAAACTAGACGGAATCATTCTCTGAAACAACTTAATGATTTGTGCGTTCAGCTCACAGAGTTTAACCTTCCTTTTCATAGAGCAGTTAGGAAACACTCTGTTTGTGAAGTCTGATAGCAGATATTTGGACCTCTTTGAGGCCTTCGTTGGAAACGGGATTTCTTCATATAATGCAAGACAGAGGAGTTCTCAGTAACTTCTTTGTGTTGTGTGTATGCAGCTCACAGAATTGAACCTTTCTTTAGACAGAGCAGATTTGAAACTCTCTTTTTGTGGATTTTGCAATTGGAGATTTCAAGCGATTTGAGGCCAAAGGTTGAAAAGGAAATATCTTCTTTTAAAAACTAGACGGAATCATTCTCTGAAACAACTTAATGATTTGTGCGTTCAGCTCACAGAGTTTAACCTTCCTTTTCATACAGCAGTTGGGAAACACTCTGTTTGTAAAATCTGGAAGCGGACATTTGGACCTCTTTGAGGACTTCGTTGGAAACGGGATTTCTTCATATAATGCTAGACAGAAGAATTCTCAGTAACTTCCTTGTGTGTGTGTATTCAACTCACAGAGTTGAACCTTTCTTTAGAGAGAGTAGATTTGAAACTCTCTTTTTGTGGAAATTACATGTGGAGATTTCAAGCGATTTGAGGCCAATGACGGAAAAGGAAATATCTTCGTTTAAAAACTAGACAGAATCATTTTCAGAAACTAGTTTGTGATGTGTGCCTTCAGCAGACAGAGTTTAACGTTTCTTTTCACAGAGCAGTTTGGAAGCACTCTCTTTGTAAAGTCTGCAGGTGGATATTTGGACCTCTTTGAAGGCCTTCGTTGGAAACGGGATTTCTTCATAAAATGCTAGACAGAAGAATTCTCAGTAACTTCTTTGTGTGTGTGTATTCAACCCACAGAGCTGAACCTTCCTTTAGGCAGAGCAGATTTGCAACACTCGTTTTGTGGAATTTACATGTGGAGATTTCAAGCGAATTGAGGTCAATGACAGAAAAGGAAATATCTTCGTTTAAAAACTAGACAGAATCATTCTCAGAAACTATTTTGTGATGTGTGCATCCACCTGACAGTGTTTAACCTTTCTTTTCATAGAGCAGTTCGAAAACACTCTGTTTGTAAAGTCTGCAACTGGATATTTGGACTTCTTTTAACCCTTCGTTGGAAACGGGATTTCTTTATATAATGCAAGACAGAAGAATTCTCAGTGACTTCTTTGTGTTGTGTGTATGCAGCTGACAGAGTTGAACCTTTCTTTAGACAGAGCAGGTTTGAAACTCTCTTTTTGTGGATTTTGCAATTGCAGATTTCAAGCGATTTGAGGCCAGTGTTTGAAAAGGAAATATCTTCGTATAAAAACTAGACGGAATCATTCTCTGAAACAACTTAATGATTTGTGCGTTCAGCTCACAGAGTTTAACCTTCCTTTTCATAGAGCAGTTAGGAAACACTCTGTTTGTGAAGTCTGATAGCAGATATTTGGACCTCTTTGAGGCCTTCGTTGGAAACGGGATTTCTTCATATAATGCAAGACAGAGGAGTTCTCAGTAACTTCTTTGTGTTGTGTGTATGCAGCTCACAGAATTGAACCTTTCTTTAGACAGAGCAGATTTGAAACTCTCTTTTTGTGGATTTTGCAATTGGAGATTTCAAGCGATTTGAGGCCAAAGGTTGAAAAGGAAATATCTTCTTTTAAAAACTAGACGGAATCATTCTCTGAAACAACTTAATGATTTGTGCGTTCAGCTCACAGAGTTTAACCTTCCTTTTCATACAGCAGTTGGGAAACACTCTGTTTGTAAAATCTGGAAGCGGACATTTGGACCTCTTTGAGGACTTCGTTGGAAACGGGATTTCTTCATATAATGCTAGACAGAAGAATTCTCAGTAACTTCCTTGTGTGTGTGTATTCAACTCACAGAGTTGAACCTTTCTTTAGAGAGAGTAGATTTGAAACTCTCTTTTTGTGGAAATTACATGTGGAGATTTCAAGCGATTTGAGGCCAATGACGGAAAAGGAAATATCTTCGTTTAAAAACTAGACAGAATCATTTTCAGAAACTAGTTTGTGATGTGTGCCTTCAGCAGACAGAGTTTAACGTTTCTTTTCACAGAGCAGTTTGGAAGCACTCTCTTTGTAAAGTCTGCAGGTGGATATTTGGACCTCTTTGAAGGCCTTCGTTGGAAACGGGATTTCTTCATAAAATGCTAGACAGAAGAATTCTCAGTAACTTCTTTGTGTGTGTGTATTCAACCCACAGAGCTGAACCTTCCTTTAGGCAGAGCAGATTTGCAACACTCGTTTTGTGGAATTTACATGTGGAGATTTCAAGCGAATTGAGGTCAATGACAGAAAAGGAAATATCTTCGTTTAAAAACTAGACAGAATCATTCTCAGAAACTATTTTGTGATGTGTGCATCCACCTGACAGTGTTTAACCTTTCTTTTCATAGAGCAGTTCGAAAACACTCTGTTTGTAAAGTCTGCAACTGGATATTTGGACTTCTTTTAACCCTTCGTTGGAAACGGGATTTCTTTATATAATGCAAGACAGAAGAATTCTCAGTGACTTCTTTGTGTTGTGTGTATGCAGCTCACAGAGTTGAACCTTTCTTTAGACAGAGCAGGTTTGAAACTCTCTTTTTGTGGATTTTGCAATTGCAGATTTCAAGCGATTTGAGGCCAGTGTTTGAAAAGGAAATATCTTCGTATAAAAACTAGACGGAATCATTCTCTGAAACAACTTAATGATTTGTGCGTTCAGCTCACAGAGTTTAACCTTCCTTTTCATAGAGCAGTTAGGAAACACTCTGTTTGTGAAGTCTGATAGCAGATATTTGGACCTCTTTGAGGCCTTCGTTGGAAACGGGATTTCTTCATATAATGCAAGACAGAGGAGTTCTCAGTAACTTCTTTGTGTTGTGTGTATGCAGCTCACAGAATTGAACCTTTCTTTAGACAGAGCAGATTTGAAACTCTCTTTTTGTGGATTTTGCAATTGGAGATTTCAAGCGATTTGAGGCCAAAGGTTGAAAAGGAAATATCTTCTTTTAAAAACTAGACGGAATCATTCTCTGAAACAACTTAATGATTTGTGCGTTCAGCTCACAGAGTTTAACCTTCCTTTTCATACAGCAGTTGGGAAACACTCTGTTTGTAAAATCTGGAAGCGGACATTTGGACCTCTTTGAGGACTTCGTTGGAAACGGGATTTCTTCATATAATGCTAGACAGAAGAATTCTCAGTAACTTCCTTGTGTGTGTGTATTCAACTCACAGAGTTGAACCTTTCTTTAGAGAGAGTAGATTTGAAACTCTCTTTTTGTGGAAATTACATGTGGAGATTTCAAGCGATTTGAGGCCAATGACGGAAAAGGAAATATCTTCGTTTAAAAACTAGACAGAATCATTTTCAGAAACTAGTTTGTGATGTGTGCCTTCAGCAGACAGAGTTTAACGTTTCTTTTCACAGAGCAGTTTGGAAGCACTCTCTTTGTAAAGTCTGCAGGTGGATATTTGGACCTCTTTGAAGGCCTTCGTTGGAAACGGGATTTCTTCATAAAATGCTAGACAGAAGAATTCTCAGTAACTTCTTTGTGTGTGTGTATTCAACCCACAGAGCTGAACCTTCCTTTAGGCAGAGCAGATTTGCAACACTCGTTTTGTGGAATTTACATGTGGAGATTTCAAGCGAATTGAGGTCAATGACAGAAAAGGAAATATCTTCGTTTAAAAACTAGACAGAATCATTCTCAGAAACTATTTTGTGATGTGTGCATCCACCTGACAGTGTTTAACCTTTCTTTTCATAGAGCAGTTCGAAAACACTCTGTTTGTAAAGTCTGCAACTGGATATTTGGACTTCTTTTAACCCTTCGTTGGAAACGGGATTTCTTTATATAATGCAAGACAGAAGAATTCTCAGTGACTTCTTTGTGTTGTGTGTATGCAGCTGACAGAGTTGAACCTTTCTTTAGACAGAGCAGGTTTGAAACTCTCTTTTTGTGGATTTTGCAATTGCAGATTTCAAGCGATTTGAGGCCAGTGTTTGAAAAGGAAATATCTTCGTATAAAAACTAGACGGAATCATTCTCTGAAACAACTTAATGATTTGTGCGTTCAGCTCACAGAGTTTAACCTTCCTTTTCATAGAGCAGTTAGGAAACACTCTGTTTGTGAAGTCTGATAGCAGATATTTGGACCTCTTTGAGGCCTTCGTTGGAAACGGGATTTCTTCATATAATGCAAGACAGAGGAGTTCTCAGTAACTTCTTTGTGTTGTGTGTATGCAGCTCACAGAATTGAACCTTTCTTTAGACAGAGCAGATTTGAAACTCTCTTTTTGTGGATTTTGCAATTGGAGATTTCAAGCGATTTGAGGCCAAAGGTTGAAAAGGAAATATCTTCTTTTAAAAACTAGACGGAATCATTCTCTGAAACAACTTAATGATTTGTGCGTTCAGCTCACAGAGTTTAACCTTCCTTTTCATACAGCAGTTAGGAAACACTCTGTTTGTAAAATCTGGAAGCGGACATTTGGACCTCTTTGAGGACTTCGTTGGAAACGGGATTTCTTCATATAATGCTAGACAGAAGAATTCTCAGTAACTTCCTTGTGTGTGTGTATTCAACTCACAGAGTTGAACCTTTCTTTAGAGAGAGTAGATTTGAAACTCTCTTTTTGTGGAAATTACATGTGGAGATTTCAAGCGATTTGAGGCCAATGACGGAAAAGGAAATATCTTCGTTTAAAAACTAGACAGAATCATTTTCAGAAACTAGTTTGTGATGTGTGCCTTCAGCAGACAGAGTTTAACGTTTCTTTTCACAGAGCAGTTTGGAAGCACTCTCTTTGTAAAGTCTGCAGGTGGATATTTGGACCTCTTTGAAGGCCTTCGTTGGAAACGGGATTTCTTCATAAAATGCTAGACAGAAGAATTCTCAGTAACTTCTTTGTGTGTGTGTATTCAACCCACAGAGCTGAACCTTCCTTTAGGCAGAGCAGATTTGCAACACTCGTTTTGTGGAATTTACATGTGGAGATTTCAAGCGAATTGAGGTCAATGACAGAAAAGGAAATATCTTCGTTTAAAAACTAGACAGAATCATTCTCAGAAACTATTTTGTGATGTGTGCATCCACCTGACAGTGTTTAACCTTTCTTTTCATAGAGCAGTTCGAAAACACTCTGTTTGTAAAGTCTGCAACTGGATATTTGGACTTCTTTTAACCCTTCGTTGGAAACGGGATTTCTTTATATAATGCAAGACAGAAGAATTCTCAGTGACTTCTTTGTGTTGTGTGTATGCAGCTCACAGAGTTGAACCTTTCTTTAGACAGAGCAGGTTTGAAACTCTCTTTTTGTGGATTTTGCAATTGCAGATTTCAAGCGATTTGAGGCCAGTGTTTGAAAAGGAAATATCTTCGTATAAAAACTAGACGGAATCATTCTCTGAAACAACTTAATGATTTGTGCGTTCAGCTCACAGAGTTTAACCTTCCTTTTCATAGAGCAGTTAGGAAACACTCTGTTTGTGAAGTCTGATAGCAGATATTTGGACCTCTTTGAGGCCTTCGTTGGAAACGGGATTTCTTCATATAATGCAAGACAGAGGAGTTCTCAGTAACTTCTTTGTGTTGTGTGTATGCAGCTCACAGAATTGAACCTTTCTTTAGACAGAGCAGATTTGAAACTCTCTTTTTGTGGATTTTGCAATTGGAGATTTCAAGCGATTTGAGGCCAAAGGTTGAAAAGGAAATATCTTCTTTTAAAAACTAGACGGAATCATTCTCTGAAACAACTTAATGATTTGTGCGTTCAGCTCACAGAGTTTAACCTTCCTTTTCATACAGCAGTTAGGAAACACTCTGTTTGTAAAATCTGGAAGCGGACATTTGGACCTCTTTGAGGACTTCGTTGGAAACGGGATTTCTTCATATAATGCTAGACAGAAGAATTCTCAGTAACTTCCTTGTGTGTGTGTATTCAACTCACAGAGTTGAACCTTTCTTTAGAGAGAGTAGATTTGAAACTCTCTTTTTGTGGAAATTACATGTGGAGATTTCAAGCGATTTGAGGCCAATGACGGAAAAGGAAATATCTTCGTTTAAAAACTAGACAGAATCATTTTCAGAAACTAGTTTGTGATGTGTGCCTTCAGCAGACAGAGTTTAACGTTTCTTTTCACAGAGCAGTTTGGAAGCACTCTCTTTGTAAAGTCTGCAGGTGGATATTTGGACCTCTTTGAAGGCCTTCGTTGGAAACGGGATTTCTTCATAAAATGCTAGACAGAAGAATTCTCAGTAACTTCTTTGTGTGTGTGTATTCAACCCACAGAGCTGAACCTTCCTTTAGGCAGAGCAGATTTGCAACACTCGTTTTGTGGAATTTACATGTGGAGATTTCAAGCGAATTGAGGTCAATGACAGAAAAGGAAATATCTTCGTTTAAAAACTAGACAGAATCATTCTCAGAAACTATTTTGTGATGTGTGCATCCACCTGACAGTGTTTAACCTTTCTTTTCATAGAGCAGTTCGAAAACACTCTGTTTGTAAAGTCTGCAACTGGATATTTGGACTTCTTTTAACCCTTCGTTGGAAACGGGATTTCTTTATATAATGCAAGACAGAAGAATTCTCAGTGACTTCTTTGTGTTGTGTGTATGCAGCTGACAGAGTTGAACCTTTCTTTAGACAGAGCAGGTTTGAAACTCTCTTTTTGTGGATTTTGCAATTGCAGATTTCAAGCGATTTGAGGCCAGTGTTTGAAAAGGAAATATCTTCGTATAAAAACTAGACGGAATCATTCTCTGAAACAACTTAATGATTTGTGCGTTCAGCTCACAGAGTTTAACCTTCCTTTTCATAGAGCAGTTAGGAAACACTCTGTTTGTGAAGTCTGATAGCAGATATTTGGACCTCTTTGAGGCCTTCGTTGGAAACGGGATTTCTTCATATAATGCAAGACAGAGGAGTTCTCAGTAACTTCTTTGTGTTGTGTGTATGCAGCTCACAGAATTGAACCTTTCTTTAGACAGAGCAGATTTGAAACTCTCTTTTTGTGGATTTTGCAATTGGAGATTTCAAGCGATTTGAGGCCAAAGGTTGAAAAGGAAATATCTTCTTTTAAAAACTAGACGGAATCATTCTCTGAAACAACTTAATGATTTGTGCGTTCAGCTCACAGAGTTTAACCTTCCTTTTCATACAGCAGTTGGGAAACACTCTGTTTGTAAAATCTGGAAGCGGACATTTGGACCTCTTTGAGGACTTCGTTGGAAACGGGATTTCTTCATATAATGCTAGACAGAAGAATTCTCAGTAACTTCCTTGTGTGTGTGTATTCAACTCACAGAGTTGAACCTTTCTTTAGAGAGAGTAGATTTGAAACTCTCTTTTTGTGGAAATTACATGTGGAGATTTCAAGCGATTTGAGGCCAATGACGGAAAAGGAAATATCTTCGTTTAAAAACTAGACAGAATCATTTTCAGAAACTAGTTTGTGATGTGTGCCTTCAGCAGACAGAGTTTAACGTTTCTTTTCACAGAGCAGTTTGGAAGCACTCTCTTTGTAAAGTCTGCAGGTGGATATTTGGACCTCTTTGAAGGCCTTCGTTGGAAACGGGATTTCTTCATAAAATGCTAGACAGAAGAATTCTCAGTAACTTCTTTGTGTGTGTGTATTCAACCCACAGAGCTGAACCTTCCTTTAGGCAGAGCAGATTTGCAACACTCGTTTTGTGGAATTTACATGTGGAGATTTCAAGCGAATTGAGGTCAATGACAGAAAAGGAAATATCTTCGTTTAAAAACTAGACAGAATCATTCTCAGAAACTATTTTGTGATGTGTGCATCCACCTGACAGTGTTTAACCTTTCTTTTCATAGAGCAGTTCGAAAACACTCTGTTTGTAAAGTCTGCAACTGGATATTTGGACTTCTTTTAACCCTTCGTTGGAAACGGGATTTCTTTATATAATGCAAGACAGAAGAATTCTCAGTGACTTCTTTGTGTTGTGTGTATGCAGCTGACAGAGTTGAACCTTTCTTTAGACAGAGCAGGTTTGAAACTCTCTTTTTGTGGATTTTGCAATTGCAGATTTCAAGCGATTTGAGGCCAGTGTTTGAAAAGGAAATATCTTCGTATAAAAACTAGACGGAATCATTCTCTGAAACAACTTAATGATTTGTGCGTTCAGCTCACAGAGTTTAACCTTCCTTTTCATAGAGCAGTTAGGAAACACTCTGTTTGTGAAGTCTGATAGCAGATATTTGGACCTCTTTGAGGCCTTCGTTGGAAACGGGATTTCTTCATATAATGCAAGACAGAGGAGTTCTCAGTAACTTCTTTGTGTTGTGTGTATGCAGCTCACAGAATTGAACCTTTCTTTAGACAGAGCAGATTTGAAACTCTCTTTTTGTGGATTTTGCAATTGGAGATTTCAAGCGATTTGAGGCCAAAGGTTGAAAAGGAAATATCTTCTTTTAAAAACTAGACGGAATCATTCTCTGAAACAACTTAATGATTTGTGCGTTCAGCTCACAGAGTTTAACCTTCCTTTTCATACAGCAGTTGGGAAACACTCTGTTTGTAAAATCTGGAAGCGGACATTTGGACCTCTTTGAGGACTTCGTTGGAAACGGGATTTCTTCATATAATGCTAGACAGAAGAATTCTCAGTAACTTCCTTGTGTGTGTGTATTCAACTCACAGAGTTGAACCTTTCTTTAGAGAGAGTAGATTTGAAACTCTCTTTTTGTGGAAATTACATGTGGAGATTTCAAGCGATTTGAGGCCAATGACGGAAAAGGAAATATCTTCGTTTAAAAACTAGACAGAATCATTTTCAGAAACTAGTTTGTGATGTGTGCCTTCAGCAGACAGAGTTTAACGTTTCTTTTCACAGAGCAGTTTGGAAGCACTCTCTTTGTAAAGTCTGCAGGTGGATATTTGGACCTCTTTGAAGGCCTTCGTTGGAAACGGGATTTCTTCATAAAATGCTAGACAGAAGAATTCTCAGTAACTTCTTTGTGTGTGTGTATTCAACCCACAGAGCTGAACCTTCCTTTAGGCAGAGCAGATTTGCAACACTCGTTTTGTGGAATTTACATGTGGAGATTTCAAGCGAATTGAGGTCAATGACAGAAAAGGAAATATCTTCGTTTAAAAACTAGACAGAATCATTCTCAGAAACTATTTTGTGATGTGTGCATCCACCTGACAGTGTTTAACCTTTCTTTTCATAGAGCAGTTCGAAAACACTCTGTTTGTAAAGTCTGCAACTGGATATTTGGACTTCTTTTAACCCTTCGTTGGAAACGGGATTTCTTTATATAATGCAAGACAGAAGAATTCTCAGTGACTTCTTTGTGTTGTGTGTATGCAGCTGACAGAGTTGAACCTTTCTTTAGACAGAGCAGGTTTGAAACTCTCTTTTTGTGGATTTTGCAATTGCAGATTTCAAGCGATTTGAGGCCAGTGTTTGAAAAGGAAATATCTTCGTATAAAAACTAGACGGAATCATTCTCTGAAACAACTTAATGATTTGTGCGTTCAGCTCACAGAGTTTAACCTTCCTTTTCATAGAGCAGTTAGGAAACACTCTGTTTGTGAAGTCTGATAGCAGATATTTGGACCTCTTTGAGGCCTTCGTTGGAAACGGGATTTCTTCATATAATGCAAGACAGAGGAGTTCTCAGTAACTTCTTTGTGTTGTGTGTATGCAGCTCACAGAATTGAACCTTTCTTTAGACAGAGCAGATTTGAAACTCTCTTTTTGTGGATTTTGCAATTGGAGATTTCAAGCGATTTGAGGCCAAAGGTTGAAAAGGAAATATCTTCTTTTAAAAACTAGACGGAATCATTCTCTGAAACAACTTAATGATTTGTGCGTTCAGCTCACAGAGTTTAACCTTCCTTTTCATACAGCAGTTGGGAAACACTCTGTTTGTAAAATCTGGAAGCGGACATTTGGACCTCTTTGAGGACTTCGTTGGAAACGGGATTTCTTCATATAATGCTAGACAGAAGAATTCTCAGTAACTTCCTTGTGTGTGTGTATTCAACTCACAGAGTTGAACCTTTCTTTAGAGAGAGTAGATTTGAAACTCTCTTTTTGTGGAAATTACATGTGGAGATTTCAAGCGATTTGAGGCCAATGACGGAAAAGGAAATATCTTCGTTTAAAAACTAGACAGAATCATTTTCAGAAACTAGTTTGTGATGTGTGCCTTCAGCAGACAGAGTTTAACGTTTCTTTTCACAGAGCAGTTTGGAAGCACTCTCTTTGTAAAGTCTGCAGGTGGATATTTGGACCTCTTTGAAGGCCTTCGTTGGAAACGGGATTTCTTCATAAAATGCTAGACAGAAGAATTCTCAGTAACTTCTTTGTGTGTGTGTATTCAACCCACAGAGCTGAACCTTCCTTTAGGCAGAGCAGATTTGCAACACTCGTTTTGTGGAATTTACATGTGGAGATTTCAAGCGAATTGAGGTCAATGACAGAAAAGGAAATATCTTCGTTTAAAAACTAGACAGAATCATTCTCAGAAACTATTTTGTGATGTGTGCATCCACCTGACAGTGTTTAACCTTTCTTTTCATAGAGCAGTTCGAAAACACTCTGTTTGTAAAGTCTGCAACTGGATATTTGGACTTCTTTTAACCCTTCGTTGGAAACGGGATTTCTTTATATAATGCAAGACAGAAGAATTCTCAGTGACTTCTTTGTGTTGTGTGTATGCAGCTGACAGAGTTGAACCTTTCTTTAGACAGAGCAGGTTTGAAACTCTCTTTTTGTGGATTTTGCAATTGCAGATTTCAAGCGATTTGAGGCCAGTGTTTGAAAAGGAAATATCTTCGTATAAAAACTAGACGGAATCATTCTCTGAAACAACTTAATGATTTGTGCGTTCAGCTCACAGAGTTTAACCTTCCTTTTCATAGAGCAGTTAGGAAACACTCTGTTTGTGAAGTCTGATAGCAGATATTTGGACCTCTTTGAGGCCTTCGTTGGAAACGGGATTTCTTCATATAATGCAAGACAGAGGAGTTCTCAGTAACTTCTTTGTGTTGTGTGTATGCAGCTCACAGAATTGAACCTTTCTTTAGACAGAGCAGATTTGAAACTCTCTTTTTGTGGATTTTGCAATTGGAGATTTCAAGCGATTTGAGGCCAAAGGTTGAAAAGGAAATATCTTCTTTTAAAAACTAGACGGAATCATTCTCTGAAACAACTTAATGATTTGTGCGTTCAGCTCACAGAGTTTAACCTTCCTTTTCATACAGCAGTTGGGAAACACTCTGTTTGTAAAATCTGGAAGCGGACATTTGGACCTCTTTGAGGACTTCGTTGGAAACGGGATTTCTTCATATAATGCTAGACAGAAGAATTCTCAGTAACTTCCTTGTGTGTGTGTATTCAACTCACAGAGTTGAACCTTTCTTTAGAGAGAGTAGATTTGAAACTCTCTTTTTGTGGAAATTACATGTGGAGATTTCAAGCGATTTGAGGCCAATGACGGAAAAGGAAATATCTTCGTTTAAAAACTAGACAGAATCATTTTCAGAAACTAGTTTGTGATGTGTGCCTTCAGCAGACAGAGTTTAACGTTTCTTTTCACAGAGCAGTTTGGAAGCACTCTCTTTGTAAAGTCTGCAGGTGGATATTTGGACCTCTTTGAAGGCCTTCGTTGGAAACGGGATTTCTTCATAAAATGCTAGACAGAAGAATTCTCAGTAACTTCTTTGTGTGTGTGTATTCAACCCACAGAGCTGAACCTTCCTTTAGGCAGAGCAGATTTGCAACACTCGTTTTGTGGAATTTACATGTGGAGATTTCAAGCGAATTGAGGTCAATGACAGAAAAGGAAATATCTTCGTTTAAAAACTAGACAGAATCATTCTCAGAAACTATTTTGTGATGTGTGCATCCACCTGACAGTGTTTAACCTTTCTTTTCATAGAGCAGTTCGAAAACACTCTGTTTGTAAAGTCTGCAACTGGATATTTGGACTTCTTTTAACCCTTCGTTGGAAACGGGATTTCTTTATATAATGCAAGACAGAAGAATTCTCAGTGACTTCTTTGTGTTGTGTGTATGCAGCTGACAGAGTTGAACCTTTCTTTAGACAGAGCAGGTTTGAAACTCTCTTTTTGTGGATTTTGCAATTGCAGATTTCAAGCGATTTGAGGCCAGTGTTTGAAAAGGAAATATCTTCGTATAAAAACTAGACGGAATCATTCTCTGAAACAACTTAATGATTTGTGCGTTCAGCTCACAGAGTTTAACCTTCCTTTTCATAGAGCAGTTAGGAAACACTCTGTTTGTGAAGTCTGATAGCAGATATTTGGACCTCTTTGAGGCCTTCGTTGGAAACGGGATTTCTTCATATAATGCAAGACAGAGGAGTTCTCAGTAACTTCTTTGTGTTGTGTGTATGCAGCTCACAGAATTGAACCTTTCTTTAGACAGAGCAGATTTGAAACTCTCTTTTTGTGGATTTTGCAATTGGAGATTTCAAGCGATTTGAGGCCAAAGGTTGAAAAGGAAATATCTTCTTTTAAAAACTAGACGGAATCATTCTCTGAAACAACTTAATGATTTGTGCGTTCAGCTCACAGAGTTTAACCTTCCTTTTCATACAGCAGTTGGGAAACACTCTGTTTGTAAAATCTGGAAGCGGACATTTGGACCTCTTTGAGGACTTCGTTGGAAACGGGATTTCTTCATATAATGCTAGACAGAAGAATTCTCAGTAACTTCCTTGTGTGTGTGTATTCAACTCACAGAGTTGAACCTTTCTTTAGAGAGAGTAGATTTGAAACTCTCTTTTTGTGGAAATTACATGTGGAGATTTCAAGCGATTTGAGGCCAATGACGGAAAAGGAAATATCTTCGTTTAAAAACTAGACAGAATCATTTTCAGAAACTAGTTTGTGATGTGTGCCTTCAGCAGACAGAGTTTAACGTTTCTTTTCACAGAGCAGTTTGGAAGCACTCTCTTTGTAAAGTCTGCAGGTGGATATTTGGACCTCTTTGAAGGCCTTCGTTGGAAACGGGATTTCTTCATAAAATGCTAGACAGAAGAATTCTCAGTAACTTCTTTGTGTGTGTGTATTCAACCCACAGAGCTGAACCTTCCTTTAGGCAGAGCAGATTTGCAACACTCGTTTTGTGGAATTTACATGTGGAGATTTCAAGCGAATTGAGGTCAATGACAGAAAAGGAAATATCTTCGTTTAAAAACTAGACAGAATCATTCTCAGAAACTATTTTGTGATGTGTGCATCCACCTGACAGTGTTTAACCTTTCTTTTCATAGAGCAGTTCGAAAACACTCTGTTTGTAAAGTCTGCAACTGGATATTTGGACTTCTTTTAACCCTTCGTTGGAAACGGGATTTCTTTATATAATGCAAGACAGAAGAATTCTCAGTGACTTCTTTGTGTTGTGTGTATGCAGCTCACAGAGTTGAACCTTTCTTTAGACAGAGCAGGTTTGAAACTCTCTTTTTGTGGATTTTGCAATTGCAGATTTCAAGCGATTTGAGGCCAGTGTTTGAAAAGGAAATATCTTCGTATAAAAACTAGACGGAATCATTCTCTGAAACAACTTAATGATTTGTGCGTTCAGCTCACAGAGTTTAACCTTCCTTTTCATAGAGCAGTTAGGAAACACTCTGTTTGTGAAGTCTGATAGCAGATATTTGGACCTCTTTGAGGCCTTCGTTGGAAACGGGATTTCTTCATATAATGCAAGACAGAGGAGTTCTCAGTAACTTCTTTGTGTTGTGTGTATGCAGCTCACAGAATTGAACCTTTCTTTAGACAGAGCAGATTTGAAACTCTCTTTTTGTGGATTTTGCAATTGGAGATTTCAAGCGATTTGAGGCCAAAGGTTGAAAAGGAAATATCTTCTTTTAAAAACTAGACGGAATCATTCTCTGAAACAACTTAATGATTTGTGCGTTCAGCTCACAGAGTTTAACCTTCCTTTTCATACAGCAGTTGGGAAACACTCTGTTTGTAAAATCTGGAAGCGGACATTTGGACCTCTTTGAGGACTTCGTTGGAAACGGGATTTCTTCATATAATGCTAGACAGAAGAATTCTCAGTAACTTCCTTGTGTGTGTGTATTCAACTCACAGAGTTGAACCTTTCTTTAGAGAGAGTAGATTTGAAACTCTCTTTTTGTGGAAATTACATGTGGAGATTTCAAGCGATTTGAGGCCAATGACGGAAAAGGAAATATCTTCGTTTAAAAACTAGACAGAATCATTTTCAGAAACTAGTTTGTGATGTGTGCCTTCAGCAGACAGAGTTTAACGTTTCTTTTCACAGAGCAGTTTGGAAGCACTCTCTTTGTAAAGTCTGCAGGTGGATATTTGGACCTCTTTGAAGGCCTTCGTTGGAAACGGGATTTCTTCATAAAATGCTAGACAGAAGAATTCTCAGTAACTTCTTTGTGTGTGTGTATTCAACCCACAGAGCTGAACCTTCCTTTAGGCAGAGCAGATTTGCAACACTCGTTTTGTGGAATTTACATGTGGAGATTTCAAGCGAATTGAGGTCAATGACAGAAAAGGAAATATCTTCGTTTAAAAACTAGACAGAATCATTCTCAGAAACTATTTTGTGATGTGTGCATCCACCTGACAGTGTTTAACCTTTCTTTTCATAGAGCAGTTCGAAAACACTCTGTTTGTAAAGTCTGCAACTGGATATTTGGACTTCTTTTAACCCTTCGTTGGAAACGGGATTTCTTTATATAATGCAAGACAGAAGAATTCTCAGTGACTTCTTTGTGTTGTGTGTATGCAGCTCACAGAGTTGAACCTTTCTTTAGACAGAGCAGGTTTGAAACTCTCTTTTTGTGGATTTTGCAATTGCAGATTTCAAGCGATTTGAGGCCAGTGTTTGAAAAGGAAATATCTTCGTATAAAAACTAGACGGAATCATTCTCTGAAACAACTTAATGATTTGTGCGTTCAGCTCACAGAGTTTAACCTTCCTTTTCATAGAGCAGTTAGGAAACACTCTGTTTGTGAAGTCTGATAGCAGATATTTGGACCTCTTTGAGGCCTTCGTTGGAAACGGGATTTCTTCATATAATGCAAGACAGAGGAGTTCTCAGTAACTTCTTTGTGTTGTGTGTATGCAGCTCACAGAATTGAACCTTTCTTTAGACAGAGCAGATTTGAAACTCTCTTTTTGTGGATTTTGCAATTGGAGATTTCAAGCGATTTGAGGCCAAAGGTTGAAAAGGAAATATCTTCTTTTAAAAACTAGACGGAATCATTCTCTGAAACAACTTAATGATTTGTGCGTTCAGCTCACAGAGTTTAACCTTCCTTTTCATACAGCAGTTGGGAAACACTCTGTTTGTAAAATCTGGAAGCGGACATTTGGACCTCTTTGAGGACTTCGTTGGAAACGGGATTTCTTCATATAATGCTAGACAGAAGAATTCTCAGTAACTTCCTTGTGTGTGTGTATTCAACTCACAGAGTTGAACCTTTCTTTAGAGAGAGTAGATTTGAAACTCTCTTTTTGTGGAAATTACATGTGGAGATTTCAAGCGATTTGAGGCCAATGACGGAAAAGGAAATATCTTCGTTTAAAAACTAGACAGAATCATTTTCAGAAACTAGTTTGTGATGTGTGCCTTCAGCAGACAGAGTTTAACGTTTCTTTTCACAGAGCAGTTTGGAAGCACTCTCTTTGTAAAGTCTGCAGGTGGATATTTGGACCTCTTTGAAGGCCTTCGTTGGAAACGGGATTTCTTCATAAAATGCTAGACAGAAGAATTCTCAGTAACTTCTTTGTGTGTGTGTATTCAACCCACAGAGCTGAACCTTCCTTTAGGCAGAGCAGATTTGCAACACTCGTTTTGTGGAATTTACATGTGGAGATTTCAAGCGAATTGAGGTCAATGACAGAAAAGGAAATATCTTCGTTTAAAAACTAGACAGAATCATTCTCAGAAACTATTTTGTGATGTGTGCATCCACCTGACAGTGTTTAACCTTTCTTTTCATAGAGCAGTTCGAAAACACTCTGTTTGTAAAGTCTGCAACTGGATATTTGGACTTCTTTTAACCCTTCGTTGGAAACGGGATTTCTTTATATAATGCAAGACAGAAGAATTCTCAGTGACTTCTTTGTGTTGTGTGTATGCAGCTGACAGAGTTGAACCTTTCTTTAGACAGAGCAGGTTTGAAACTCTCTTTTTGTGGATTTTGCAATTGCAGATTTCAAGCGATTTGAGGCCAGTGTTTGAAAAGGAAATATCTTCGTATAAAAACTAGACGGAATCATTCTCTGAAACAACTTAATGATTTGTGCGTTCAGCTCACAGAGTTTAACCTTCCTTTTCATAGAGCAGTTAGGAAACACTCTGTTTGTGAAGTCTGATAGCAGATATTTGGACCTCTTTGAGGCCTTCGTTGGAAACGGGATTTCTTCATATAATGCAAGACAGAGGAGTTCTCAGTAACTTCTTTGTGTTGTGTGTATGCAGCTCACAGAATTGAACCTTTCTTTAGACAGAGCAGATTTGAAACTCTCTTTTTGTGGATTTTGCAATTGGAGATTTCAAGCGATTTGAGGCCAAAGGTTGAAAAGGAAATATCTTCTTTTAAAAACTAGACGGAATCATTCTCTGAAACAACTTAATGATTTGTGCGTTCAGCTCACAGAGTTTAACCTTCCTTTTCATACAGCAGTTGGGAAACACTCTGTTTGTAAAATCTGGAAGCGGACATTTGGACCTCTTTGAGGACTTCGTTGGAAACGGGATTTCTTCATATAATGCTAGACAGAAGAATTCTCAGTAACTTCCTTGTGTGTGTGTATTCAACTCACAGAGTTGAACCTTTCTTTAGAGAGAGTAGATTTGAAACTCTCTTTTTGTGGAAATTACATGTGGAGATTTCAAGCGATTTGAGGCCAATGACGGAAAAGGAAATATCTTCGTTTAAAAACTAGACAGAATCATTTTCAGAAACTAGTTTGTGATGTGTGCCTTCAGCAGACAGAGTTTAACGTTTCTTTTCACAGAGCAGTTTGGAAGCACTCTCTTTGTAAAGTCTGCAGGTGGATATTTGGACCTCTTTGAAGGCCTTCGTTGGAAACGGGATTTCTTCATAAAATGCTAGACAGAAGAATTCTCAGTAACTTCTTTGTGTGTGTGTATTCAACCCACAGAGCTGAACCTTCCTTTAGGCAGAGCAGATTTGCAACACTCGTTTTGTGGAATTTACATGTGGAGATTTCAAGCGAATTGAGGTCAATGACAGAAAAGGAAATATCTTCGTTTAAAAACTAGACAGAATCATTCTCAGAAACTATTTTGTGATGTGTGCATCCACCTGACAGTGTTTAACCTTTCTTTTCATAGAGCAGTTCGAAAACACTCTGTTTGTAAAGTCTGCAACTGGATATTTGGACTTCTTTTAACCCTTCGTTGGAAACGGGATTTCTTTATATAATGCAAGACAGAAGAATTCTCAGTGACTTCTTTGTGTTGTGTGTATGCAGCTCACAGAGTTGAACCTTTCTTTAGACAGAGCAGGTTTGAAACTCTCTTTTTGTGGATTTTGCAATTGCAGATTTCAAGCGATTTGAGGCCAGTGTTTGAAAAGGAAATATCTTCGTATAAAAACTAGACGGAATCATTCTCTGAAACAACTTAATGATTTGTGCGTTCAGCTCACAGAGTTTAACCTTCCTTTTCATAGAGCAGTTAGGAAACACTCTGTTTGTGAAGTCTGATAGCAGATATTTGGACCTCTTTGAGGCCTTCGTTGGAAACGGGATTTCTTCATATAATGCAAGACAGAGGAGTTCTCAGTAACTTCTTTGTGTTGTGTGTATGCAGCTCACAGAATTGAACCTTTCTTTAGACAGAGCAGATTTGAAACTCTCTTTTTGTGGATTTTGCAATTGGAGATTTCAAGCGATTTGAGGCCAAAGGTTGAAAAGGAAATATCTTCTTTTAAAAACTAGACGGAATCATTCTCTGAAACAACTTAATGATTTGTGCGTTCAGCTCACAGAGTTTAACCTTCCTTTTCATACAGCAGTTGGGAAACACTCTGTTTGTAAAATCTGGAAGCGGACATTTGGACCTCTTTGAGGACTTCGTTGGAAACGGGATTTCTTCATATAATGCTAGACAGAAGAATTCTCAGTAACTTCCTTGTGTGTGTGTATTCAACTCACAGAGTTGAACCTTTCTTTAGAGAGAGTAGATTTGAAACTCTCTTTTTGTGGAAATTACATGTGGAGATTTCAAGCGATTTGAGGCCAATGACGGAAAAGGAAATATCTTCGTTTAAAAACTAGACAGAATCATTTTCAGAAACTAGTTTGTGATGTGTGCCTTCAGCAGACAGAGTTTAACGTTTCTTTTCACAGAGCAGTTTGGAAGCACTCTCTTTGTAAAGTCTGCAGGTGGATATTTGGACCTCTTTGAAGGCCTTCGTTGGAAACGGGATTTCTTCATAAAATGCTAGACAGAAGAATTCTCAGTAACTTCTTTGTGTGTGTGTATTCAACCCACAGAGCTGAACCTTCCTTTAGGCAGAGCAGATTTGCAACACTCGTTTTGTGGAATTTACATGTGGAGATTTCAAGCGAATTGAGGTCAATGACAGAAAAGGAAATATCTTCGTTTAAAAACTAGACAGAATCATTCTCAGAAACTATTTTGTGATGTGTGCATCCACCTGACAGTGTTTAACCTTTCTTTTCATAGAGCAGTTCGAAAACACTCTGTTTGTAAAGTCTGCAACTGGATATTTGGACTTCTTTTAACCCTTCGTTGGAAACGGGATTTCTTTATATAATGCAAGACAGAAGAATTCTCAGTGACTTCTTTGTGTTGTGTGTATGCAGCTGACAGAGTTGAACCTTTCTTTAGACAGAGCAGGTTTGAAACTCTCTTTTTGTGGATTTTGCAATTGCAGATTTCAAGCGATTTGAGGCCAGTGTTTGAAAAGGAAATATCTTCGTATAAAAACTAGACGGAATCATTCTCTGAAACAACTTAATGATTTGTGCGTTCAGCTCACAGAGTTTAACCTTCCTTTTCATAGAGCAGTTAGGAAACACTCTGTTTGTGAAGTCTGATAGCAGATATTTGGACCTCTTTGAGGCCTTCGTTGGAAACGGGATTTCTTCATATAATGCAAGACAGAGGAGTTCTCAGTAACTTCTTTGTGTTGTGTGTATGCAGCTCACAGAATTGAACCTTTCTTTAGACAGAGCAGATTTGAAACTCTCTTTTTGTGGATTTTGCAATTGGAGATTTCAAGCGATTTGAGGCCAAAGGTTGAAAAGGAAATATCTTCTTTTAAAAACTAGACGGAATCATTCTCTGAAACAACTTAATGATTTGTGCGTTCAGCTCACAGAGTTTAACCTTCCTTTTCATACAGCAGTTGGGAAACACTCTGTTTGTAAAATCTGGAAGCGGACATTTGGACCTCTTTGAGGACTTCGTTGGAAACGGGATTTCTTCATATAATGCTAGACAGAAGAATTCTCAGTAACTTCCTTGTGTGTGTGTATTCAACTCACAGAGTTGAACCTTTCTTTAGAGAGAGTAGATTTGAAACTCTCTTTTTGTGGAAATTACATGTGGAGATTTCAAGCGATTTGAGGCCAATGACGGAAAAGGAAATATCTTCGTTTAAAAACTAGACAGAATCATTTTCAGAAACTAGTTTGTGATGTGTGCCTTCAGCAGACAGAGTTTAACGTTTCTTTTCACAGAGCAGTTTGGAAGCACTCTCTTTGTAAAGTCTGCAGGTGGATATTTGGACCTCTTTGAAGGCCTTCGTTGGAAACGGGATTTCTTCATAAAATGCTAGACAGAAGAATTCTCAGTAACTTCTTTGTGTGTGTGTATTCAACCCACAGAGCTGAACCTTCCTTTAGGCAGAGCAGATTTGCAACACTCGTTTTGTGGAATTTACATGTGGAGATTTCAAGCGAATTGAGGTCAATGACAGAAAAGGAAATATCTTCGTTTAAAAACTAGACAGAATCATTCTCAGAAACTATTTTGTGATGTGTGCATCCACCTGACAGTGTTTAACCTTTCTTTTCATAGAGCAGTTCGAAAACACTCTGTTTGTAAAGTCTGCAACTGGATATTTGGACTTCTTTTAACCCTTCGTTGGAAACGGGATTTCTTTATATAATGCAAGACAGAAGAATTCTCAGTGACTTCTTTGTGTTGTGTGTATGCAGCTCACAGAGTTGAACCTTTCTTTAGACAGAGCAGGTTTGAAACTCTCTTTTTGTGGATTTTGCAATTGCAGATTTCAAGCGATTTGAGGCCAGTGTTTGAAAAGGAAATATCTTCGTATAAAAACTAGACGGAATCATTCTCTGAAACAACTTAATGATTTGTGCGTTCAGCTCACAGAGTTTAACCTTCCTTTTCATAGAGCAGTTAGGAAACACTCTGTTTGTGAAGTCTGATAGCAGATATTTGGACCTCTTTGAGGCCTTCGTTGGAAACGGGATTTCTTCATATAATGCAAGACAGAGGAGTTCTCAGTAACTTCTTTGTGTTGTGTGTATGCAGCTCACAGAATTGAACCTTTCTTTAGACAGAGCAGATTTGAAACTCTCTTTTTGTGGATTTTGCAATTGGAGATTTCAAGCGATTTGAGGCCAAAGGTTGAAAAGGAAATATCTTCTTTTAAAAACTAGACGGAATCATTCTCTGAAACAACTTAATGATTTGTGCGTTCAGCTCACAGAGTTTAACCTTCCTTTTCATACAGCAGTTGGGAAACACTCTGTTTGTAAAATCTGGAAGCGGACATTTGGACCTCTTTGAGGACTTCGTTGGAAACGGGATTTCTTCATATAATGCTAGACAGAAGAATTCTCAGTAACTTCCTTGTGTGTGTGTATTCAACTCACAGAGTTGAACCTTTCTTTAGAGAGAGTAGATTTGAAACTCTCTTTTTGTGGAAATTACATGTGGAGATTTCAAGCGATTTGAGGCCAATGACGGAAAAGGAAATATCTTCGTTTAAAAACTAGACAGAATCATTTTCAGAAACTAGTTTGTGATGTGTGCCTTCAGCAGACAGAGTTTAACGTTTCTTTTCACAGAGCAGTTTGGAAGCACTCTCTTTGTAAAGTCTGCAGGTGGATATTTGGACCTCTTTGAAGGCCTTCGTTGGAAACGGGATTTCTTCATAAAATGCTAGACAGAAGAATTCTCAGTAACTTCTTTGTGTGTGTGTATTCAACCCACAGAGCTGAACCTTCCTTTAGGCAGAGCAGATTTGCAACACTCGTTTTGTGGAATTTACATGTGGAGATTTCAAGCGAATTGAGGTCAATGACAGAAAAGGAAATATCTTCGTTTAAAAACTAGACAGAATCATTCTCAGAAACTATTTTGTGATGTGTGCATCCACCTGACAGTGTTTAACCTTTCTTTTCATAGAGCAGTTCGAAAACACTCTGTTTGTAAAGTCTGCAACTGGATATTTGGACTTCTTTTAACCCTTCGTTGGAAACGGGATTTCTTTATATAATGCAAGACAGAAGAATTCTCAGTGACTTCTTTGTGTTGTGTGTATGCAGCTGACAGAGTTGAACCTTTCTTTAGACAGAGCAGGTTTGAAACTCTCTTTTTGTGGATTTTGCAATTGCAGATTTCAAGCGATTTGAGGCCAGTGTTTGAAAAGGAAATATCTTCGTATAAAAACTAGACGGAATCATTCTCTGAAACAACTTAATGATTTGTGCGTTCAGCTCACAGAGTTTAACCTTCCTTTTCATAGAGCAGTTAGGAAACACTCTGTTTGTGAAGTCTGATAGCAGATATTTGGACCTCTTTGAGGCCTTCGTTGGAAACGGGATTTCTTCATATAATGCAAGACAGAGGAGTTCTCAGTAACTTCTTTGTGTTGTGTGTATGCAGCTCACAGAATTGAACCTTTCTTTAGACAGAGCAGATTTGAAACTCTCTTTTTGTGGATTTTGCAATTGGAGATTTCAAGCGATTTGAGGCCAAAGGTTGAAAAGGAAATATCTTCTTTTAAAAACTAGACGGAATCATTCTCTGAAACAACTTAATGATTTGTGCGTTCAGCTCACAGAGTTTAACCTTCCTTTTCATACAGCAGTTGGGAAACACTCTGTTTGTAAAATCTGGAAGCGGACATTTGGACCTCTTTGAGGACTTCGTTGGAAACGGGATTTCTTCATATAATGCTAGACAGAAGAATTCTCAGTAACTTCCTTGTGTGTGTGTATTCAACTCACAGAGTTGAACCTTTCTTTAGAGAGAGTAGATTTGAAACTCTCTTTTTGTGGAAATTACATGTGGAGATTTCAAGCGATTTGAGGCCAATGACGGAAAAGGAAATATCTTCGTTTAAAAACTAGACAGAATCATTTTCAGAAACTAGTTTGTGATGTGTGCCTTCAGCAGACAGAGTTTAACGTTTCTTTTCACAGAGCAGTTTGGAAGCACTCTCTTTGTAAAGTCTGCAGGTGGATATTTGGACCTCTTTGAAGGCCTTCGTTGGAAACGGGATTTCTTCATAAAATGCTAGACAGAAGAATTCTCAGTAACTTCTTTGTGTGTGTGTATTCAACCCACAGAGCTGAACCTTCCTTTAGGCAGAGCAGATTTGCAACACTCGTTTTGTGGAATTTACATGTGGAGATTTCAAGCGAATTGAGGTCAATGACAGAAAAGGAAATATCTTCGTTTAAAAACTAGACAGAATCATTCTCAGAAACTATTTTGTGATGTGTGCATCCACCTGACAGTGTTTAACCTTTCTTTTCATAGAGCAGTTCGAAAACACTCTGTTTGTAAAGTCTGCAACTGGATATTTGGACTTCTTTTAACCCTTCGTTGGAAACGGGATTTCTTTATATAATGCAAGACAGAAGAATTCTCAGTGACTTCTTTGTGTTGTGTGTATGCAGCTCACAGAGTTGAACCTTTCTTTAGACAGAGCAGGTTTGAAACTCTCTTTTTGTGGATTTTGCAATTGCAGATTTCAAGCGATTTGAGGCCAGTGTTTGAAAAGGAAATATCTTCGTATAAAAACTAGACGGAATCATTCTCTGAAACAACTTAATGATTTGTGCGTTCAGCTCACAGAGTTTAACCTTCCTTTTCATAGAGCAGTTAGGAAACACTCTGTTTGTGAAGTCTGATAGCAGATATTTGGACCTCTTTGAGGCCTTCGTTGGAAACGGGATTTCTTCATATAATGCAAGACAGAGGAGTTCTCAGTAACTTCTTTGTGTTGTGTGTATGCAGCTCACAGAATTGAACCTTTCTTTAGACAGAGCAGATTTGAAACTCTCTTTTTGTGGATTTTGCAATTGGAGATTTCAAGCGATTTGAGGCCAAAGGTTGAAAAGGAAATATCTTCTTTTAAAAACTAGACGGAATCATTCTCTGAAACAACTTAATGATTTGTGCGTTCAGCTCACAGAGTTTAACCTTCCTTTTCATACAGCAGTTGGGAAACACTCTGTTTGTAAAATCTGGAAGCGGACATTTGGACCTCTTTGAGGACTTCGTTGGAAACGGGATTTCTTCATATAATGCTAGACAGAAGAATTCTCAGTAACTTCCTTGTGTGTGTGTATTCAACTCACAGAGTTGAACCTTTCTTTAGAGAGAGTAGATTTGAAACTCTCTTTTTGTGGAAATTACATGTGGAGATTTCAAGCGATTTGAGGCCAATGACGGAAAAGGAAATATCTTCGTTTAAAAACTAGACAGAATCATTTTCAGAAACTAGTTTGTGATGTGTGCCTTCAGCAGACAGAGTTTAACGTTTCTTTTCACAGAGCAGTTTGGAAGCACTCTCTTTGTAAAGTCTGCAGGTGGATATTTGGACCTCTTTGAAGGCCTTCGTTGGAAACGGGATTTCTTCATAAAATGCTAGACAGAAGAATTCTCAGTAACTTCTTTGTGTGTGTGTATTCAACCCACAGAGCTGAACCTTCCTTTAGGCAGAGCAGATTTGCAACACTCGTTTTGTGGAATTTACATGTGGAGATTTCAAGCGAATTGAGGTCAATGACAGAAAAGGAAATATCTTCGTTTAAAAACTAGACAGAATCATTCTCAGAAACTATTTTGTGATGTGTGCATCCACCTGACAGTGTTTAACCTTTCTTTTCATAGAGCAGTTCGAAAACACTCTGTTTGTAAAGTCTGCAACTGGATATTTGGACTTCTTTTAACCCTTCGTTGGAAACGGGATTTCTTTATATAATGCAAGACAGAAGAATTCTCAGTGACTTCTTTGTGTTGTGTGTATGCAGCTCACAGAGTTGAACCTTTCTTTAGACAGAGCAGGTTTGAAACTCTCTTTTTGTGGATTTTGCAATTGCAGATTTCAAGCGATTTGAGGCCAGTGTTTGAAAAGGAAATATCTTCGTATAAAAACTAGACGGAATCATTCTCTGAAACAACTTAATGATTTGTGCGTTCAGCTCACAGAGTTTAACCTTCCTTTTCATAGAGCAGTTAGGAAACACTCTGTTTGTGAAGTCTGATAGCAGATATTTGGACCTCTTTGAGGCCTTCGTTGGAAACGGGATTTCTCCATATAATGCAAGACAGAGGAGTTCTCAGTAACTTCTTTGTGTTGTGTGTATGCAGCTCACAGAATTGAACCTTTCTTTAGACAGAGCAGATTTGAAACTCTCTTTTTGTGGATTTTGCAATTGGAGATTTCAAGCGATTTGAGGCCAAAGGTTGAAAAGGAAATATCTTCTTTTAAAAACTAGACGGAATCATTCTCTGAAACAACTTAATGATTTGTGCGTTCAGCTCACAGAGTTTAACCTTCCTTTTCATACAGCAGTTGGGAAACACTCTGTTTGTAAAATCTGGAAGCGGACATTTGGACCTCTTTGAGGACTTCGTTGGAAACGGGATTTCTTCATATAATGCTAGACAGAAGAATTCTCAGTAACTTCCTTGTGTGTGTGTATTCAACTCACAGAGTTGAACCTTTCTTTAGAGAGAGTAGATTTGAAACTCTCTTTTTGTGGAAATTACATGTGGAGATTTCAAGCGATTTGAGGCCAATGACGGAAAAGGAAATATCTTCGTTTAAAAACTAGACAGAATCATTTTCAGAAACTAGTTTGTGATGTGTGCCTTCAGCAGACAGAGTTTAACGTTTCTTTTCACAGAGCAGTTTGGAAGCACTCTCTTTGTAAAGTCTGCAGGTGGATATTTGGACCTCTTTGAAGGCCTTCGTTGGAAACGGGATTTCTTCATAAAATGCTAGACAGAAGAATTCTCAGTAACTTCTTTGTGTGTGTGTATTCAACCCACAGAGCTGAACCTTCCTTTAGGCAGAGCAGATTTGCAACACTCGTTTTGTGGAATTTACATGTGGAGATTTCAAGCGAATTGAGGTCAATGACAGAAAAGGAAATATCTTCGTTTAAAAACTAGACAGAATCATTCTCAGAAACTATTTTGTGATGTGTGCATCCACCTGACAGTGTTTAACCTTTCTTTTCATAGAGCAGTTCGAAAACACTCTGTTTGTAAAGTCTGCAACTGGATATTTGGACTTCTTTTAACCCTTCGTTGGAAACGGGATTTCTTTATATAATGCAAGACAGAAGAATTCTCAGTGACTTCTTTGTGTTGTGTGTATGCAGCTCACAGAGTTGAACCTTTCTTTAGACAGAGCAGGTTTGAAACTCTCTTTTTGTGGATTTTGCAAT
This sequence comes from Pan troglodytes, assembly GCF_028858775.2. Lineage (NCBI taxonomy): Eukaryota > Metazoa > Chordata > Mammalia > Primates > Hominidae > Pan > Pan troglodytes. Next base: position 16,524,691 of record NC_072412.2, on the reverse strand, counting down.
TGCAGATTTCAAGCGATTTGAGGCCAGTGTTTGAAAAGGAAATATCTTCGTATAAAAACTAGACGGAATCATTCTCTGAAACAACTTAATGATTTGTGCGTTCAGCTCACAGAGTTTAACCTTCCTTTTCATAGAGCAGTTAGGAAACACTCTGTTTGTGAAGTCTGATAGCAGATATTTGGACCTCTTTGAGGCCTTCGTTGGAAACGGGATTTCTTCATATAATGCAAGACAGAGGAGTTCTCAGTAACTTCTTTGTGTTGTGTGTATGCAGCTCACAGAATTGAACCTTTCTTTAGACAGAGCAGATTTGAAACTCTCTTTTTGTGGATTTTGCAATTGGAGATTTCAAGCGATTTGAGGCCAAAGGTTGAAAAGGAAATATCTTCTTTTAAAAACTAGACGGAATCATTCTCTGAAACAACTTAATGATTTGTGCGTTCAGCTCACAGAGTTTAACCTTCCTTTTCATACAGCAGTTGGGAAACACTCTGTTTGTAAAATCTGGAAGCGGACATTTGGACCTCTTTGAGGACTTCGTTGGAAACGGGATTTCTTCATATAATGCTAGACAGAAGAATTCTCAGTAACTTCCTTGTGTGTGTGTATTCAACTCACAGAGTTGAACCTTTCTTTAGAGAGAGTAGATTTGAAACTCTCTTTTTGTGGAAATTACATGTGGAGATTTCAAGCGATTTGAGGCCAATGACGGAAAAGGAAATATCTTCGTTTAAAAACTAGACAGAATCATTTTCAGAAACTAGTTTGTGATGTGTGCCTTCAGCAGACAGAGTTTAACGTTTCTTTTCACAGAGCAGTTTGGAAGCACTCTCTTTGTAAAGTCTGCAAGTGGATATTTGGACCTCTTTGAAGGCCTTCGTTGGAAACGGGATTTCTTCATAAAATGCTAGACAGAAGAATTCTCAGTAACTTCTTTGTGTGTGTGTATTCAACCCACAGAGCTGAACCTTCCTTTAGGCAGAGCAGATTTGCAACACTCGTTTTGTGGAATTTACATGTGGAGATTTCAAGCGAATTGAGGTCAATGACAGAAAAGGAAATATCTTCGTTTAAAAACTAGACAGAATCATTCTCAGAAACTATTTTGTGATGTGTGCATCCACCTGACAGTGTTTAACCTTTCTTTTCATAGAGCAGTTCGAAAACACTCTGTTTGTAAAGTCTGCAACTGGATATTTGGACTTCTTTTAACCCTTCGTTGGAAACGGGATTTCTTTATATAATGCAAGACAGAAGAATTCTCAGTGACTTCTTTGTGTTGTGTGTATGCAGCTCACAGAGTTGAACCTTTCTTTAGACAGAGCAGGTTTGAAACTCTCTTTTTGTGGATTTTGCAATTGCAGATTTCAAGCGATTTGAGGCCAGTGTTTGAAAAGGAAATATCTTCGTATAAAAACTAGACGGAATCATTCTCTGAAACAACTTAATGATTTGTGCGTTCAGCTCACAGAGTTTAACCTTCCTTTTCATAGAGCAGTTAGGAAACACTCTGTTTGTGAAGTCTGATAGCAGATATTTGGACCTCTTTGAGGCCTTCGTTGGAAACGGGATTTCTTCATATAATGCAAGACAGAGGAGTTCTCAGTAACTTCTTTGTGTTGTGTGTATGCAGCTCACAGAATTGAACCTTTCTTTAGACAGAGCAGATTTGAAACTCTCTTTTTGTGGATTTTGCAATTGGAGATTTCAAGCGATTTGAGGCCAAAGGTTGAAAAGGAAATATCTTCTTTTAAAAACTAGACGGAATCATTCTCTGAAACAACTTAATGATTTGTGCGTTCAGCTCACAGAGTTTAACCTTCCTTTTCATACAGCAGTTGGGAAACACTCTGTTTGTAAAATCTGGAAGCGGACATTTGGACCTCTTTGAGGACTTCGTTGGAAACGGGATTTCTTCATATAATGCTAGACAGAAGAATTCTCAGTAACTTCCTTGTGTGTGTGTATTCAACTCACAGAGTTGAACCTTTCTTTAGAGAGAGTAGATTTGAAACTCTCTTTTTGTGGAAATTACATGTGGAGATTTCAAGCGATTTGAGGCCAATGACGGAAAAGGAAATATCTTCGTTTAAAAACTAGACAGAATCATTTTCAGAAACTAGTTTGTGATGTGTGCCTTCAGCAGACAGAGTTTAACGTTTCTTTTCACAGAGCAGTTTGGAAGCACTCTCTTTGTAAAGTCTGCAGGTGGATATTTGGACCTCTTTGAAGGCCTTCGTTGGAAACGGGATTTCTTCATAAAATGCTAGACAGAAGAATTCTCAGTAACTTCTTTGTGTGTGTGTATTCAACCCACAGAGCTGAACCTTCCTTTAGGCAGAGCAGATTTGCAACACTCGTTTTGTGGAATTTACATGTGGAGATTTCAAGCGAATTGAGGTCAATGACAGAAAAGGAAATATCTTCGTTTAAAAACTAGACAGAATCATTCTCAGAAACTATTTTGTGATGTGTGCATCCACCTGACAGTGTTTAACCTTTCTTTTCATAGAGCAGTTCGAAAACACTCTGTTTGTAAAGTCTGCAACTGGATATTTGGACTTCTTTTAACCCTTCGTTGGAAACGGGATTTCTTTATATAATGCAAGACAGAAGAATTCTCAGTGACTTCTTTGTGTTGTGTGTATGCAGCTCACAGAGTTGAACCTTTCTTTAGACAGAGCAGGTTTGAAACTCTCTTTTTGTGGATTTTGCAATTGCAGATTTCAAGCGATTTGAGGCCAGTGTTTGAAAAGGAAATATCTTCGTATAAAAACTAGACGGAATCATTCTCTGAAACAACTTAATGATTTGTGCGTTCAGCTCACAGAGTTTAACCTTCCTTTTCATAGAGCAGTTAGGAAACACTCTGTTTGTGAAGTCTGATAGCAGATATTTGGACCTCTTTGAGGCCTTCGTTGGAAACGGGATTTCTTCATATAATGCAAGACAGAGGAGTTCTCAGTAACTTCTTTGTGTTGTGTGTATGCAGCTCACAGAATTGAACCTTTCTTTAGACAGAGCAGATTTGAAACTCTCTTTTTGTGGATTTTGCAATTGGAGATTTCAAGCGATTTGAGGCCAAAGGTTGAAAAGGAAATATCTTCTTTTAAAAACTAGACGGAATCATTCTCTGAAACAACTTAATGATTTGTGCGTTCAGCTCACAGAGTTTAACCTTCCTTTTCATACAGCAGTTGGGAAACACTCTGTTTGTAAAATCTGGAAGCGGACATTTGGACCTCTTTGAGGACTTCGTTGGAAACGGGATTTCTTCATATAATGCTAGACAGAAGAATTCTCAGTAACTTCCTTGTGTGTGTGTATTCAACTCACAGAGTTGAACCTTTCTTTAGAGAGAGTAGATTTGAAACTCTCTTTTTGTGGAAATTACATGTGGAGATTTCAAGCGATTTGAGGCCAATGACGGAAAAGGAAATATCTTCGTTTAAAAACTAGACAGAATCATTTTCAGAAACTAGTTTGTGATGTGTGCCTTCAGCAGACAGAGTTTAACGTTTCTTTTCACAGAGCAGTTTGGAAGCACTCTCTTTGTAAAGTCTGCAGGTGGATATTTGGACCTCTTTGAAGGCCTTCGTTGGAAACGGGATTTCTTCATAAAATGCTAGACAGAAGAATTCTCAGTAACTTCTTTGTGTGTGTGTATTCAACCCACAGAGCTGAACCTTCCTTTAGGCAGAGCAGATTTGCAACACTCGTTTTGTGGAATTTACATGTGGAGATTTCAAGCGAATTGAGGTCAATGACAGAAAAGGAAATATCTTCGTTTAAAAACTAGACAGAATCATTCTCAGAAACTATTTTGTGATGTGTGCATCCACCTGACAGTGTTTAACCTTTCTTTTCATAGAGCAGTTCGAAAACACTCTGTTTGTAAAGTCTGCAACTGGATATTTGGACTTCTTTTAACCCTTCGTTGGAAACGGGATTTCTTTATATAATGCAAGACAGAAGAATTCTCAGTGACTTCTTTGTGTTGTGTGTATGCAGCTCACAGAGTTGAACCTTTCTTTAGACAGAGCAGGTTTGAAACTCTCTTTTTGTGGATTTTGCAATTGCAGATTTCAAGCGATTTGAGGCCAGTGTTTGAAAAGGAAATATCTTCGTATAAAAACTAGACGGAATCATTCTCTGAAACAACTTAATGATTTGTGCGTTCAGCTCACAGAGTTTAACCTTCCTTTTCATAGAGCAGTTAGGAAACACTCTGTTTGTGAAGTCTGATAGCAGATATTTGGACCTCTTTGAGGCCTTCGTTGGAAACGGGATTTCTTCATATAATGCAAGACAGAGGAGTTCTCAGTAACTTCTTTGTGTTGTGTGTATGCAGCTCACAGAATTGAACCTTTCTTTAGACAGAGCAGATTTGAAACTCTCTTTTTGTGGATTTTGCAATTGGAGATTTCAAGCGATTTGAGGCCAAAGGTTGAAAAGGAAATATCTTCTTTTAAAAACTAGACGGAATCATTCTCTGAAACAACTTAATGATTTGTGCGTTCAGCTCACAGAGTTTAACCTTCCTTTTCATACAGCAGTTGGGAAACACTCTGTTTGTAAAATCTGGAAGCGGACATTTGGACCTCTTTGAGGACTTCGTTGGAAACGGGATTTCTTCATATAATGCTAGACAGAAGAATTCTCAGTAACTTCCTTGTGTGTGTGTATTCAACTCACAGAGTTGAACCTTTCTTTAGAGAGAGTAGATTTGAAACTCTCTTTTTGTGGAAATTACATGTGGAGATTTCAAGCGATTTGAGGCCAATGACGGAAAAGGAAATATCTTCGTTTAAAAACTAGACAGAATCATTTTCAGAAACTAGTTTGTGATGTGTGCCTTCAGCAGACAGAGTTTAACGTTTCTTTTCACAGAGCAGTTTGGAAGCACTCTCTTTGTAAAGTCTGCAGGTGGATATTTGGACCTCTTTGAAGGCCTTCGTTGGAAACGGGATTTCTTCATAAAATGCTAGACAGAAGAATTCTCAGTAACTTCTTTGTGTGTGTGTATTCAACCCACAGAGCTGAACCTTCCTTTAGGCAGAGCAGATTTGCAACACTCGTTTTGTGGAATTTACATGTGGAGATTTCAAGCGAATTGAGGTCAATGACAGAAAAGGAAATATCTTCGTTTAAAAACTAGACAGAATCATTCTCAGAAACTATTTTGTGATGTGTGCATCCACCTGACAGTGTTTAACCTTTCTTTTCATAGAGCAGTTCGAAAACACTCTGTTTGTAAAGTCTGCAACTGGATATTTGGACTTCTTTTAACCCTTCGTTGGAAACGGGATTTCTTTATATAATGCAAGACAGAAGAATTCTCAGTGACTTCTTTGTGTTGTGTGTATGCAGCTGACAGAGTTGAACCTTTCTTTAGACAGAGCAGGTTTGAAACTCTCTTTTTGTGGATTTTGCAATTGCAGATTTCAAGCGATTTGAGGCCAGTGTTTGAAAAGGAAATATCTTCGTATAAAAACTAGACGGAATCATTCTCTGAAACAACTTAATGATTTGTGCGTTCAGCTCACAGAGTTTAACCTTCCTTTTCATAGAGCAGTTAGGAAACACTCTGTTTGTGAAGTCTGATAGCAGATATTTGGACCTCTTTGAGGCCTTCGTTGGAAACGGGATTTCTTCATATAATGCAAGACAGAGGAGTTCTCAGTAACTTCTTTGTGTTGTGTGTATGCAGCTCACAGAATTGAACCTTTCTTTAGACAGAGCAGATTTGAAACTCTCTTTTTGTGGATTTTGCAATTGGAGATTTCAAGCGATTTGAGGCCAAAGGTTGAAAAGGAAATATCTTCTTTTAAAAACTAGACGGAATCATTCTCTGAAACAACTTAATGATTTGTGCGTTCAGCTCACAGAGTTTAACCTTCCTTTTCATACAGCAGTTGGGAAACACTCTGTTTGTAAAATCTGGAAGCGGACATTTGGACCTCTTTGAGGACTTCGTTGGAAACGGGATTTCTTCATATAATGCTAGACAGAAGAATTCTCAGTAACTTCCTTGTGTGTGTGTATTCAACTCACAGAGTTGAACCTTTCTTTAGAGAGAGTAGATTTGAAACTCTCTTTTTGTGGAAATTACATGTGGAGATTTCAAGCGATTTGAGGCCAATGACGGAAAAGGAAATATCTTCGTTTAAAAACTAGACAGAATCATTTTCAGAAACTAGTTTGTGATGTGTGCCTTCAGCAGACAGAGTTTAACGTTTCTTTTCACAGAGCAGTTTGGAAGCACTCTCTTTGTAAAGTCTGCAGGTGGATATTTGGACCTCTTTGAAGGCCTTCGTTGGAAACGGGATTTCTTCATAAAATGCTAGACAGAAGAATTCTCAGTAACTTCTTTGTGTGTGTGTATTCAACCCACAGAGCTGAACCTTCCTTTAGGCAGAGCAGATTTGCAACACTCGTTTTGTGGAATTTACATGTGGAGATTTCAAGCGAATTGAGGTCAATGACAGAAAAGGAAATATCTTCGTTTAAAAACTAGACAGAATCATTCTCAGAAACTATTTTGTGATGTGTGCATCCACCTGACAGTGTTTAACCTTTCTTTTCATAGAGCAGTTCGAAAACACTCTGTTTGTAAAGTCTGCAACTGGATATTTGGACTTCTTTTAACCCTTCGTTGGAAACGGGATTTCTTTATATAATGCAAGACAGAAGAATTCTCAGTGACTTCTTTGTGTTGTGTGTATGCAGCTCACAGAGTTGAACCTTTCTTTAGACAGAGCAGGTTTGAAACTCTCTTTTTGTGGATTTTGCAATTGCAGATTTCAAGCGATTTGAGGCCAGTGTTTGAAAAGGAAATATCTTCGTATAAAAACTAGACGGAATCATTCTCTGAAACAACTTAATGATTTGTGCGTTCAGCTCACAGAGTTTAACCTTCCTTTTCATAGAGCAGTTAGGAAACACTCTGTTTGTGAAGTCTGATAGCAGATATTTGGACCTCTTTGAGGCCTTCGTTGGAAACGGGATTTCTTCATATAATGCAAGACAGAGGAGTTCTCAGTAACTTCTTTGTGTTGTGTGTATGCAGCTCACAGAATTGAACCTTTCTTTAGACAGAGCAGATTTGAAACTCTCTTTTTGTGGATTTTGCAATTGGAGATTTCAAGCGATTTGAGGCCAAAGGTTGAAAAGGAAATATCTTCTTTTAAAAACTAGACGGAATCATTCTCTGAAACAACTTAATGATTTGTGCGTTCAGCTCACAGAGTTTAACCTTCCTTTTCATACAGCAGTTGGGAAACACTCTGTTTGTAAAATCTGGAAGCGGACATTTGGACCTCTTTGAGGACTTCGTTGGAAACGGGATTTCTTCATATAATGCTAGACAGAAGAATTCTCAGTAACTTCCTTGTGTGTGTGTATTCAACTCACAGAGTTGAACCTTTCTTTAGAGAGAGTAGATTTGAAACTCTCTTTTTGTGGAAATTACATGTGGAGATTTCAAGCGATTTGAGGCCAATGACGGAAAAGGAAATATCTTCGTTTAAAAACTAGACAGAATCATTTTCAGAAACTAGTTTGTGATGTGTGCCTTCAGCAGACAGAGTTTAACGTTTCTTTTCACAGAGCAGTTTGGAAGCACTCTCTTTGTAAAGTCTGCAGGTGGATATTTGGACCTCTTTGAAGGCCTTCGTTGGAAACGGGATTTCTTCATAAAATGCTAGACAGAAGAATTCTCAGTAACTTCTTTGTGTGTGTGTATTCAACCCACAGAGCTGAACCTTCCTTTAGGCAGAGCAGATTTGCAACACTCGTTTTGTGGAATTTACATGTGGAGATTTCAAGCGAATTGAGGTCAATGACAGAAAAGGAAATATCTTCGTTTAAAAACTAGACAGAATCATTCTCAGAAACTATTTTGTGATGTGTGCATCCACCTGACAGTGTTTAACCTTTCTTTTCATAGAGCAGTTCGAAAACACTCTGTTTGTAAAGTCTGCAACTGGATATTTGGACTTCTTTTAACCCTTCGTTGGAAACGGGATTTCTTTATATAATGCAAGACAGAAGAATTCTCAGTGACTTCTTTGTGTTGTGTGTATGCAGCTGACAGAGTTGAACCTTTCTTTAGACAGAGCAGGTTTGAAACTCTCTTTTTGTGGATTTTGCAATTGCAGATTTCAAGCGATTTGAGGCCAGTGTTTGAAAAGGAAATATCTTCGTATAAAAACTAGACGGAATCATTCTCTGAAACAACTTAATGATTTGTGCGTTCAGCTCACAGAGTTTAACCTTCCTTTTCATAGAGCAGTTAGGAAACACTCTGTTTGTGAAGTCTGATAGCAGATATTTGGACCTCTTTGAGGCCTTCGTTGGAAACGGGATTTCTTCATATAATGCAAGACAGAGGAGTTCTCAGTAACTTCTTTGTGTTGTGTGTATGCAGCTCACAGAATTGAACCTTTCTTTAGACAGAGCAGATTTGAAACTCTCTTTTTGTGGATTTTGCAATTGGAGATTTCAAGCGATTTGAGGCCAAAGGTTGAAAAGGAAATATCTTCTTTTAAAAACTAGACGGAATCATTCTCTGAAACAACTTAATGATTTGTGCGTTCAGCTCACAGAGTTTAACCTTCCTTTTCATACAGCAGTTGGGAAACACTCTGTTTGTAAAATCTGGAAGCGGACATTTGGACCTCTTTGAGGACTTCGTTGGAAACGGGATTTCTTCATATAATGCTAGACAGAAGAATTCTCAGTAACTTCCTTGTGTGTGTGTATTCAACTCACAGAGTTGAACCTTTCTTTAGAGAGAGTAGATTTGAAACTCTCTTTTTGTGGAAATTACATGTGGAGATTTCAAGCGATTTGAGGCCAATGACGGAAAAGGAAATATCTTCGTTTAAAAACTAGACAGAATCATTTTCAGAAACTAGTTTGTGATGTGTGCCTTCAGCAGACAGAGTTTAACGTTTCTTTTCACAGAGCAGTTTGGAAGCACTCTCTTTGTAAAGTCTGCAGGTGGATATTTGGACCTCTTTGAAGGCCTTCGTTGGAAACGGGATTTCTTCATAAAATGCTAGACAGAAGAATTCTCAGTAACTTCTTTGTGTGTGTGTATTCAACCCACAGAGCTGAACCTTCCTTTAGGCAGAGCAGATTTGCAACACTCGTTTTGTGGAATTTACATGTGGAGATTTCAAGCGAATTGAGGTCAATGACAGAAAAGGAAATATCTTCGTTTAAAAACTAGACAGAATCATTCTCAGAAACTATTTTGTGATGTGTGCATCCACCTGACAGTGTTTAACCTTTCTTTTCATAGAGCAGTTCGAAAACACTCTGTTTGTAAAGTCTGCAACTGGATATTTGGACTTCTTTTAACCCTTCGTTGGAAACGGGATTTCTTTATATAATGCAAGACAGAAGAATTCTCAGTGACTTCTTTGTGTTGTGTGTATGCAGCTGACAGAGTTGAACCTTTCTTTAGACAGAGCAGGTTTGAAACTCTCTTTTTGTGGATTTTGCAATTGCAGATTTCAAGCGATTTGAGGCCAGTGTTTGAAAAGGAAATATCTTCGTATAAAAACTAGACGGAATCATTCTCTGAAACAACTTAATGATTTGTGCGTTCAGCTCACAGAGTTTAACCTTCCTTTTCATAGAGCAGTTAGGAAACACTCTGTTTGTGAAGTCTGATAGCAGATATTTGGACCTCTTTGAGGCCTTCGTTGGAAACGGGATTTCTTCATATAATGCAAGACAGAGGAGTTCTCAGTAACTTCTTTGTGTTGTGTGTATGCAGCTCACAGAATTGAACCTTTCTTTAGACAGAGCAGATTTGAAACTCTCTTTTTGTGGATTTTGCAATTGGAGATTTCAAGCGATTTGAGGCCAAAGGTTGAAAAGGAAATATCTTCTTTTAAAAACTAGACGGAATCATTCTCTGAAACAACTTAATGATTTGTGCGTTCAGCTCACAGAGTTTAACCTTCCTTTTCATACAGCAGTTAGGAAACACTCTGTTTGTAAAATCTGGAAGCGGACATTTGGACCTCTTTGAGGACTTCGTTGGAAACGGGATTTCTTCATATAATGCTAGACAGAAGAATTCTCAGTAACTTCCTTGTGTGTGTGTATTCAACTCACAGAGTTGAACCTTTCTTTAGAGAGAGTAGATTTGAAACTCTCTTTTTGTGGAAATTACATGTGGAGATTTCAAGCGATTTGAGGCCAATGACGGAAAAGGAAATATCTTCGTTTAAAAACTAGACAGAATCATTTTCAGAAACTAGTTTGTGATGTGTGCCTTCAGCAGACAGAGTTTAACGTTTCTTTTCACAGAGCAGTTTGGAAGCACTCTCTTTGTAAAGTCTGCAGGTGGATATTTGGACCTCTTTGAAGGCCTTCGTTGGAAACGGGATTTCTTCATAAAATGCTAGACAGAAGAATTCTCAGTAACTTCTTTGTGTGTGTGTATTCAACCCACAGAGCTGAACCTTCCTTTAGGCAGAGCAGATTTGCAACACTCGTTTTGTGGAATTTACATGTGGAGATTTCAAGCGAATTGAGGTCAATGACAGAAAAGGAAATATCTTCGTTTAAAAACTAGACAGAATCATTCTCAGAAACTATTTTGTGATGTGTGCATCCACCTGACAGTGTTTAACCTTTCTTTTCATAGAGCAGTTCGAAAACACTCTGTTTGTAAAGTCTGCAACTGGATATTTGGACTTCTTTTAACCCTTCGTTGGAAACGGGATTTCTTTATATAATGCAAGACAGAAGAATTCTCAGTGACTTCTTTGTGTTGTGTGTATGCAGCTCACAGAGTTGAACCTTTCTTTAGACAGAGCAGGTTTGAAACTCTCTTTTTGTGGATTTTGCAATTGCAGATTTCAAGCGATTTGAGGCCAGTGTTTGAAAAGGAAATATCTTCGTATAAAAACTAGACGGAATCATTCTCTGAAACAACTTAATGATTTGTGCGTTCAGCTCACAGAGTTTAACCTTCCTTTTCATAGAGCAGTTAGGAAACACTCTGTTTGTGAAGTCTGATAGCAGATATTTGGACCTCTTTGAGGCCTTCGTTGGAAACGGGATTTCTTCATATAATGCAAGACAGAGGAGTTCTCAGTAACTTCTTTGTGTTGTGTGTATGCAGCTCACAGAATTGAACCTTTCTTTAGACAGAGCAGATTTGAAACTCTCTTTTTGTGGATTTTGCAATTGGAGATTTCAAGCGATTTGAGGCCAAAGGTTGAAAAGGAAATATCTTCTTTTAAAAACTAGACGGAATCATTCTCTGAAACAACTTAATGATTTGTGCGTTCAGCTCACAGAGTTTAACCTTCCTTTTCATACAGCAGTTGGGAAACACTCTGTTTGTAAAATCTGGAAGCGGACATTTGGACCTCTTTGAGGACTTCGTTGGAAACGGGATTTCTTCATATAATGCTAGACAGAAGAATTCTCAGTAACTTCCTTGTGTGTGTGTATTCAACTCACAGAGTTGAACCTTTCTTTAGAGAGAGTAGATTTGAAACTCTCTTTTTGTGGAAATTACATGTGGAGATTTCAAGCGATTTGAGGCCAATGACGGAAAAGGAAATATCTTCGTTTAAAAACTAGACAGAATCATTTTCAGAAACTAGTTTGTGATGTGTGCCTTCAGCAGACAGAGTTTAACGTTTCTTTTCACAGAGCAGTTTGGAAGCACTCTCTTTGTAAAGTCTGCAGGTGGATATTTGGACCTCTTTGAAGGCCTTCGTTGGAAACGGGATTTCTTCATAAAATGCTAGACAGAAGAATTCTCAGTAACTTCTTTGTGTGTGTGTATTCAACCCACAGAGCTGAACCTTCCTTTAGGCAGAGCAGATTTGCAACACTCGTTTTGTGGAATTTACATGTGGAGATTTCAAGCGAATTGAGGTCAATGACAGAAAAGGAAATATCTTCGTTTAAAAACTAGACAGAATCATTCTCAGAAACTATTTTGTGATGTGTGCATCCACCTGACAGTGTTTAACCTTTCTTTTCATAGAGCAGTTCGAAAACACTCTGTTTGTAAAGTCTGCAACTGGATATTTGGACTTCTTTTAACCCTTCGTTGGAAACGGGATTTCTTTATATAATGCAAGACAGAAGAATTCTCAGTGACTTCTTTGTGTTGTGTGTATGCAGCTCACAGAGTTGAACCTTTCTTTAGACAGAGCAGGTTTGAAACTCTCTTTTTGTGGATTTTGCAATTGCAGATTTCAAGCGATTTGAGGCCAGTGTTTGAAAAGGAAATATCTTCGTATAAAAACTAGACGGAATCATTCTCTGAAACAACTTAATGATTTGTGCGTTCAGCTCACAGAGTTTAACCTTCCTTTTCATAGAGCAGTTAGGAAACACTCTGTTTGTGAAGTCTGATAGCAGATATTTGGACCTCTTTGAGGCCTTCGTTGGAAACGGGATTTCTTCATATAATGCAAGACAGAGGAGTTCTCAGTAACTTCTTTGTGTTGTGTGTATGCAGCTCACAGAATTGAACCTTTCTTTAGACAGAGCAGATTTGAAACTCTCTTTTTGTGGATTTTGCAATTGGAGATTTCAAGCGATTTGAGGCCAAAGGTTGAAAAGGAAATATCTTCTTTTAAAAACTAGACGGAATCATTCTCTGAAACAACTTAATGATTTGTGCGTTCAGCTCACAGAGTTTAACCTTCCTTTTCATACAGCAGTTGGGAAACACTCTGTTTGTAAAATCTGGAAGCGGACATTTGGACCTCTTTGAGGACTTCATTGGAAACGGGATTTCTTCATATAATGCTAGACAGAAGAATTCTCAGTAACTTCCTTGTGTGTGTGTATTCAACTCACAGAGTTGAACCTTTCTTTAGAGAGAGTAGATTTGAAACTCTCTTTTTGTGGAAATTACATGTGGAGATTTCAAGCGATTTGAGGCCAATGACGGAAAAGGAAATATCTTCGTTTAAAAACTAGACAGAATCATTTTCAGAAACTAGTTTGTGATGTGTGCCTTCAGCAGACAGAGTTTAACGTTTCTTTTCACAGAGCAGTTTGGAAGCACTCTCTTTGTAAAGTCTGCAGGTGGATATTTGGACCTCTTTGAAGGCCTTCGTTGGAAACGGGATTTCTTCATAAAATGCTAGACAGAAGAATTCTCAGTAACTTCTTTGTGTGTGTGTATTCAACCCACAGAGCTGAACCTTCCTTTAGGCAGAGCAGATTTGCAACACTCGTTTTGTGGAATTTACATGTGGAGATTTCAAGCGAATTGAGGTCAATGACAGAAAAGGAAATATCTTCGTTTAAAAACTAGACAGAATCATTCTCAGAAACTATTTTGTGATGTGTGCATCCACCTGACAGTGTTTAACCTTTCTTTTCATAGAGCAGTTCGAAAACACTCTGTTTGTAAAGTCTGCAACTGGATATTTGGACTTCTTTTAACCCTTCGTTGGAAACGGGATTTCTTTATATAATGCAAGACAGAAGAATTCTCAGTGACTTCTTTGTGTTGTGTGTATGCAGCTCACAGAGTTGAACCTTTCTTTAGACAGAGCAGGTTTGAAACTCTCTTTTTGTGGATTTTGCAATTGCAGATTTCAAGCGATTTGAGGCCAGTGTTTGAAAAGGAAATATCTTCGTATAAAAACTAGACGGAATCATTCTCTGAAACAACTTAATGATTTGTGCGTTCAGCTCACAGAGTTTAACCTTCCTTTTCATAGAGCAGTTAGGAAACACTCTGTTTGTGAAGTCTGATAGCAGATATTTGGACCTCTTTGAGGCCTTCGTTGGAAACGGGATTTCTTCATATAATGCAAGACAGAGGAGTTCTCAGTAACTTCTTTGTGTTGTGTGTATGCAGCTCACAGAATTGAACCTTTCTTTAGACAGAGCAGATTTGAAACTCTCTTTTTGTGGATTTTGCAATTGGAGATTTCAAGCGATTTGAGGCCAAAGGTTGAAAAGGAAATATCTTCTTTTAAAAACTAGACGGAATCATTCTCTGAAACAACTTAATGATTTGTGCGTTCAGCTCACAGAGTTTAACCTTCCTTTTCATACAGCAGTTGGGAAACACTCTGTTTGTAAAATCTGGAAGCGGACATTTGGACCTCTTTGAGGACTTCGTTGGAAACGGGATTTCTTCATATAATGCTAGACAGAAGAATTCTCAGTAACTTCCTTGTGTGTGTGTATTCAACTCACAGAGTTGAACCTTTCTTTAGAGAGAGTAGATTTGAAACTCTCTTTTTGTGGAAATTACATGTGGAGATTTCAAGCGATTTGAGGCCAATGACGGAAAAGGAAATATCTTCGTTTAAAAACTAGACAGAATCATTTTCAGAAACTAGTTTGTGATGTGTGCCTTCAGCAGACAGAGTTTAACGTTTCTTTTCACAGAGCAGTTTGGAAGCACTCTCTTTGTAAAGTCTGCAGGTGGATATTTGGACCTCTTTGAAGGCCTTCGTTGGAAACGGGATTTCTTCATAAAATGCTAGACAGAAGAATTCTCAGTAACTTCTTTGTGTGTGTGTATTCAACCCACAGAGCTGAACCTTCCTTTAGGCAGAGCAGATTTGCAACACTCGTTTTGTGGAATTTACATGTGGAGATTTCAAGCGAATTGAGGTCAATGACAGAAAAGGAAATATCTTCGTTTAAAAACTAGACAGAATCATTCTCAGAAACTATTTTGTGATGTGTGCATCCACCTGACAGTGTTTAACCTTTCTTTTCATAGAGCAGTTCGAAAACACTCTGTTTGTAAAGTCTGCAACTGGATATTTGGACTTCTTTTAACCCTTCGTTGGAAACGGGATTTCTTTATATAATGCAAGACAGAAGAATTCTCAGTGACTTCTTTGTGTTGTGTGTATGCAGCTCACAGAGTTGAACCTTTCTTTAGACAGAGCAGGTTTGAAACTCTCTTTTTGTGGATTTTGCAATTGCAGATTTCAAGCGATTTGAGGCCAGTGTTTGAAAAGGAAATATCTTCGTATAAAAACTAGACGGAATCATTCTCTGAAACAACTTAATGATTTGTGCGTTCAGCTCACAGAGTTTAACCTTCCTTTTCATAGAGCAGTTAGGAAACACTCTGTTTGTGAAGTCTGATAGCAGATATTTGGACCTCTTTGAGGCCTTCGTTGGAAACGGGATTTCTTCATATAATGCAAGACAGAGGAGTTCTCAGTAACTTCTTTGTGTTGTGTGTATGCAGCTCACAGAATTGAACCTTTCTTTAGACAGAGCAGATTTGAAACTCTCTTTTTGTGGATTTTGCAATTGGAGATTTCAAGCGATTTGAGGCCAAAGGTTGAAAAGGAAATATCTTCTTTTAAAAACTAGACGGAATCATTCTCTGAAACAACTTAATGATTTGTGCGTTCAGCTCACAGAGTTTAACCTTCCTTTTCATACAGCAGTTAGGAAACACTCTGTTTGTAAAATCTGGAAGCGGACATTTGGACCTCTTTGAGGACTTCGTTGGAAACGGGATTTCTTCATATAATGCTAGACAGAAGAATTCTCAGTAACTTCCTTGTGTGTGTGTATTCAACTCACAGAGTTGAACCTTTCTTTAGAGAGAGTAGATTTGAAACTCTCTTTTTGTGGAAATTACATGTGGAGATTTCAAGCGATTTGAGGCCAATGACGGAAAAGGAAATATCTTCGTTTAAAAACTAGACAGAATCATTTTCAGAAACTAGTTTGTGATGTGTGCCTTCAGCAGACAGAGTTTAACGTTTCTTTTCACAGAGCAGTTTGGAAGCACTCTCTTTGTAAAGTCTGCAGGTGGATATTTGGACCTCTTTGAAGGCCTTCGTTGGAAACGGGATTTCTTCATAAAATGCTAGACAGAAGAATTCTCAGTAACTTCTTTGTGTGTGTGTATTCAACCCACAGAGCTGAACCTTCCTTTAGGCAGAGCAGATTTGCAACACTCGTTTTGTGGAATTTACATGTGGAGATTTCAAGCGAATTGAGGTCAATGACAGAAAAGGAAATATCTTCGTTTAAAAACTAGACAGAATCATTCTCAGAAACTATTTTGTGATGTGTGCATCCACCTGACAGTGTTTAACCTTTCTTTTCATAGAGCAGTTCGAAAACACTCTGTTTGTAAAGTCTGCAACTGGATATTTGGACTTCTTTTAACCCTTCGTTGGAAACGGGATTTCTTTATATAATGCAAGACAGAAGAATTCTCAGTGACTTCTTTGTGTTGTGTGTATGCAGCTCACAGAGTTGAACCTTTCTTTAGACAGAGCAGGTTTGAAACTCTCTTTTTGTGGATTTTGCAATTGCAGATTTCAAGCGATTTGAGGCCAGTGTTTGAAAAGGAAATATCTTCGTATAAAAACTAGACGGAATCATTCTCTGAAACAACTTAATGATTTGTGCGTTCAGCTCACAGAGTTTAACCTTCCTTTTCATAGAGCAGTTAGGAAACACTCTGTTTGTGAAGTCTGATAGCAGATATTTGGACCTCTTTGAGGCCTTCGTTGGAAACGGGATTTCTTCATATAATGCAAGACAGAGGAGTTCTCAGTAACTTCTTTGTGTTGTGTGTATGCAGCTCACAGAATTGAACCTTTCTTTAGACAGAGCAGATTTGAAACTCTCTTTTTGTGGATTTTGCAATTGGAGATTTCAAGCGATTTGAGGCCAAAGGTTGAAAAGGAAATATCTTCTTTTAAAAACTAGACGGAATCATTCTCTGAAACAACTTAATGATTTGTGCGTTCAGCTCACAGAGTTTAACCTTCCTTTTCATACAGCAGTTAGGAAACACTCTGTTTGTAAAATCTGGAAGCGGACATTTGGACCTCTTTGAGGACTTCGTTGGAAACGGGATTTCTTCATATAATGCTAGACAGAAGAATTCTCAGTAACTTCCTTGTGTGTGTGTATTCAACTCACAGAGTTGAACCTTTCTTTAGAGAGAGTAGATTTGAAACTCTCTTTTTGTGGAAATTACATGTGGAGATTTCAAGCGATTTGAGGCCAATGACGGAAAAGGAAATATCTTCGTTTAAAAACTAGACAGAATCATTTTCAGAAACTAGTTTGTGATGTGTGCCTTCAGCAGACAGAGTTTAACGTTTCTTTTCACAGAGCAGTTTGGAAGCACTCTCTTTGTAAAGTCTGCAGGTGGATATTTGGACCTCTTTGAAGGCCTTCGTTGGAAACGGGATTTCTTCATAAAATGCTAGACAGAAGAATTCTCAGTAACTTCTTTGTGTGTGTGTATTCAACCCACAGAGCTGAACCTTCCTTTAGGCAGAGCAGATTTGCAACACTCGTTTTGTGGAATTTACATGTGGAGATTTCAAGCGAATTGAGGTCAATGACAGAAAAGGAAATATCTTCGTTTAAAAACTAGACAGAATCATTCTCAGAAACTATTTTGTGATGTGTGCATCCACCTGACAGTGTTTAACCTTTCTTTTCATAGAGCAGTTCGAAAACACTCTGTTTGTAAAGTCTGCAACTGGATATTTGGACTTCTTTTAACCCTTCGTTGGAAACGGGATTTCTTTATATAATGCAAGACAGAAGAATTCTCAGTGACTTCTTTGTGTTGTGTGTATGCAGCTCACAGAGTTGAACCTTTCTTTAGACAGAGCAGGTTTGAAACTCTCTTTTTGTGGATTTTGCAATTGCAGATTTCAAGCGATTTGAGGCCAGTGTTTGAAAAGGAAATATCTTCGTATAAAAACTAGACGGAATCATTCTCTGAAACAACTTAATGATTTGTGCGTTCAGCTCACAGAGTTTAACCTTCCTTTTCATAGAGCAGTTAGGAAACACTCTGTTTGTGAAGTCTGATAGCAGATATTTGGACCTCTTTGAGGCCTTCGTTGGAAACGGGATTTCTTCATATAATGCAAGACAGAGGAGTTCTCAGTAACTTCTTTGTGTTGTGTGTATGCAGCTCACAGAATTGAACCTTTCTTTAGACAGAGCAGATTTGAAACTCTCTTTTTGTGGATTTTGCAATTGGAGATTTCAAGCGATTTGAGGCCAAAGGTTGAAAAGGAAATATCTTCTTTTAAAAACTAGACGGAATCATTCTCTGAAACAACTTAATGATTTGTGCGTTCAGCTCACAGAGTTTAACCTTCCTTTTCATACAGCAGTTAGGAAACACTCTGTTTGTAAAATCTGGAAGCGGACATTTGGACCTCTTTGAGGACTTCGTTGGAAACGGGATTTCTTCATATAATGCTAGACAGAAGAATTCTCAGTAACTTCCTTGTGTGTGTGTATTCAACTCACAGAGTTGAACCTTTCTTTAGAGAGAGTAGATTTGAAACTCTCTTTTTGTGGAAATTACATGTGGAGATTTCAAGCGATTTGAGGCCAATGACGGAAAAGGAAATATCTTCGTTTAAAAACTAGACAGAATCATTTTCAGAAACTAGTTTGTGATGTGTGCCTTCAGCAGACAGAGTTTAACGTTTCTTTTCACAGAGCAGTTTGGAAGCACTCTCTTTGTAAAGTCTGCAGGTGGATATTTGGACCTCTTTGAAGGCCTTCGTTGGAAACGGGATTTCTTCATAAAATGCTAGACAGAAGAATTCTCAGTAACTTCTTTGTGTGTGTGTATTCAACCCACAGAGCTGAACCTTCCTTTAGGCAGAGCAGATTTGCAACACTCGTTTTGTGGAATTTACATGTGGAGATTTCAAGCGAATTGAGGTCAATGACAGAAAAGGAAATATCTTCGTTTAAAAACTAGACAGAATCATTCTCAGAAACTATTTTGTGATGTGTGCATCCACCTGACAGTGTTTAACCTTTCTTTTCATAGAGCAGTTCGAAAACACTCTGTTTGTAAAGTCTGCAACTGGATATTTGGACTTCTTTTAACCCTTCGTTGGAAACGGGATTTCTTTATATAATGCAAGACAGAAGAATTCTCAGTGACTTCTTTGTGTTGTGTGTATGCAGCTCACAGAGTTGAACCTTTCTTTAGACAGAGCAGGTTTGAAACTCTCTTTTTGTGGATTTTGCAATTGCAGATTTCAAGCGATTTGAGGCCAGTGTTTGAAAAGGAAATATCTTCGTATAAAAACTAGACGGAATCATTCTCTGAAACAACTTAATGATTTGTGCGTTCAGCTCACAGAGTTTAACCTTCCTTTTCATAGAGCAGTTAGGAAACACTCTGTTTGTGAAGTCTGATAGCAGATATTTGGACCTCTTTGAGGCCTTCGTTGGAAACGGGATTTCTTCATATAATGCAAGACAGAGGAGTTCTCAGTAACTTCTTTGTGTTGTGTGTATGCAGCTCACAGAATTGAACCTTTCTTTAGACAGAGCAGATTTGAAACTCTCTTTTTGTGGATTTTGCAATTGGAGATTTCAAGCGATTTGAGGCCAAAGGTTGAAAAGGAAATATCTTCTTTTAAAAACTAGACGGAATCATTCTCTGAAACAACTTAATGATTTGTGCGTTCAGCTCACAGAGTTTAACCTTCCTTTTCATACAGCAGTTGGGAAACACTCTGTTTGTAAAATCTGGAAGCGGACATTTGGACCTCTTTGAGGACTTCGTTGGAAACGGGATTTCTTCATATAATGCTAGACAGAAGAATTCTCAGTAACTTCCTTGTGTGTGTGTATTCAACTCACAGAGTTGAACCTTTCTTTAGAGAGAGTAGATTTGAAACTCTCTTTTTGTGGAAATTACATGTGGAGATTTCAAGCGATTTGAGGCCAATGACGGAAAAGGAAATATCTTCGTTTAAAAACTAGACAGAATCATTTTCAGAAACTAGTTTGTGATGTGTGCCTTCAGCAGACAGAGTTTAACGTTTCTTTTCACAGAGCAGTTTGGAAGCACTCTCTTTGTAAAGTCTGCAGGTGGATATTTGGACCTCTTTGAAGGCCTTCGTTGGAAACGGGATTTCTTCATAAAATGCTAGACAGAAGAATTCTCAGTAACTTCTTTGTGTGTGTGTATTCAACCCACAGAGCTGAACCTTCCTTTAGGCAGAGCAGATTTGCAACACTCGTTTTGTGGAATTTACATGTGGAGATTTCAAGCGAATTGAGGTCAATGACAGAAAAGGAAATATCTTCGTTTAAAAACTAGACAGAATCATTCTCAGAAACTATTTTGTGATGTGTGCATCCACCTGACAGTGTTTAACCTTTCTTTTCATAGAGCAGTTCGAAAACACTCTGTTTGTAAAGTCTGCAACTGGATATTTGGACTTCTTTTAACCCTTCGTTGGAAACGGGATTTCTTTATATAATGCAAGACAGAAGAATTCTCAGTGACTTCTTTGTGTTGTGTGTATGCAGCTCACAGAGTTGAACCTTTCTTTAGACAGAGCAGGTTTGAAACTCTCTTTTTGTGGATTTTGCAATTGCAGATTTCAAGCGATTTGAGGCCAGTGTTTGAAAAGGAAATATCTTCGTATAAAAACTAGACGGAATCATTCTCTGAAACAACTTAATGATTTGTGCGTTCAGCTCACAGAGTTTAACCTTCCTTTTCATAGAGCAGTTAGGAAACACTCTGTTTGTGAAGTCTGATAGCAGATATTTGGACCTCTTTGAGGCCTTCGTTGGAAACGGGATTTCTTCATATAATGCAAGACAGAGGAGTTCTCAGTAACTTCTTTGTGTTGTGTGTATGCAGCTCACAGAATTGAACCTTTCTTTAGACAGAGCAGATTTGAAACTCTCTTTTTGTGGATTTTGCAATTGGAGATTTCAAGCGATTTGAGGCCAAAGGTTGAAAAGGAAATATCTTCTTTTAAAAACTAGACGGAATCATTCTCTGAAACAACTTAATGATTTGTGCGTTCAGCTCACAGAGTTTAACCTTCCTTTTCATACAGCAGTTGGGAAACACTCTGTTTGTAAAATCTGGAAGCGGACATTTGGACCTCTTTGAGGACTTCGTTGGAAACGGGATTTCTTCATATAATGCTAGACAGAAGAATTCTCAGTAACTTCCTTGTGTGTGTGTATTCAACTCACAGAGTTGAACCTTTCTTTAGAGAGAGTAGATTTGAAACTCTCTTTTTGTGGAAATTACATGTGGAGATTTCAAGCGATTTGAGGCCAATGACGGAAAAGGAAATATCTTCGTTTAAAAACTAGACAGAATCATTTTCAGAAACTAGTTTGTGATGTGTGCCTTCAGCAGACAGAGTTTAACGTTTCTTTTCACAGAGCAGTTTGGAAGCACTCTCTTTGTAAAGTCTGCAGGTGGATATTTGGACCTCTTTGAAGGCCTTCGTTGGAAACGGGATTTCTTCATAAAATGCTAGACAGAAGAATTCTCAGTAACTTCTTTGTGTGTGTGTATTCAACCCACAGAGCTGAACCTTCCTTTAGGCAGAGCAGATTTGCAACACTCGTTTTGTGGAATTTACATGTGGAGATTTCAAGCGAATTGAGGTCAATGACAGAAAAGGAAATATCTTCGTTTAAAAACTAGACAGAATCATTCTCAGAAACTATTTTGTGATGTGTGCATCCACCTGACAGTGTTTAACCTTTCTTTTCATAGAGCAGTTCGAAAACACTCTGTTTGTAAAGTCTGCAACTGGATATTTGGACTTCTTTTAACCCTTCGTTGGAAACGGGATTTCTTTATATAATGCAAGACAGAAGAATTCTCAGTGACTTCTTTGTGTTGTGTGTATGCAGCTGACAGAGTTGAACCTTTCTTTAGACAGAGCAGGTTTGAAACTCTCTTTTTGTGGATTTTGCAATTGCAGATTTCAAGCGATTTGAGGCCAGTGTTTGAAAAGGAAATATCTTCGTATAAAAACTAGACGGAATCATTCTCTGAAACAACTTAATGATTTGTGCGTTCAGCTCACAGAGTTTAACCTTCCTTTTCATAGAGCAGTTAGGAAACACTCTGTTTGTGAAGTCTGATAGCAGATATTTGGACCTCTTTGAGGCCTTCGTTGGAAACGGGATTTCTTCATATAATGCAAGACAGAGGAGTTCTCAGTAACTTCTTTGTGTTGTGTGTATGCAGCTCACAGAATTGAACCTTTCTTTAGACAGAGCAGATTTGAAACTCTCTTTTTGTGGATTTTGCAATTGGAGATTTCAAGCGATTTGAGGCCAAAGGTTGAAAAGGAAATATCTTCTTTTAAAAACTAGACGGAATCATTCTCTGAAACAACTTAATGATTTGTGCGTTCAGCTCACAGAGTTTAACCTTCCTTTTCATACAGCAGTTGGGAAACACTCTGTTTGTAAAATCTGGAAGCGGACATTTGGACCTCTTTGAGGACTTCGTTGGAAACGGGATTTCTTCATATAATGCTAGACAGAAGAATTCTCAGTAACTTCCTTGTGTGTGTGTATTCAACTCACAGAGTTGAACCTTTCTTTAGAGAGAGTAGATTTGAAACTCTCTTTTTGTGGAAATTACATGTGGAGATTTCAAGCGATTTGAGGCCAATGACGGAAAAGGAAATATCTTCGTTTAAAAACTAGACAGAATCATTTTCAGAAACTAGTTTGTGATGTGTGCCTTCAGCAGACAGAGTTTAACGTTTCTTTTCACAGAGCAGTTTGGAAGCACTCTCTTTGTAAAGTCTGCAGGTGGATATTTGGACCTCTTTGAAGGCCTTCGTTGGAAACGGGATTTCTTCATAAAATGCTAGACAGAAGAATTCTCAGTAACTTCTTTGTGTGTGTGTATTCAACCCACAGAGCTGAACCTTCCTTTAGGCAGAGCAGATTTGCAACACTCGTTTTGTGGAATTTACATGTGGAGATTTCAAGCGAATTGAGGTCAATGACAGAAAAGGAAATATCTTCGTTTAAAAACTAGACAGAATCATTCTCAGAAACTATTTTGTGATGTGTGCATCCACCTGACAGTGTTTAACCTTTCTTTTCATAGAGCAGTTCGAAAACACTCTGTTTGTAAAGTCTGCAACTGGATATTTGGACTTCTTTTAACCCTTCGTTGGAAACGGGATTTCTTTATATAATGCAAGACAGAAGAATTCTCAGTGACTTCTTTGTGTTGTGTGTATGCAGCTGACAGAGTTGAACCTTTCTTTAGACAGAGCAGGTTTGAAACTCTCTTTTTGTGGATTTTGCAATTGCAGATTTCAAGCGATTTGAGGCCAGTGTTTGAAAAGGAAATATCTTCGTATAAAAACTAGACGGAATCATTCTCTGAAACAACTTAATGATTTGTGCGTTCAGCTCACAGAGTTTAACCTTCCTTTTCATAGAGCAGTTAGGAAACACTCTGTTTGTGAAGTCTGATAGCAGATATTTGGACCTCTTTGAGGCCTTCGTTGGAAACGGGATTTCTTCATATAATGCAAGACAGAGGAGTTCTCAGTAACTTCTTTGTGTTGTGTGTATGCAGCTCACAGAATTGAACCTTTCTTTAGACAGAGCAGATTTGAAACTCTCTTTTTGTGGATTTTGCAATTGGAGATTTCAAGCGATTTGAGGCCAAAGGTTGAAAAGGAAATATCTTCTTTTAAAAACTAGACGGAATCATTCTCTGAAACAACTTAATGATTTGTGCGTTCAGCTCACAGAGTTTAACCTTCCTTTTCATACAGCAGTTGGGAAACACTCTGTTTGTAAAATCTGGAAGCGGACATTTGGACCTCTTTGAGGACTTCGTTGGAAACGGGATTTCTTCATATAATGCTAGACAGAAGAATTCTCAGTAACTTCCTTGTGTGTGTGTATTCAACTCACAGAGTTGAACCTTTCTTTAGAGAGAGTAGATTTGAAACTCTCTTTTTGTGGAAATTACATGTGGAGATTTCAAGCGATTTGAGGCCAATGACGGAAAAGGAAATATCTTCGTTTAAAAACTAGACAGAATCATTTTCAGAAACTAGTTTGTGATGTGTGCCTTCAGCAGACAGAGTTTAACGTTTCTTTTCACAGAGCAGTTTGGAAGCACTCTCTTTGTAAAGTCTGCAGGTGGATATTTGGACCTCTTTGAAGGCCTTCGTTGGAAACGGGATTTCTTCATAAAATGCTAGACAGAAGAATTCTCAGTAACTTCTTTGTGTGTGTGTATTCAACCCACAGAGCTGAACCTTCCTTTAGGCAGAGCAGATTTGCAACACTCGTTTTGTGGAATTTACATGTGGAGATTTCAAGCGAATTGAGGTCAATGACAGAAAAGGAAATATCTTCGTTTAAAAACTAGACAGAATCATTCTCAGAAACTATTTTGTGATGTGTGCATCCACCTGACAGTGTTTAACCTTTCTTTTCATAGAGCAGTTCGAAAACACTCTGTTTGTAAAGTCTGCAACTGGATATTTGGACTTCTTTTAACCCTTCGTTGGAAACGGGATTTCTTTATATAATGCAAGACAGAAGAATTCTCAGTGACTTCTTTGTGTTGTGTGTATGCAGCTGACAGAGTTGAACCTTTCTTTAGACAGAGCAGGTTTGAAACTCTCTTTTTGTGGATTTTGCAATTGCAGATTTCAAGCGATTTGAGGCCAGTGTTTGAAAAGGAAATATCTTCGTATAAAAACTAGACGGAATCATTCTCTGAAACAACTTAATGATTTGTGCGTTCAGCTCACAGAGTTTAACCTTCCTTTTCATAGAGCAGTTAGGAAACACTCTGTTTGTGAAGTCTGATAGCAGATATTTGGACCTCTTTGAGGCCTTCGTTGGAAACGGGATTTCTTCATATAATGCAAGACAGAGGAGTTCTCAGTAACTTCTTTGTGTTGTGTGTATGCAGCTCACAGAATTGAACCTTTCTTTAGACAGAGCAGATTTGAAACTCTCTTTTTGTGGATTTTGCAATTGGAGATTTCAAGCGATTTGAGGCCAAAGGTTGAAAAGGAAATATCTTCTTTTAAAAACTAGACGGAATCATTCTCTGAAACAACTTAATGATTTGTGCGTTCAGCTCACAGAGTTTAACCTTCCTTTTCATACAGCAGTTGGGAAACACTCTGTTTGTAAAATCTGGAAGCGGACATTTGGACCTCTTTGAGGACTTCGTTGGAAACGGGATTTCTTCATATAATGCTAGACAGAAGAATTCTCAGTAACTTCCTTGTGTGTGTGTATTCAACTCACAGAGTTGAACCTTTCTTTAGAGAGAGTAGATTTGAAACTCTCTTTTTGTGGAAATTACATGTGGAGATTTCAAGCGATTTGAGGCCAATGACGGAAAAGGAAATATCTTCGTTTAAAAACTAGACAGAATCATTTTCAGAAACTAGTTTGTGATGTGTGCCTTCAGCAGACAGAGTTTAACGTTTCTTTTCACAGAGCAGTTTGGAAGCACTCTCTTTGTAAAGTCTGCAGGTGGATATTTGGACCTCTTTGAAGGCCTTCGTTGGAAACGGGATTTCTTCATAAAATGCTAGACAGAAGAATTCTCAGTAACTTCTTTGTGTGTGTGTATTCAACCCACAGAGCTGAACCTTCCTTTAGGCAGAGCAGATTTGCAACACTCGTTTTGTGGAATTTACATGTGGAGATTTCAAGCGAATTGAGGTCAATGACAGAAAAGGAAATATCTTCGTTTAAAAACTAGACAGAATCATTCTCAGAAACTATTTTGTGATGTGTGCATCCACCTGACAGTGTTTAACCTTTCTTTTCATAGAGCAGTTCGAAAACACTCTGTTTGTAAAGTCTGCAACTGGATATTTGGACTTCTTTTAACCCTTCGTTGGAAACGGGATTTCTTTATATAATGCAAGACAGAAGAATTCTCAGTGACTTCTTTGTGTTGTGTGTATGCAGCTCACAGAGTTGAACCTTTCTTTAGACAGAGCAGGTTTGAAACTCTCTTTTTGTGGATTTTGCAATTGCAGATTTCAAGCGATTTGAGGCCAGTGTTTGAAAAGGAAATATCTTCGTATAAAAACTAGACGGAATCATTCTCTGAAACAACTTAATGATTTGTGCGTTCAGCTCACAGAGTTTAACCTTCCTTTTCATAGAGCAGTTAGGAAACACTCTGTTTGTGAAGTCTGATAGCAGATATTTGGACCTCTTTGAGGCCTTCGTTGGAAACGGGATTTCTTCATATAATGCAAGACAGAGGAGTTCTCAGTAACTTCTTTGTGTTGTGTGTATGCAGCTCACAGAATTGAACCTTTCTTTAGACAGAGCAGATTTGAAACTCTCTTTTTGTGGATTTTGCAATTGGAGATTTCAAGCGATTTGAGGCCAAAGGTTGAAAAGGAAATATCTTCTTTTAAAAACTAGACGGAATCATTCTCTGAAACAACTTAATGATTTGTGCGTTCAGCTCACAGAGTTTAACCTTCCTTTTCATACAGCAGTTGGGAAACACTCTGTTTGTAAAATCTGGAAGCGGACATTTGGACCTCTTTGAGGACTTCGTTGGAAACGGGATTTCTTCATATAATGCTAGACAGAAGAATTCTCAGTAACTTCCTTGTGTGTGTGTATTCAACTCACAGAGTTGAACCTTTCTTTAGAGAGAGTAGATTTGAAACTCTCTTTTTGTGGAAATTACATGTGGAGATTTCAAGCGATTTGAGGCCAATGACGGAAAAGGAAATATCTTCGTTTAAAAACTAGACAGAATCATTTTCAGAAACTAGTTTGTGATGTGTGCCTTCAGCAGACAGAGTTTAACGTTTCTTTTCACAGAGCAGTTTGGAAGCACTCTCTTTGTAAAGTCTGCAGGTGGATATTTGGACCTCTTTGAAGGCCTTCGTTGGAAACGGGATTTCTTCATAAAATGCTAGACAGAAGAATTCTCAGTAACTTCTTTGTGTGTGTGTATTCAACCCACAGAGCTGAACCTTCCTTTAGGCAGAGCAGATTTGCAACACTCGTTTTGTGGAATTTACATGTGGAGATTTCAAGCGAATTGAGGTCAATGACAGAAAAGGAAATATCTTCGTTTAAAAACTAGACAGAATCATTCTCAGAAACTATTTTGTGATGTGTGCATCCACCTGACAGTGTTTAACCTTTCTTTTCATAGAGCAGTTCGAAAACACTCTGTTTGTAAAGTCTGCAACTGGATATTTGGACTTCTTTTAACCCTTCGTTGGAAACGGGATTTCTTTATATAATGCAAGACAGAAGAATTCTCAGTGACTTCTTTGTGTTGTGTGTATGCAGCTGACAGAGTTGAACCTTTCTTTAGACAGAGCAGGTTTGAAACTCTCTTTTTGTGGATTTTGCAATTGCAGATTTCAAGCGATTTGAGGCCAGTGTTTGAAAAGGAAATATCTTCGTATAAAAACTAGACGGAATCATTCTCTGAAACAACTTAATGATTTGTGCGTTCAGCTCACAGAGTTTAACCTTCCTTTTCATAGAGCAGTTAGGAAACACTCTGTTTGTGAAGTCTGATAGCAGATATTTGGACCTCTTTGAGGCCTTCGTTGGAAACGGGATTTCTTCATATAATGCAAGACAGAGGAGTTCTCAGTAACTTCTTTGTGTTGTGTGTATGCAGCTCACAGAATTGAACCTTTCTTTAGACAGAGCAGATTTGAAACTCTCTTTTTGTGGATTTTGCAATTGGAGATTTCAAGCGATTTGAGGCCAAAGGTTGAAAAGGAAATATCTTCTTTTAAAAACTAGACGGAATCATTCTCTGAAACAACTTAATGATTTGTGCGTTCAGCTCACAGAGTTTAACCTTCCTTTTCATACAGCAGTTGGGAAACACTCTGTTTGTAAAATCTGGAAGCGGACATTTGGACCTCTTTGAGGACTTCGTTGGAAACGGGATTTCTTCATATAATGCTAGACAGAAGAATTCTCAGTAACTTCCTTGTGTGTGTGTATTCAACTCACAGAGTTGAACCTTTCTTTAGAGAGAGTAGATTTGAAACTCTCTTTTTGTGGAAATTACATGTGGAGATTTCAAGCGATTTGAGGCCAATGACGGAAAAGGAAATATCTTCGTTTAAAAACTAGACAGAATCATTTTCAGAAACTAGTTTGTGATGTGTGCCTTCAGCAGACAGAGTTTAACGTTTCTTTTCACAGAGCAGTTTGGAAGCACTCTCTTTGTAAAGTCTGCAGGTGGATATTTGGACCTCTTTGAAGGCCTTCGTTGGAAACGGGATTTCTTCATAAAATGCTAGACAGAAGAATTCTCAGTAACTTCTTTGTGTGTGTGTATTCAACCCACAGAGCTGAACCTTCCTTTAGGCAGAGCAGATTTGCAACACTCGTTTTGTGGAATTTACATGTGGAGATTTCAAGCGAATTGAGGTCAATGACAGAAAAGGAAATATCTTCGTTTAAAAACTAGACAGAATCATTCTCAGAAACTATTTTGTGATGTGTGCATCCACCTGACAGTGTTTAACCTTTCTTTTCATAGAGCAGTTCGAAAACACTCTGTTTGTAAAGTCTGCAACTGGATATTTGGACTTCTTTTAACCCTTCGTTGGAAACGGGATTTCTTTATATAATGCAAGACAGAAGAATTCTCAGTGACTTCTTTGTGTTGTGTGTATGCAGCTGACAGAGTTGAACCTTTCTTTAGACAGAGCAGGTTTGAAACTCTCTTTTTGTGGATTTTGCAATTGCAGATTTCAAGCGATTTGAGGCCAGTGTTTGAAAAGGAAATATCTTCGTATAAAAACTAGACGGAATCATTCTCTGAAACAACTTAATGATTTGTGCGTTCAGCTCACAGAGTTTAACCTTCCTTTTCATAGAGCAGTTAGGAAACACTCTGTTTGTGAAGTCTGATAGCAGATATTTGGACCTCTTTGAGGCCTTCGTTGGAAACGGGATTTCTTCATATAATGCAAGACAGAGGAGTTCTCAGTAACTTCTTTGTGTTGTGTGTATGCAGCTCACAGAATTGAACCTTTCTTTAGACAGAGCAGATTTGAAACTCTCTTTTTGTGGATTTTGCAATTGGAGATTTCAAGCGATTTGAGGCCAAAGGTTGAAAAGGAAATATCTTCTTTTAAAAACTAGACGGAATCATTCTCTGAAACAACTTAATGATTTGTGCGTTCAGCTCACAGAGTTTAACCTTCCTTTTCATACAGCAGTTGGGAAACACTCTGTTTGTAAAATCTGGAAGCGGACATTTGGACCTCTTTGAGGACTTCGTTGGAAACGGGATTTCTTCATATAATGCTAGACAGAAGAATTCTCAGTAACTTCCTTGTGTGTGTGTATTCAACTCACAGAGTTGAACCTTTCTTTAGAGAGAGTAGATTTGAAACTCTCTTTTTGTGGAAATTACATGTGGAGATTTCAAGCGATTTGAGGCCAATGACGGAAAAGGAAATATCTTCGTTTAAAAACTAGACAGAATCATTTTCAGAAACTAGTTTGTGATGTGTGCCTTCAGCAGACAGAGTTTAACGTTTCTTTTCACAGAGCAGTTTGGAAGCACTCTCTTTGTAAAGTCTGCAGGTGGATATTTGGACCTCTTTGAAGGCCTTCGTTGGAAACGGGATTTCTTCATAAAATGCTAGACAGAAGAATTCTCAGTAACTTCTTTGTGTGTGTGTATTCAACCCACAGAGCTGAACCTTCCTTTAGGCAGAGCAGATTTGCAACACTCGTTTTGTGGAATTTACATGTGGAGATTTCAAGCGAATTGAGGTCAATGACAGAAAAGGAAATATCTTCGTTTAAAAACTAGACAGAATCATTCTCAGAAACTATTTTGTGATGTGTGCATCCACCTGACAGTGTTTAACCTTTCTTTTCATAGAGCAGTTCGAAAACACTCTGTTTGTAAAGTCTGCAACTGGATATTTGGACTTCTTTTAACCCTTCGTTGGAAACGGGATTTCTTTATATAATGCAAGACAGAAGAATTCTCAGTGACTTCTTTGTGTTGTGTGTATGCAGCTGACAGAGTTGAACCTTTCTTTAGACAGAGCAGGTTTGAAACTCTCTTTTTGTGGATTTTGCAATTGCAGATTTCAAGCGATTTGAGGCCAGTGTTTGAAAAGGAAATATCTTCGTATAAAAACTAGACGGAATCATTCTCTGAAACAACTTAATGATTTGTGCGTTCAGCTCACAGAGTTTAACCTTCCTTTTCATAGAGCAGTTAGGAAACACTCTGTTTGTGAAGTCTGATAGCAGATATTTGGACCTCTTTGAGGCCTTCGTTGGAAACGGGATTTCTTCATATAATGCAAGACAGAGGAGTTCTCAGTAACTTCTTTGTGTTGTGTGTATGCAGCTCACAGAATTGAACCTTTCTTTAGACAGAGCAGATTTGAAACTCTCTTTTTGTGGATTTTGCAATTGGAGATTTCAAGCGATTTGAGGCCAAAGGTTGAAAAGGAAATATCTTCTTTTAAAAACTAGACGGAATCATTCTCTGAAACAACTTAATGATTTGTGCGTTCAGCTCACAGAGTTTAACCTTCCTTTTCATACAGCAGTTGGGAAACACTCTGTTTGTAAAATCTGGAAGCGGACATTTGGACCTCTTTGAGGACTTCGTTGGAAACGGGATTTCTTCATATAATGCTAGACAGAAGAATTCTCAGTAACTTCCTTGTGTGTGTGTATTCAACTCACAGAGTTGAACCTTTCTTTAGAGAGAGTAGATTTGAAACTCTCTTTTTGTGGAAATTACATGTGGAGATTTCAAGCGATTTGAGGCCAATGACGGAAAAGGAAATATCTTCGTTTAAAAACTAGACAGAATCATTTTCAGAAACTAGTTTGTGATGTGTGCCTTCAGCAGACAGAGTTTAACGTTTCTTTTCACAGAGCAGTTTGGAAGCACTCTCTTTGTAAAGTCTGCAGGTGGATATTTGGACCTCTTTGAAGGCCTTCGTTGGAAACGGGATTTCTTCATAAAATGCTAGACAGAAGAATTCTCAGTAACTTCTTTGTGTGTGTGTATTCAACCCACAGAGCTGAACCTTCCTTTAGGCAGAGCAGATTTGCAACACTCGTTTTGTGGAATTTACATGTGGAGATTTCAAGCGAATTGAGGTCAATGACAGAAAAGGAAATATCTTCGTTTAAAAACTAGACAGAATCATTCTCAGAAACTATTTTGTGATGTGTGCATCCACCTGACAGTGTTTAACCTTTCTTTTCATAGAGCAGTTCGAAAACACTCTGTTTGTAAAGTCTGCAACTGGATATTTGGACTTCTTTTAACCCTTCGTTGGAAACGGGATTTCTTTATATAATGCAAGACAGAAGAATTCTCAGTGACTTCTTTGTGTTGTGTGTATGCAGCTCACAGAGTTGAACCTTTCTTTAGACAGAGCAGGTTTGAAACTCTCTTTTTGTGGATTTTGCAATTGCAGATTTCAAGCGATTTGAGGCCAGTGTTTGAAAAGGAAATATCTTCGTATAAAAACTAGACGGAATCATTCTCTGAAACAACTTAATGATTTGTGCGTTCAGCTCACAGAGTTTAACCTTCCTTTTCATAGAGCAGTTAGGAAACACTCTGTTTGTGAAGTCTGATAGCAGATATTTGGACCTCTTTGAGGCCTTCGTTGGAAACGGGATTTCTTCATATAATGCAAGACAGAGGAGTTCTCAGTAACTTCTTTGTGTTGTGTGTATGCAGCTCACAGAATTGAACCTTTCTTTAGACAGAGCAGATTTGAAACTCTCTTTTTGTGGATTTTGCAATTGGAGATTTCAAGCGATTTGAGGCCAAAGGTTGAAAAGGAAATATCTTCTTTTAAAAACTAGACGGAATCATTCTCTGAAACAACTTAATGATTTGTGCGTTCAGCTCACAGAGTTTAACCTTCCTTTTCATACAGCAGTTGGGAAACACTCTGTTTGTAAAATCTGGAAGCGGACATTTGGACCTCTTTGAGGACTTCGTTGGAAACGGGATTTCTTCATATAATGCTAGACAGAAGAATTCTCAGTAACTTCCTTGTGTGTGTGTATTCAACTCACAGAGTTGAACCTTTCTTTAGAGAGAGTAGATTTGAAACTCTCTTTTTGTGGAAATTACATGTGGAGATTTCAAGCGATTTGAGGCCAATGACGGAAAAGGAAATATCTTCGTTTAAAAACTAGACAGAATCATTTTCAGAAACTAGTTTGTGATGTGTGCCTTCAGCAGACAGAGTTTAACGTTTCTTTTCACAGAGCAGTTTGGAAGCACTCTCTTTGTAAAGTCTGCAGGTGGATATTTGGACCTCTTTGAAGGCCTTCGTTGGAAACGGGATTTCTTCATAAAATGCTAGACAGAAGAATTCTCAGTAACTTCTTTGTGTGTGTGTATTCAACCCACAGAGCTGAACCTTCCTTTAGGCAGAGCAGATTTGCAACACTCGTTTTGTGGAATTTACATGTGGAGATTTCAAGCGAATTGAGGTCAATGACAGAAAAGGAAATATCTTCGTTTAAAAACTAGACAGAATCATTCTCAGAAACTATTTTGTGATGTGTGCATCCACCTGACAGTGTTTAACCTTTCTTTTCATAGAGCAGTTCGAAAACACTCTGTTTGTAAAGTCTGCAACTGGATATTTGGACTTCTTTTAACCCTTCGTTGGAAACGGGATTTCTTTATATAATGCAAGACAGAAGAATTCTCAGTGACTTCTTTGTGTTGTGTGTATGCAGCTCACAGAGTTGAACCTTTCTTTAGACAGAGCAGGTTTGAAACTCTCTTTTTGTGGATTTTGCAATTGCAGATTTCAAGCGATTTGAGGCCAGTGTTTGAAAAGGAAATATCTTCGTATAAAAACTAGACGGAATCATTCTCTGAAACAACTTAATGATTTGTGCGTTCAGCTCACAGAGTTTAACCTTCCTTTTCATAGAGCAGTTAGGAAACACTCTGTTTGTGAAGTCTGATAGCAGATATTTGGACCTCTTTGAGGCCTTCGTTGGAAACGGGATTTCTTCATATAATGCAAGACAGAGGAGTTCTCAGTAACTTCTTTGTGTTGTGTGTATGCAGCTCACAGAATTGAACCTTTCTTTAGACAGAGCAGATTTGAAACTCTCTTTTTGTGGATTTTGCAATTGGAGATTTCAAGCGATTTGAGGCCAAAGGTTGAAAAGGAAATATCTTCTTTTAAAAACTAGACGGAATCATTCTCTGAAACAACTTAATGATTTGTGCGTTCAGCTCACAGAGTTTAACCTTCCTTTTCATACAGCAGTTGGGAAACACTCTGTTTGTAAAATCTGGAAGCGGACATTTGGACCTCTTTGAGGACTTCGTTGGAAACGGGATTTCTTCATATAATGCTAGACAGAAGAATTCTCAGTAACTTCCTTGTGTGTGTGTATTCAACTCACAGAGTTGAACCTTTCTTTAGAGAGAGTAGATTTGAAACTCTCTTTTTGTGGAAATTACATGTGGAGATTTCAAGCGATTTGAGGCCAATGACGGAAAAGGAAATATCTTCGTTTAAAAACTAGACAGAATCATTTTCAGAAACTAGTTTGTGATGTGTGCCTTCAGCAGACAGAGTTTAACGTTTCTTTTCACAGAGCAGTTTGGAAGCACTCTCTTTGTAAAGTCTGCAGGTGGATATTTGGACCTCTTTGAAGGCCTTCGTTGGAAACGGGATTTCTTCATAAAATGCTAGACAGAAGAATTCTCAGTAACTTCTTTGTGTGTGTGTATTCAACCCACAGAGCTGAACCTTCCTTTAGGCAGAGCAGATTTGCAACACTCGTTTTGTGGAATTTACATGTGGAGATTTCAAGCGAATTGAGGTCAATGACAGAAAAGGAAATATCTTCGTTTAAAAACTAGACAGAATCATTCTCAGAAACTATTTTGTGATGTGTGCATCCACCTGACAGTGTTTAACCTTTCTTTTCATAGAGCAGTTCGAAAACACTCTGTTTGTAAAGTCGCAACTGGATATTTGGACTTCTTTTAACCCTTCGTTGGAAACGGGATTTCTTTATATAATGCAAGACAGAAGAATTCTCAGTGACTTCTTTGTGTTGTGTGTATGCAGCTCACAGAGTTGAACCTTTCTTTAGACAGAGCAGGTTTGAAACTCTCTTTTTGTGGATTTTGCAATTGCAGATTTCAAGCGATTTGAGGCCAGTGTTTGAAAAGGAAATATCTTCGTATAAAAACTAGACGGAATCATTCTCTGAAACAACTTAATGATTTGTGCGTTCAGCTCACAGAGTTTAACCTTCCTTTTCATAGAGCAGTTAGGAAACACTCTGTTTGTGAAGTCTGATAGCAGATATTTGGACCTCTTTGAGGCCTTCGTTGGAAACGGGATTTCTTCATATAATGCAAGACAGAGGAGTTCTCAGTAACTTCTTTGTGTTGTGTGTATGCAGCTCACAGAATTGAACCTTTCTTTAGACAGAGCAGATTTGAAACTCTCTTTTTGTGGATTTTGCAATTGGAGATTTCAAGCGATTTGAGGCCAAAGGTTGAAAAGGAAATATCTTCTTTTAAAAACTAGACGGAATCATTCTCTGAAACAACTTAATGATTTGTGCGTTCAGCTCACAGAGTTTAACCTTCCTTTTCATACAGCAGTTAGGAAACACTCTGTTTGTAAAATCTGGAAGCGGACATTTGGACCTCTTTGAGGACTTCGTTGGAAACGGGATTTCTTCATATAATGCTAGACAGAAGAATTCTCAGTAACTTCCTTGTGTGTGTGTATTCAACTCACAGAGTTGAACCTTTCTTTAGAGAGAGTAGATTTGAAACTCTCTTTTTGTGGAAATTACATGTGGAGATTTCAAGCGATTTGAGGCCAATGACGGAAAAGGAAATATCTTCGTTTAAAAACTAGACAGAATCATTTTCAGAAACTAGTTTGTGATGTGTGCCTTCAGCAGACAGAGTTTAACGTTTCTTTTCACAGAGCAGTTTGGAAGCACTCTCTTTGTAAAGTCTGCAGGTGGATATTTGGACCTCTTTGAAGGCCTTCGTTGGAAACGGGATTTCTTCATAAAATGCTAGACAGAAGAATTCTCAGTAACTTCTTTGTGTGTGTGTATTCAACCCACAGAGCTGAACCTTCCTTTAGGCAGAGCAGATTTGCAACACTCGTTTTGTGGAATTTACATGTGGAGATTTCAAGCGAATTGAGGTCAATGACAGAAAAGGAAATATCTTCGTTTAAAAACTAGACAGAATCATTCTCAGAAACTATTTTGTGATGTGTGCATCCACCTGACAGTGTTTAACCTTTCTTTTCATAGAGCAGTTCGAAAACACTCTGTTTGTAAAGTCTGCAACTGGATATTTGGACTTCTTTTAACCCTTCGTTGGAAACGGGATTTCTTTATATAATGCAAGACAGAAGAATTCTCAGTGACTTCTTTGTGTTGTGTGTATGCAGCTCACAGAGTTGAACCTTTCTTTAGACAGAGCAGGTTTGAAACTCTCTTTTTGTGGATTTTGCAATTGCAGATTTCAAGCGATTTGAGGCCAGTGTTTGAAAAGGAAATATCTTCGTATAAAAACTAGACGGAATCATTCTCTGAAACAACTTAATGATTTGTGCGTTCAGCTCACAGAGTTTAACCTTCCTTTTCATAGAGCAGTTAGGAAACACTCTGTTTGTGAAGTCTGATAGCAGATATTTGGACCTCTTTGAGGCCTTCGTTGGAAACGGGATTTCTTCATATAATGCAAGACAGAGGAGTTCTCAGTAACTTCTTTGTGTTGTGTGTATGCAGCTCACAGAATTGAACCTTTCTTTAGACAGAGCAGATTTGAAACTCTCTTTTTGTGGATTTTGCAATTGGAGATTTCAAGCGATTTGAGGCCAAAGGTTGAAAAGGAAATATCTTCTTTTAAAAACTAGACGGAATCATTCTCTGAAACAACTTAATGATTTGTGCGTTCAGCTCACAGAGTTTAACCTTCCTTTTCATACAGCAGTTAGGAAACACTCTGTTTGTAAAATCTGGAAGCGGACATTTGGACCTCTTTGAGGACTTCGTTGGAAACGGGATTTCTTCATATAATGCTAGACAGAAGAATTCTCAGTAACTTCCTTGTGTGTGTGTATTCAACTCACAGAGTTGAACCTTTCTTTAGAGAGAGTAGATTTGAAACTCTCTTTTTGTGGAAATTACATGTGGAGATTTCAAGCGATTTGAGGCCAATGACGGAAAAGGAAATATCTTCGTTTAAAAACTAGACAGAATCATTTTCAGAAACTAGTTTGTGATGTGTGCCTTCAGCAGACAGAGTTTAACGTTTCTTTTCACAGAGCAGTTTGGAAGCACTCTCTTTGTAAAGTCTGCAGGTGGATATTTGGACCTCTTTGAAGGCCTTCGTTGGAAACGGGATTTCTTCATAAAATGCTAGACAGAAGAATTCTCAGTAACTTCTTTGTGTGTGTGTATTCAACCCACAGAGCTGAACCTTCCTTTAGGCAGAGCAGATTTGCAACACTCGTTTTGTGGAATTTACATGTGGAGATTTCAAGCGAATTGAGGTCAATGACAGAAAAGGAAATATCTTCGTTTAAAAACTAGACAGAATCATTCTCAGAAACTATTTTGTGATGTGTGCATCCACCTGACAGTGTTTAACCTTTCTTTTCATAGAGCAGTTCGAAAACACTCTGTTTGTAAAGTCTGCAACTGGATATTTGGACTTCTTTTAACCCTTCGTTGGAAACGGGATTTCTTTATATAATGCAAGACAGAAGAATTCTCAGTGACTTCTTTGTGTTGTGTGTATGCAGCTGACAGAGTTGAACCTTTCTTTAGACAGAGCAGGTTTGAAACTCTCTTTTTGTGGATTTTGCAATTGCAGATTTCAAGCGATTTGAGGCCAGTGTTTGAAAAGGAAATATCTTCGTATAAAAACTAGACGGAATCATTCTCTGAAACAACTTAATGATTTGTGCGTTCAGCTCACAGAGTTTAACCTTCCTTTTCATAGAGCAGTTAGGAAACACTCTGTTTGTGAAGTCTGATAGCAGATATTTGGACCTCTTTGAGGCCTTCGTTGGAAACGGGATTTCTTCATATAATGCAAGACAGAGGAGTTCTCAGTAACTTCTTTGTGTTGTGTGTATGCAGCTCACAGAATTGAACCTTTCTTTAGACAGAGCAGATTTGAAACTCTCTTTTTGTGGATTTTGCAATTGGAGATTTCAAGCGATTTGAGGCCAAAGGTTGAAAAGGAAATATCTTCTTTTAAAAACTAGACGGAATCATTCTCTGAAACAACTTAATGATTTGTGCGTTCAGCTCACAGAGTTTAACCTTCCTTTTCATACAGCAGTTAGGAAACACTCTGTTTGTAAAATCTGGAAGCGGACATTTGGACCTCTTTGAGGACTTCGTTGGAAACGGGATTTCTTCATATAATGCTAGACAGAAGAATTCTCAGTAACTTCCTTGTGTGTGTGTATTCAACTCACAGAGTTGAACCTTTCTTTAGAGAGAGTAGATTTGAAACTCTCTTTTTGTGGAAATTACATGTGGAGATTTCAAGCGATTTGAGGCCAATGACGGAAAAGGAAATATCTTCGTTTAAAAACTAGACAGAATCATTTTCAGAAACTAGTTTGTGATGTGTGCCTTCAGCAGACAGAGTTTAACGTTTCTTTTCACAGAGCAGTTTGGAAGCACTCTCTTTGTAAAGTCTGCAGGTGGATATTTGGACCTCTTTGAAGGCCTTCGTTGGAAACGGGATTTCTTCATAAAATGCTAGACAGAAGAATTCTCAGTAACTTCTTTGTGTGTGTGTATTCAACCCACAGAGCTGAACCTTCCTTTAGGCAGAGCAGATTTGCAACACTCGTTTTGTGGAATTTACATGTGGAGATTTCAAGCGAATTGAGGTCAATGACAGAAAAGGAAATATCTTCGTTTAAAAACTAGACAGAATCATTCTCAGAAACTATTTTGTGATGTGTGCATCCACCTGACAGTGTTTAACCTTTCTTTTCATAGAGCAGTTCGAAAACACTCTGTTTGTAAAGTCTGCAACTGGATATTTGGACTTCTTTTAACCCTTCGTTGGAAACGGGATTTCTTTATATAATGCAAGACAGAAGAATTCTCAGTGACTTCTTTGTGTTGTGTGTATGCAGCTCACAGAGTTGAACCTTTCTTTAGACAGAGCAGGTTTGAAACTCTCTTTTTGTGGATTTTGCAATTGCAGATTTCAAGCGATTTGAGGCCAGTGTTTGAAAAGGAAATATCTTCGTATAAAAACTAGACGGAATCATTCTCTGAAACAACTTAATGATTTGTGCGTTCAGCTCACAGAGTTTAACCTTCCTTTTCATAGAGCAGTTAGGAAACACTCTGTTTGTGAAGTCTGATAGCAGATATTTGGACCTCTTTGAGGCCTTCGTTGGAAACGGGATTTCTTCATATAATGCAAGACAGAGGAGTTCTCAGTAACTTC
Organism: Pan troglodytes; assembly: GCF_028858775.2. Taxonomy (NCBI): domain Eukaryota; kingdom Metazoa; phylum Chordata; class Mammalia; order Primates; family Hominidae; genus Pan; species Pan troglodytes. Next base: position 16,486,386 of record NC_072412.2, on the reverse strand, counting down.
TTTGTGTTGTGTGTATGCAGCTCACAGAATTGAACCTTTCTTTAGACAGAGCAGATTTGAAACTCTCTTTTTGTGGATTTTGCAATTGGAGATTTCAAGCGATTTGAGGCCAAAGGTTGAAAAGGAAATATCTTCTTTTAAAAACTAGACGGAATCATTCTCTGAAACAACTTAATGATTTGTGCGTTCAGCTCACAGAGTTTAACCTTCCTTTTCATACAGCAGTTAGGAAACACTCTGTTTGTAAAATCTGGAAGCGGACATTTGGACCTCTTTGAGGACTTCGTTGGAAACGGGATTTCTTCATATAATGCTAGACAGAAGAATTCTCAGTAACTTCCTTGTGTGTGTGTATTCAACTCACAGAGTTGAACCTTTCTTTAGAGAGAGTAGATTTGAAACTCTCTTTTTGTGGAAATTACATGTGGAGATTTCAAGCGATTTGAGGCCAATGACGGAAAAGGAAATATCTTCGTTTAAAAACTAGACAGAATCATTTTCAGAAACTAGTTTGTGATGTGTGCCTTCAGCAGACAGAGTTTAACGTTTCTTTTCACAGAGCAGTTTGGAAGCACTCTCTTTGTAAAGTCTGCAGGTGGATATTTGGACCTCTTTGAAGGCCTTCGTTGGAAACGGGATTTCTTCATAAAATGCTAGACAGAAGAATTCTCAGTAACTTCTTTGTGTGTGTGTATTCAACCCACAGAGCTGAACCTTCCTTTAGGCAGAGCAGATTTGCAACACTCGTTTTGTGGAATTTACATGTGGAGATTTCAAGCGAATTGAGGTCAATGACAGAAAAGGAAATATCTTCGTTTAAAAACTAGACAGAATCATTCTCAGAAACTATTTTGTGATGTGTGCATCCACCTGACAGTGTTTAACCTTTCTTTTCATAGAGCAGTTCGAAAACACTCTGTTTGTAAAGTCTGCAACTGGATATTTGGACTTCTTTTAACCCTTCGTTGGAAACGGGATTTCTTTATATAATGCAAGACAGAAGAATTCTCAGTGACTTCTTTGTGTTGTGTGTATGCAGCTGACAGAGTTGAACCTTTCTTTAGACAGAGCAGGTTTGAAACTCTCTTTTTGTGGATTTTGCAATTGCAGATTTCAAGCGATTTGAGGCCAGTGTTTGAAAAGGAAATATCTTCGTATAAAAACTAGACGGAATCATTCTCTGAAACAACTTAATGATTTGTGCGTTCAGCTCACAGAGTTTAACCTTCCTTTTCATAGAGCAGTTAGGAAACACTCTGTTTGTGAAGTCTGATAGCAGATATTTGGACCTCTTTGAGGCCTTCGTTGGAAACGGGATTTCTTCATATAATGCAAGACAGAGGAGTTCTCAGTAACTTCTTTGTGTTGTGTGTATGCAGCTCACAGAATTGAACCTTTCTTTAGACAGAGCAGATTTGAAACTCTCTTTTTGTGGATTTTGCAATTGGAGATTTCAAGCGATTTGAGGCCAAAGGTTGAAAAGGAAATATCTTCTTTTAAAAACTAGACGGAATCATTCTCTGAAACAACTTAATGATTTGTGCGTTCAGCTCACAGAGTTTAACCTTCCTTTTCATACAGCAGTTGGGAAACACTCTGTTTGTAAAATCTGGAAGCGGACATTTGGACCTCTTTGAGGACTTCGTTGGAAACGGGATTTCTTCATATAATGCTAGACAGAAGAATTCTCAGTAACTTCCTTGTGTGTGTGTATTCAACTCACAGAGTTGAACCTTTCTTTAGAGAGAGTAGATTTGAAACTCTCTTTTTGTGGAAATTACATGTGGAGATTTCAAGCGATTTGAGGCCAATGACGGAAAAGGAAATATCTTCGTTTAAAAACTAGACAGAATCATTTTCAGAAACTAGTTTGTGATGTGTGCCTTCAGCAGACAGAGTTTAACGTTTCTTTTCACAGAGCAGTTTGGAAGCACTCTCTTTGTAAAGTCTGCAGGTGGATATTTGGACCTCTTTGAAGGCCTTCGTTGGAAACGGGATTTCTTCATAAAATGCTAGACAGAAGAATTCTCAGTAACTTCTTTGTGTGTGTGTATTCAACCCACAGAGCTGAACCTTCCTTTAGGCAGAGCAGATTTGCAACACTCGTTTTGTGGAATTTACATGTGGAGATTTCAAGCGAATTGAGGTCAATGACAGAAAAGGAAATATCTTCGTTTAAAAACTAGACAGAATCATTCTCAGAAACTATTTTGTGATGTGTGCATCCACCTGACAGTGTTTAACCTTTCTTTTCATAGAGCAGTTCGAAAACACTCTGTTTGTAAAGTCTGCAACTGGATATTTGGACTTCTTTTAACCCTTCGTTGGAAACGGGATTTCTTTATATAATGCAAGACAGAAGAATTCTCAGTGACTTCTTTGTGTTGTGTGTATGCAGCTGACAGAGTTGAACCTTTCTTTAGACAGAGCAGGTTTGAAACTCTCTTTTTGTGGATTTTGCAATTGCAGATTTCAAGCGATTTGAGGCCAGTGTTTGAAAAGGAAATATCTTCGTATAAAAACTAGACGGAATCATTCTCTGAAACAACTTAATGATTTGTGCGTTCAGCTCACAGAGTTTAACCTTCCTTTTCATAGAGCAGTTAGGAAACACTCTGTTTGTGAAGTCTGATAGCAGATATTTGGACCTCTTTGAGGCCTTCGTTGGAAACGGGATTTCTTCATATAATGCAAGACAGAGGAGTTCTCAGTAACTTCTTTGTGTTGTGTGTATGCAGCTCACAGAATTGAACCTTTCTTTAGACAGAGCAGATTTGAAACTCTCTTTTTGTGGATTTTGCAATTGGAGATTTCAAGCGATTTGAGGCCAAAGGTTGAAAAGGAAATATCTTCTTTTAAAAACTAGACGGAATCATTCTCTGAAACAACTTAATGATTTGTGCGTTCAGCTCACAGAGTTTAACCTTCCTTTTCATACAGCAGTTGGGAAACACTCTGTTTGTAAAATCTGGAAGCGGACATTTGGACCTCTTTGAGGACTCCGTTGGAAACGGGATTTCTTCATATAATGCTAGACAGAAGAATTCTCAGTAACTTCCTTGTGTGTGTGTATTCAACTCACAGAGTTGAACCTTTCTTTAGAGAGAGTAGATTTGAAACTCTCTTTTTGTGGAAATTACATGTGGAGATTTCAAGCGATTTGAGGCCAATGACGGAAAAGGAAATATCTTCGTTTAAAAACTAGACAGAATCATTTTCAGAAACTAGTTTGTGATGTGTGCCTTCAGCAGACAGAGTTTAACGTTTCTTTTCACAGAGCAGTTTGGAAGCACTCTCTTTGTAAAGTCTGCAGGTGGATATTTGGACCTCTTTGAAGGCCTTCGTTGGAAACGGGATTTCTTCATAAAATGCTAGACAGAAGAATTCTCAGTAACTTCTTTGTGTGTGTGTATTCAACCCACAGAGCTGAACCTTCCTTTAGGCAGAGCAGATTTGCAACACTCGTTTTGTGGAATTTACATGTGGAGATTTCAAGCGAATTGAGGTCAATGACAGAAAAGGAAATATCTTCGTTTAAAAACTAGACAGAATCATTCTCAGAAACTATTTTGTGATGTGTGCATCCACCTGACAGTGTTTAACCTTTCTTTTCATAGAGCAGTTCGAAAACACTCTGTTTGTAAAGTCTGCAACTGGATATTTGGACTTCTTTTAACCCTTCGTTGGAAACGGGATTTCTTTATATAATGCAAGACAGAAGAATTCTCAGTGACTTCTTTGTGTTGTGTGTATGCAGCTGACAGAGTTGAACCTTTCTTTAGACAGAGCAGGTTTGAAACTCTCTTTTTGTGGATTTTGCAATTGCAGATTTCAAGCGATTTGAGGCCAGTGTTTGAAAAGGAAATATCTTCGTATAAAAACTAGACGGAATCATTCTCTGAAACAACTTAATGATTTGTGCGTTCAGCTCACAGAGTTTAACCTTCCTTTTCATAGAGCAGTTAGGAAACACTCTGTTTGTGAAGTCTGATAGCAGATATTTGGACCTCTTTGAGGCCTTCGTTGGAAACGGGATTTCTTCATATAATGCAAGACAGAGGAGTTCTCAGTAACTTCTTTGTGTTGTGTGTATGCAGCTCACAGAATTGAACCTTTCTTTAGATAGAGCAGATTTGAAACTCTCTTTTTGTGGATTTTGCAATTGGAGATTTCAAGCGATTTGAGGCCAAAGGTTGAAAAGGAAATATCTTCTTTTAAAAACTAGACGGAATCATTCTCTGAAACAACTTAATGATTTGTGCGTTCAGCTCACAGAGTTTAACCTTCCTTTTCATACAGCAGTTGGGAAACACTCTGTTTGTAAAATCTGGAAGCGGACATTTGGACCTCTTTGAGGACTTCGTTGGAAACGGGATTTCTTCATATAATGCTAGACAGAAGAATTCTCAGTAACTTCCTTGTGTGTGTGTATTCAACTCACAGAGTTGAACCTTTCTTTAGAGAGAGTAGATTTGAAACTCTCTTTTTGTGGAAATTACATGTGGAGATTTCAAGCGATTTGAGGCCAATGACGGAAAAGGAAATATCTTCGTTTAAAAACTAGACAGAATCATTTTCAGAAACTAGTTTGTGATGTGTGCCTTCAGCAGACAGAGTTTAACGTTTCTTTTCACAGAGCAGTTTGGAAGCACTCTCTTTGTAAAGTCTGCAGGTGGATATTTGGACCTCTTTGAAGGCCTTCGTTGGAAACGGGATTTCTTCATAAAATGCTAGACAGAAGAATTCTCAGTAACTTCTTTGTGTGTGTGTATTCAACCCACAGAGCTGAACCTTCCTTTAGGCAGAGCAGATTTGCAACACTCGTTTTGTGGAATTTACATGTGGAGATTTCAAGCGAATTGAGGTCAATGACAGAAAAGGAAATATCTTCGTTTAAAAACTAGACAGAATCATTCTCAGAAACTATTTTGTGATGTGTGCATCCACCTGACAGTGTTTAACCTTTCTTTTCATAGAGCAGTTCGAAAACACTCTGTTTGTAAAGTCTGCAACTGGATATTTGGACTTCTTTTAACCCTTCGTTGGAAACGGGATTTCTTTATATAATGCAAGACAGAAGAATTCTCAGTGACTTCTTTGTGTTGTGTGTATGCAGCTCACAGAGTTGAACCTTTCTTTAGACAGAGCAGGTTTGAAACTCTCTTTTTGTGGATTTTGCAATTGCAGATTTCAAGCGATTTGAGGCCAGTGTTTGAAAAGGAAATATCTTCGTATAAAAACTAGACGGAATCATTCTCTGAAACAACTTAATGATTTGTGCGTTCAGCTCACAGAGTTTAACCTTCCTTTTCATAGAGCAGTTAGGAAACACTCTGTTTGTGAAGTCTGATAGCAGATATTTGGACCTCTTTGAGGCCTTCGTTGGAAACGGGATTTCTTCATATAATGCAAGACAGAGGAGTTCTCAGTAACTTCTTTGTGTTGTGTGTATGCAGCTCACAGAATTGAACCTTTCTTTAGACAGAGCAGATTTGAAACTCTCTTTTTGTGGATTTTGCAATTGGAGATTTCAAGCGATTTGAGGCCAAAGGTTGAAAAGGAAATATCTTCTTTTAAAAACTAGACGGAATCATTCTCTGAAACAACTTAATGATTTGTGCGTTCAGCTCACAGAGTTTAACCTTCCTTTTCATACAGCAGTTGGGAAACACTCTGTTTGTAAAATCTGGAAGCGGACATTTGGACCTCTTTGAGGACTTCGTTGGAAACGGGATTTCTTCATATAATGCTAGACAGAAGAATTCTCAGTAACTTCCTTGTGTGTGTGTATTCAACTCACAGAGTTGAACCTTTCTTTAGAGAGAGTAGATTTGAAACTCTCTTTTTGTGGAAATTACATGTGGAGATTTCAAGCGATTTGAGGCCAATGACGGAAAAGGAAATATCTTCGTTTAAAAACTAGACAGAATCATTTTCAGAAACTAGTTTGTGATGTGTGCCTTCAGCAGACAGAGTTTAACGTTTCTTTTCACAGAGCAGTTTGGAAGCACTCTCTTTGTAAAGTCTGCAGGTGGATATTTGGACCTCTTTGAAGGCCTTCGTTGGAAACGGGATTTCTTCATAAAATGCTAGACAGAAGAATTCTCAGTAACTTCTTTGTGTGTGTGTATTCAACCCACAGAGCTGAACCTTCCTTTAGGCAGAGCAGATTTGCAACACTCGTTTTGTGGAATTTACATGTGGAGATTTCAAGCGAATTGAGGTCAATGACAGAAAAGGAAATATCTTCGTTTAAAAACTAGACAGAATCATTCTCAGAAACTATTTTGTGATGTGTGCATCCACCTGACAGTGTTTAACCTTTCTTTTCATAGAGCAGTTCGAAAACACTCTGTTTGTAAAGTCTGCAACTGGATATTTGGACTTCTTTTAACCCTTCGTTGGAAACGGGATTTCTTTATATAATGCAAGACAGAAGAATTCTCAGTGACTTCTTTGTGTTGTGTGTATGCAGCTCACAGAGTTGAACCTTTCTTTAGACAGAGCAGGTTTGAAACTCTCTTTTTGTGGATTTTGCAATTGCAGATTTCAAGCGATTTGAGGCCAGTGTTTGAAAAGGAAATATCTTCGTATAAAAACTAGACGGAATCATTCTCTGAAACAACTTAATGATTTGTGCGTTCAGCTCACAGAGTTTAACCTTCCTTTTCATAGAGCAGTTAGGAAACACTCTGTTTGTGAAGTCTGATAGCAGATATTTGGACCTCTTTGAGGCCTTCGTTGGAAACGGGATTTCTTCATATAATGCAAGACAGAGGAGTTCTCAGTAACTTCTTTGTGTTGTGTGTATGCAGCTCACAGAATTGAACCTTTCTTTAGACAGAGCAGATTTGAAACTCTCTTTTTGTGGATTTTGCAATTGGAGATTTCAAGCGATTTGAGGCCAAAGGTTGAAAAGGAAATATCTTCTTTTAAAAACTAGACGGAATCATTCTCTGAAACAACTTAATGATTTGTGCGTTCAGCTCACAGAGTTTAACCTTCCTTTTCATACAGCAGTTGGGAAACACTCTGTTTGTAAAATCTGGAAGCGGACATTTGGACCTCTTTGAGGACTTCGTTGGAAACGGGATTTCTTCATATAATGCTAGACAGAAGAATTCTCAGTAACTTCCTTGTGTGTGTGTATTCAACTCACAGAGTTGAACCTTTCTTTAGAGAGAGTAGATTTGAAACTCTCTTTTTGTGGAAATTACATGTGGAGATTTCAAGCGATTTGAGGCCAATGACGGAAAAGGAAATATCTTCGTTTAAAAACTAGACAGAATCATTTTCAGAAACTAGTTTGTGATGTGTGCCTTCAGCAGACAGAGTTTAACGTTTCTTTTCACAGAGCAGTTTGGAAGCACTCTCTTTGTAAAGTCTGCAGGTGGATATTTGGACCTCTTTGAAGGCCTTCGTTGGAAACGGGATTTCTTCATAAAATGCTAGACAGAAGAATTCTCAGTAACTTCTTTGTGTGTGTGTATTCAACCCACAGAGCTGAACCTTCCTTTAGGCAGAGCAGATTTGCAACACTCGTTTTGTGGAATTTACATGTGGAGATTTCAAGCGAATTGAGGTCAATGACAGAAAAGGAAATATCTTCGTTTAAAAACTAGACAGAATCATTCTCAGAAACTATTTTGTGATGTGTGCATCCACCTGACAGTGTTTAACCTTTCTTTTCATAGAGCAGTTCGAAAACACTCTGTTTGTAAAGTCTGCAACTGGATATTTGGACTTCTTTTAACCCTTCGTTGGAAACGGGATTTCTTTATATAATGCAAGACAGAAGAATTCTCAGTGACTTCTTTGTGTTGTGTGTATGCAGCTGACAGAGTTGAACCTTTCTTTAGACAGAGCAGGTTTGAAACTCTCTTTTTGTGGATTTTGCAATTGCAGATTTCAAGCGATTTGAGGCCAGTGTTTGAAAAGGAAATATCTTCGTATAAAAACTAGACGGAATCATTCTCTGAAACAACTTAATGATTTGTGCGTTCAGCTCACAGAGTTTAACCTTCCTTTTCATAGAGCAGTTAGGAAACACTCTGTTTGTGAAGTCTGATAGCAGATATTTGGACCTCTTTGAGGCCTTCGTTGGAAACGGGATTTCTTCATATAATGCAAGACAGAGGAGTTCTCAGTAACTTCTTTGTGTTGTGTGTATGCAGCTCACAGAATTGAACCTTTCTTTAGACAGAGCAGATTTGAAACTCTCTTTTTGTGGATTTTGCAATTGGAGATTTCAAGCGATTTGAGGCCAAAGGTTGAAAAGGAAATATCTTCTTTTAAAAACTAGACGGAATCATTCTCTGAAACAACTTAATGATTTGTGCGTTCAGCTCACAGAGTTTAACCTTCCTTTTCATACAGCAGTTGGGAAACACTCTGTTTGTAAAATCTGGAAGCGGACATTTGGACCTCTTTGAGGACTTCGTTGGAAACGGGATTTCTTCATATAATGCTAGACAGAAGAATTCTCAGTAACTTCCTTGTGTGTGTGTATTCAACTCACAGAGTTGAACCTTTCTTTAGAGAGAGTAGATTTGAAACTCTCTTTTTGTGGAAATTACATGTGGAGATTTCAAGCGATTTGAGGCCAATGACGGAAAAGGAAATATCTTCGTTTAAAAACTAGACAGAATCATTTTCAGAAACTAGTTTGTGATGTGTGCCTTCAGCAGACAGAGTTTAACGTTTCTTTTCACAGAGCAGTTTGGAAGCACTCTCTTTGTAAAGTCTGCAGGTGGATATTTGGACCTCTTTGAAGGCCTTCGTTGGAAACGGGATTTCTTCATAAAATGCTAGACAGAAGAATTCTCAGTAACTTCTTTGTGTGTGTGTATTCAACCCACAGAGCTGAACCTTCCTTTAGGCAGAGCAGATTTGCAACACTCGTTTTGTGGAATTTACATGTGGAGATTTCAAGCGAATTGAGGTCAATGACAGAAAAGGAAATATCTTCGTTTAAAAACTAGACAGAATCATTCTCAGAAACTATTTTGTGATGTGTGCATCCACCTGACAGTGTTTAACCTTTCTTTTCATAGAGCAGTTCGAAAACACTCTGTTTGTAAAGTCTGCAACTGGATATTTGGACTTCTTTTAACCCTTCGTTGGAAACGGGATTTCTTTATATAATGCAAGACAGAAGAATTCTCAGTGACTTCTTTGTGTTGTGTGTATGCAGCTCACAGAGTTGAACCTTTCTTTAGACAGAGCAGGTTTGAAACTCTCTTTTTGTGGATTTTGCAATTGCAGATTTCAAGCGATTTGAGGCCAGTGTTTGAAAAGGAAATATCTTCGTATAAAAACTAGACGGAATCATTCTCTGAAACAACTTAATGATTTGTGCGTTCAGCTCACAGAGTTTAACCTTCCTTTTCATAGAGCAGTTAGGAAACACTCTGTTTGTGAAGTCTGATAGCAGATATTTGGACCTCTTTGAGGCCTTCGTTGGAAACGGGATTTCTTCATATAATGCAAGACAGAGGAGTTCTCAGTAACTTCTTTGTGTTGTGTGTATGCAGCTCACAGAATTGAACCTTTCTTTAGACAGAGCAGATTTGAAACTCTCTTTTTGTGGATTTTGCAATTGGAGATTTCAAGCGATTTGAGGCCAAAGGTTGAAAAGGAAATATCTTCTTTTAAAAACTAGACGGAATCATTCTCTGAAACAACTTAATGATTTGTGCGTTCAGCTCACAGAGTTTAACCTTCCTTTTCATACAGCAGTTGGGAAACACTCTGTTTGTAAAATCTGGAAGCGGACATTTGGACCTCTTTGAGGACTTCGTTGGAAACGGGATTTCTTCATATAATGCTAGACAGAAGAATTCTCAGTAACTTCCTTGTGTGTGTGTATTCAACTCACAGAGTTGAACCTTTCTTTAGAGAGAGTAGATTTGAAACTCTCTTTTTGTGGAAATTACATGTGGAGATTTCAAGCGATTTGAGGCCAATGACGGAAAAGGAAATATCTTCGTTTAAAAACTAGACAGAATCATTTTCAGAAACTAGTTTGTGATGTGTGCCTTCAGCAGACAGAGTTTAACGTTTCTTTTCACAGAGCAGTTTGGAAGCACTCTCTTTGTAAAGTCTGCAGGTGGATATTTGGACCTCTTTGAAGGCCTTCGTTGGAAACGGGATTTCTTCATAAAATGCTAGACAGAAGAATTCTCAGTAACTTCTTTGTGTGTGTGTATTCAACCCACAGAGCTGAACCTTCCTTTAGGCAGAGCAGATTTGCAACACTCGTTTTGTGGAATTTACATGTGGAGATTTCAAGCGAATTGAGGTCAATGACAGAAAAGGAAATATCTTCGTTTAAAAACTAGACAGAATCATTCTCAGAAACTATTTTGTGATGTGTGCATCCACCTGACAGTGTTTAACCTTTCTTTTCATAGAGCAGTTCGAAAACACTCTGTTTGTAAAGTCTGCAACTGGATATTTGGACTTCTTTTAACCCTTCGTTGGAAACGGGATTTCTTTATATAATGCAAGACAGAAGAATTCTCAGTGACTTCTTTGTGTTGTGTGTATGCAGCTGACAGAGTTGAACCTTTCTTTAGACAGAGCAGGTTTGAAACTCTCTTTTTGTGGATTTTGCAATTGCAGATTTCAAGCGATTTGAGGCCAGTGTTTGAAAAGGAAATATCTTCGTATAAAAACTAGACGGAATCATTCTCTGAAACAACTTAATGATTTGTGCGTTCAGCTCACAGAGTTTAACCTTCCTTTTCATAGAGCAGTTAGGAAACACTCTGTTTGTGAAGTCTGATAGCAGATATTTGGACCTCTTTGAGGCCTTCGTTGGAAACGGGATTTCTTCATATAATGCAAGACAGAGGAGTTCTCAGTAACTTCTTTGTGTTGTGTGTATGCAGCTCACAGAATTGAACCTTTCTTTAGACAGAGCAGATTTGAAACTCTCTTTTTGTGGATTTTGCAATTGGAGATTTCAAGCGATTTGAGGCCAAAGGTTGAAAAGGAAATATCTTCTTTTAAAAACTAGACGGAATCATTCTCTGAAACAACTTAATGGTTTGTGCGTTCAGCTCACAGAGTTTAACCTTCCTTTTCATACAGCAGTTGGGAAACACTCTGTTTGTAAAATCTGGAAGCGGACATTTGGACCTCTTTGAGGACTTCGTTGGAAACGGGATTTCTTCATATAATGCTAGACAGAAGAATTCTCAGTAACTTCCTTGTGTGTGTGTATTCAACTCACAGAGTTGAACCTTTCTTTAGAGAGAGTAGATTTGAAACTCTCTTTTTGTGGAAATTACATGTGGAGATTTCAAGCGATTTGAGGCCAATGACGGAAAAGGAAATATCTTCGTTTAAAAACTAGACAGAATCATTTTCAGAAACTAGTTTGTGATGTGTGCCTTCAGCAGACAGAGTTTAACGTTTCTTTTCACAGAGCAGTTTGGAAGCACTCTCTTTGTAAAGTCTGCAGGTGGATATTTGGACCTCTTTGAAGGCCTTCGTTGGAAACGGGATTTCTTCATAAAATGCTAGACAGAAGAATTCTCAGTAACTTCTTTGTGTGTGTGTATTCAACCCACAGAGCTGAACCTTCCTTTAGGCAGAGCAGATTTGCAACACTCGTTTTGTGGAATTTACATGTGGAGATTTCAAGCGAATTGAGGTCAATGACAGAAAAGGAAATATCTTCGTTTAAAAACTAGACAGAATCATTCTCAGAAACTATTTTGTGATGTGTGCATCCACCTGACAGTGTTTAACCTTTCTTTTCATAGAGCAGTTCGAAAACACTCTGTTTGTAAAGTCTGCAACTGGATATTTGGACTTCTTTTAACCCTTCGTTGGAAACGGGATTTCTTTATATAATGCAAGACAGAAGAATTCTCAGTGACTTCTTTGTGTTGTGTGTATGCAGCTCACAGAGTTGAACCTTTCTTTAGACAGAGCAGGTTTGAAACTCTCTTTTTGTGGATTTTGCAATTGCAGATTTCAAGCGATTTGAGGCCAGTGTTTGAAAAGGAAATATCTTCGTATAAAAACTAGACGGAATCATTCTCTGAAACAACTTAATGATTTGTGCGTTCAGCTCACAGAGTTTAACCTTCCTTTTCATAGAGCAGTTAGGAAACACTCTGTTTGTGAAGTCTGATAGCAGATATTTGGACCTCTTTGAGGCCTTCGTTGGAAACGGGATTTCTTCATATAATGCAAGACAGAGGAGTTCTCAGTAACTTCTTTGTGTTGTGTGTATGCAGCTCACAGAATTGAACCTTTCTTTAGACAGAGCAGATTTGAAACTCTCTTTTTGTGGATTTTGCAATTGGAGATTTCAAGCGATTTGAGGCCAAAGGTTGAAAAGGAAATATCTTCTTTTAAAAACTAGACGGAATCATTCTCTGAAACAACTTAATGATTTGTGCGTTCAGCTCACAGAGTTTAACCTTCCTTTTCATACAGCAGTTGGGAAACACTCTGTTTGTAAAATCTGGAAGCGGACATTTGGACCTCTTTGAGGACTTCGTTGGAAACGGGATTTCTTCATATAATGCTAGACAGAAGAATTCTCAGTAACTTCCTTGTGTGTGTGTATTCAACTCACAGAGTTGAACCTTTCTTTAGAGAGAGTAGATTTGAAACTCTCTTTTTGTGGAAATTACATGTGGAGATTTCAAGCGATTTGAGGCCAATGACGGAAAAGGAAATATCTTCGTTTAAAAACTAGACAGAATCATTTTCAGAAACTAGTTTGTGATGTGTGCCTTCAGCAGACAGAGTTTAACGTTTCTTTTCACAGAGCAGTTTGGAAGCACTCTCTTTGTAAAGTCTGCAGGTGGATATTTGGACCTCTTTGAAGGCCTTCGTTGGAAACGGGATTTCTTCATACAATGCTAGACAGAAGAATTCTCAGTAACTTCTTTGTGTGTGTGTATTCAACCCACAGAGCTGAACCTTCCTTTAGGCAGAGCAGATTTGCAACACTCGTTTTGTGGAATTTACATGTGGAGATTTCAAGCGAATTGAGGTCAATGACAGAAAAGGAAATATCTTCGTTTAAAAACTAGACAGAATCATTCTCAGAAACTATTTTGTGATGTGTGCATCCACCTGACAGTGTTTAACCTTTCTTTTCATAGAGCAGTTCGAAAACACTCTGTTTGTAAAGTCTGCAACTGGATATTTGGACTTCTTTTAACCCTTCGTTGGAAACGGGATTTCTTTATATAATGCAAGACAGAAGAATTCTCAGTGACTTCTTTGTGTTGTGTGTATGCAGCTCACAGAGTTGAACCTTTCTTTAGACAGAGCAGGTTTGAAACTCTCTTTTTGTGGATTTTGCAATTGCAGATTTCAAGCGATTTGAGGCCAGTGTTTGAAAAGGAAATATCTTCGTATAAAAACTAGACGGAATCATTCTCTGAAACAACTTAATGATTTGTGCGTTCAGCTCACAGAGTTTAACCTTCCTTTTCATAGAGCAGTTAGGAAACACTCTGTTTGTGAAGTCTGATAGCAGATATTTGGACCTCTTTGAGGCCTTCGTTGGAAACGGGATTTCTTCATATAATGCAAGACAGAGGAGTTCTCAGTAACTTCTTTGTGTTGTGTGTATGCAGCTCACAGAATTGAACCTTTCTTTAGACAGAGCAGATTTGAAACTCTCTTTTTGTGGATTTTGCAATTGGAGATTTCAAGCGATTTGAGGCCAAAGGTTGAAAAGGAAATATCTTCTTTTAAAAACTAGACGGAATCATTCTCTGAAACAACTTAATGGTTTGTGCGTTCAGCTCACAGAGTTTAACCTTCCTTTTCATACAGCAGTTGGGAAACACTCTGTTTGTAAAATCTGGAAGCGGACATTTGGACCTCTTTGAGGACTTCGTTGGAAACGGGATTTCTTCATATAATGCTAGACAGAAGAATTCTCAGTAACTTCCTTGTGTGTGTGTATTCAACTCACAGAGTTGAACCTTTCTTTAGAGAGAGTAGATTTGAAACTCTCTTTTTGTGGAAATTACATGTGGAGATTTCAAGCGATTTGAGGCCAATGACGGAAAAGGAAATATCTTCGTTTAAAAACTAGACAGAATCATTTTCAGAAACTAGTTTGTGATGTGTGCCTTCAGCAGACAGAGTTTAACGTTTCTTTTCACAGAGCAGTTTGGAAGCACTCTCTTTGTAAAGTCTGCAGGTGGATATTTGGACCTCTTTGAAGGCCTTCGTTGGAAACGGGATTTCTTCATAAAATGCTAGACAGAAGAATTCTCAGTAACTTCTTTGTGTGTGTGTATTCAACCCACAGAGCTGAACCTTCCTTTAGGCAGAGCAGATTTGCAACACTCGTTTTGTGGAATTTACATGTGGAGATTTCAAGCGAATTGAGGTCAATGACAGAAAAGGAAATATCTTCGTTTAAAAACTAGACAGAATCATTCTCAGAAACTATTTTGTGATGTGTGCATCCACCTGACAGTGTTTAACCTTTCTTTTCATAGAGCAGTTCGAAAACACTCTGTTTGTAAAGTCTGCAACTGGATATTTGGACTTCTTTTAACCCTTCGTTGGAAACGGGATTTCTTTATATAATGCAAGACAGAAGAATTCTCAGTGACTTCTTTGTGTTGTGTGTATGCAGCTGACAGAGTTGAACCTTTCTTTAGACAGAGCAGGTTTGAAACTCTCTTTTTGTGGATTTTGCAATTGCAGATTTCAAGCGATTTGAGGCCAGTGTTTGAAAAGGAAATATCTTCGTATAAAAACTAGACGGAATCATTCTCTGAAACAACTTAATGATTTGTGCGTTCAGCTCACAGAGTTTAACCTTCCTTTTCATAGAGCAGTTAGGAAACACTCTGTTTGTGAAGTCTGATAGCAGATATTTGGACCTCTTTGAGGCCTTCGTTGGAAACGGGATTTCTTCATATAATGCAAGACAGAGGAGTTCTCAGTAACTTCTTTGTGTTGTGTGTATGCAGCTCACAGAATTGAACCTTTCTTTAGACAGAGCAGATTTGAAACTCTCTTTTTGTGGATTTTGCAATTGGAGATTTCAAGCGATTTGAGGCCAAAGGTTGAAAAGGAAATATCTTCTTTTAAAAACTAGACGGAATCATTCTCTGAAACAACTTAATGATTTGTGCGTTCAGCTCACAGAGTTTAACCTTCCTTTTCATACAGCAGTTGGGAAACACTCTGTTTGTAAAATCTGGAAGCGGACATTTGGACCTCTTTGAGGACTTCGTTGGAAACGGGATTTCTTCATATAATGCTAGACAGAAGAATTCTCAGTAACTTCCTTGTGTGTGTGTATTCAACTCACAGAGTTGAACCTTTCTTTAGAGAGAGTAGATTTGAAACTCTCTTTTTGTGGAAATTACATGTGGAGATTTCAAGCGATTTGAGGCCAATGACGGAAAAGGAAATATCTTCGTTTAAAAACTAGACAGAATCATTTTCAGAAACTAGTTTGTGATGTGTGCCTTCAGCAGACAGAGTTTAACGTTTCTTTTCACAGAGCAGTTTGGAAGCACTCTCTTTGTAAAGTCTGCAGGTGGATATTTGGACCTCTTTGAAGGCCTTCGTTGGAAACGGGATTTCTTCATAAAATGCTAGACAGAAGAATTCTCAGTAACTTCTTTGTGTGTGTGTATTCAACCCACAGAGCTGAACCTTCCTTTAGGCAGAGCAGATTTGCAACACTCGTTTTGTGGAATTTACATGTGGAGATTTCAAGCGAATTGAGGTCAATGACAGAAAAGGAAATATCTTCGTTTAAAAACTAGACAGAATCATTCTCAGAAACTATTTTGTGATGTGTGCATCCACCTGACAGTGTTTAACCTTTCTTTTCATAGAGCAGTTCGAAAACACTCTGTTTGTAAAGTCTGCAACTGGATATTTGGACTTCTTTTAACCCTTCGTTGGAAACGGGATTTCTTTATATAATGCAAGACAGAAGAATTCTCAGTGACTTCTTTGTGTTGTGTGTATGCAGCTCACAGAGTTGAACCTTTCTTTAGACAGAGCAGGTTTGAAACTCTCTTTTTGTGGATTTTGCAATTGCAGATTTCAAGCGATTTGAGGCCAGTGTTTGAAAAGGAAATATCTTCGTATAAAAACTAGACGGAATCATTCTCTGAAACAACTTAATGATTTGTGCGTTCAGCTCACAGAGTTTAACCTTCCTTTTCATAGAGCAGTTAGGAAACACTCTGTTTGTGAAGTCTGATAGCAGATATTTGGACCTCTTTGAGGCCTTCGTTGGAAACGGGATTTCTTCATATAATGCAAGACAGAGGAGTTCTCAGTAACTTCTTTGTGTTGTGTGTATGCAGCTCACAGAATTGAACCTTTCTTTAGACAGAGCAGATTTGAAACTCTCTTTTTGTGGATTTTGCAATTGGAGATTTCAAGCGATTTGAGGCCAAAGGTTGAAAAGGAAATATCTTCTTTTAAAAACTAGACGGAATCATTCTCTGAAACAACTTAATGATTTGTGCGTTCAGCTCACAGAGTTTAACCTTCCTTTTCATACAGCAGTTGGGAAACACTCTGTTTGTAAAATCTGGAAGCGGACATTTGGACCTCTTTGAGGACTTCGTTGGAAACGGGATTTCTTCATATAATGCTAGACAGAAGAATTCTCAGTAACTTCCTTGTGTGTGTGTATTCAACTCACAGAGTTGAACCTTTCTTTAGAGAGAGTAGATTTGAAACTCTCTTTTTGTGGAAATTACATGTGGAGATTTCAAGCGATTTGAGGCCAATGACGGAAAAGGAAATATCTTCGTTTAAAAACTAGACAGAATCATTTTCAGAAACTAGTTTGTGATGTGTGCCTTCAGCAGACAGAGTTTAACGTTTCTTTTCACAGAGCAGTTTGGAAGCACTCTCTTTGTAAAGTCTGCAGGTGGATATTTGGACCTCTTTGAAGGCCTTCGTTGGAAACGGGATTTCTTCATAAAATGCTAGACAGAAGAATTCTCAGTAACTTCTTTGTGTGTGTGTATTCAACCCACAGAGCTGAACCTTCCTTTAGGCAGAGCAGATTTGCAACACTCGTTTTGTGGAATTTACATGTGGAGATTTCAAGCGAATTGAGGTCAATGACAGAAAAGGAAATATCTTCGTTTAAAAACTAGACAGAATCATTCTCAGAAACTATTTTGTGATGTGTGCATCCACCTGACAGTGTTTAACCTTTCTTTTCATAGAGCAGTTCGAAAACACTCTGTTTGTAAAGTCTGCAACTGGATATTTGGACTTCTTTTAACCCTTCGTTGGAAACGGGATTTCTTTATATAATGCAAGACAGAAGAATTCTCAGTGACTTCTTTGTGTTGTGTGTATGCAGCTCACAGAGTTGAACCTTTCTTTAGACAGAGCAGGTTTGAAACTCTCTTTTTGTGGATTTTGCAATTGCAGATTTCAAGCGATTTGAGGCCAGTGTTTGAAAAGGAAATATCTTCGTATAAAAACTAGACGGAATCATTCTCTGAAACAACTTAATGATTTGTGCGTTCAGCTCACAGAGTTTAACCTTCCTTTTCATAGAGCAGTTAGGAAACACTCTGTTTGTGAAGTCTGATAGCAGATATTTGGACCTCTTTGAGGCCTTCGTTGGAAACGGGATTTCTTCATATAATGCAAGACAGAGGAGTTCTCAGTAACTTCTTTGTGTTGTGTGTATGCAGCTCACAGAATTGAACCTTTCTTTAGACAGAGCAGATTTGAAACTCTCTTTTTGTGGATTTTGCAATTGGAGATTTCAAGCGATTTGAGGCCAAAGGTTGAAAAGGAAATATCTTCTTTTAAAAACTAGACGGAATCATTCTCTGAAACAACTTAATGGTTTGTGCGTTCAGCTCACAGAGTTTAACCTTCCTTTTCATACAGCAGTTGGGAAACACTCTGTTTGTAAAATCTGGAAGCGGACATTTGGACCTCTTTGAGGACTTCGTTGGAAACGGGATTTCTTCATATAATGCTAGACAGAAGAATTCTCAGTAACTTCCTTGTGTGTGTGTATTCAACTCACAGAGTTGAACCTTTCTTTAGAGAGAGTAGATTTGAAACTCTCTTTTTGTGGAAATTACATGTGGAGATTTCAAGCGATTTGAGGCCAATGACGGAAAAGGAAATATCTTCGTTTAAAAACTAGACAGAATCATTTTCAGAAACTAGTTTGTGATGTGTGCCTTCAGCAGACAGAGTTTAACGTTTCTTTTCACAGAGCAGTTTGGAAGCACTCTCTTTGTAAAGTCTGCAGGTGGATATTTGGACCTCTTTGAAGGCCTTCGTTGGAAACGGGATTTCTTCATAAAATGCTAGACAGAAGAATTCTCAGTAACTTCTTTGTGTGTGTGTATTCAACCCACAGAGCTGAACCTTCCTTTAGGCAGAGCAGATTTGCAACACTCGTTTTGTGGAATTTACATGTGGAGATTTCAAGCGAATTGAGGTCAATGACAGAAAAGGAAATATCTTCGTTTAAAAACTAGACAGAATCATTCTCAGAAACTATTTTGTGATGTGTGCATCCACCTGACAGTGTTTAACCTTTCTTTTCATAGAGCAGTTCGAAAACACTCTGTTTGTAAAGTCTGCAACTGGATATTTGGACTTCTTTTAACCCTTCGTTGGAAACGGGATTTCTTTATATAATGCAAGACAGAAGAATTCTCAGTGACTTCTTTGTGTTGTGTGTATGCAGCTCACAGAGTTGAACCTTTCTTTAGACAGAGCAGGTTTGAAACTCTCTTTTTGTGGATTTTGCAATTGCAGATTTCAAGCGATTTGAGGCCAGTGTTTGAAAAGGAAATATCTTCGTATAAAAACTAGACGGAATCATTCTCTGAAACAACTTAATGATTTGTGCGTTCAGCTCACAGAGTTTAACCTTCCTTTTCATAGAGCAGTTAGGAAACACTCTGTTTGTGAAGTCTGATAGCAGATATTTGGACCTCTTTGAGGCCTTCGTTGGAAACGGGATTTCTTCATATAATGCAAGACAGAGGAGTTCTCAGTAACTTCTTTGTGTTGTGTGTATGCAGCTCACAGAATTGAACCTTTCTTTAGACAGAGCAGATTTGAAACTCTCTTTTTGTGGATTTTGCAATTGGAGATTTCAAGCGATTTGAGGCCAAAGGTTGAAAAGGAAATATCTTCTTTTAAAAACTAGACGGAATCATTCTCTGAAACAACTTAATGGTTTGTGCGTTCAGCTCACAGAGTTTAACCTTCCTTTTCATACAGCAGTTGGGAAACACTCTGTTTGTAAAATCTGGAAGCGGACATTTGGACCTCTTTGAGGACTTCGTTGGAAACGGGATTTCTTCATATAATGCTAGACAGAAGAATTCTCAGTAACTTCCTTGTGTGTGTGTATTCAACTCACAGAGTTGAACCTTTCTTTAGAGAGAGTAGATTTGAAACTCTCTTTTTGTGGAAATTACATGTGGAGATTTCAAGCGATTTGAGGCCAATGACGGAAAAGGAAATATCTTCGTTTAAAAACTAGACAGAATCATTTTCAGAAACTAGTTTGTGATGTGTGCCTTCAGCAGACAGAGTTTAACGTTTCTTTTCACAGAGCAGTTTGGAAGCACTCTCTTTGTAAAGTCTGCAGGTGGATATTTGGACCTCTTTGAAGGCCTTCGTTGGAAACGGGATTTCTTCATAAAATGCTAGACAGAAGAATTCTCAGTAACTTCTTTGTGTGTGTGTATTCAACCCACAGAGCTGAACCTTCCTTTAGGCAGAGCAGATTTGCAACACTCGTTTTGTGGAATTTACATGTGGAGATTTCAAGCGAATTGAGGTCAATGACAGAAAAGGAAATATCTTCGTTTAAAAACTAGACAGAATCATTCTCAGAAACTATTTTGTGATGTGTGCATCCACCTGACAGTGTTTAACCTTTCTTTTCATAGAGCAGTTCGAAAACACTCTGTTTGTAAAGTCTGCAACTGGATATTTGGACTTCTTTTAACCCTTCGTTGGAAACGGGATTTCTTTATATAATGCAAGACAGAAGAATTCTCAGTGACTTCTTTGTGTTGTGTGTATGCAGCTCACAGAGTTGAACCTTTCTTTAGACAGAGCAGGTTTGAAACTCTCTTTTTGTGGATTTTGCAATTGCAGATTTCAAGCGATTTGAGGCCAGTGTTTGAAAAGGAAATATCTTCTTTTAAAAACTAGACGGAATCATTCTCTGAAACAACTTAATGATTTGTGCGTTCAGCTCACAGAGTTTAACCTTCCTTTTCATAGAGCAGTTAGGAAACACTCTGTTTGTGAAGTCTGATAGCAGATATTTGGACCTCTTTGAGGCCTTCGTTGGAAACGGGATTTCTTCATATAATGCAAGACAGAGGAGTTCTCAGTAACTTCTTTGTGTTGTGTGTATGCAGCTCACAGAATTGAACCTTTCTTTAGACAGAGCAGATTTGAAACTCTCTTTTTGTGGATTTTGCAATTGGAGATTTCAAGCGATTTGAGGCCAAAGGTTGAAAAGGAAATATCTTCTTTTAAAAACTAGACGGAATCATTCTCTGAAACAACTTAATGATTTGTGCGTTCAGCTCACAGAGTTTAACCTTCCTTTTCATACAGCAGTTGGGAAACACTCTGTTTGTAAAATCTGGAAGCGGACATTTGGACCTCTTTGAGGACTTCGTTGGAAACGGGATTTCTTCATATAATGCTAGACAGAAGAATTCTCAGTAACTTCCTTGTGTGTGTGTATTCAACTCACAGAGTTGAACCTTTCTTTAGAGAGAGTAGATTTGAAACTCTCTTTTTGTGGAAATTACATGTGGAGATTTCAAGCGATTTGAGGCCAATGACGGAAAAGGAAATATCTTCGTTTAAAAACTAGACAGAATCATTTTCAGAAACTAGTTTGTGATGTGTGCCTTCAGCAGACAGAGTTTAACGTTTCTTTTCACAGAGCAGTTTGGAAGCACTCTCTTTGTAAAGTCTGCAGGTGGATATTTGGACCTCTTTGAAGGCCTTCGTTGGAAACGGGATTTCTTCATAAAATGCTAGACAGAAGAATTCTCAGTAACTTCTTTGTGTGTGTGTATTCAACCCACAGAGCTGAACCTTCCTTTAGGCAGAGCAGATTTGCAACACTCGTTTTGTGGAATTTACATGTGGAGATTTCAAGCGAATTGAGGTCAATGACAGAAAAGGAAATATCTTCGTTTAAAAACTAGACAGAATCATTCTCAGAAACTATTTTGTGATGTGTGCATCCACCTGACAGTGTTTAACCTTTCTTTTCATAGAGCAGTTCGAAAACACTCTGTTTGTAAAGTCTGCAACTGGATATTTGGACTTCTTTTAACCCTTCGTTGGAAACGGGATTTCTTTATATAATGCAAGACAGAAGAATTCTCAGTGACTTCTTTGTGTTGTGTGTATGCAGCTCACAGAGTTGAACCTTTCTTTAGACAGAGCAGGTTTGAAACTCTCTTTTTGTGGATTTTGCAATTGCAGATTTCAAGCGATTTGAGGCCAGTGTTTGAAAAGGAAATATCTTCGTATAAAAACTAGACGGAATCATTCTCTGAAACAACTTAATGATTTGTGCGTTCAGCTCACAGAGTTTAACCTTCCTTTTCATAGAGCAGTTAGGAAACACTCTGTTTGTGAAGTCTGATAGCATATATTTGGACCTCTTTGAGGCCTTCGTTGGAAACGGGATTTCTTCATATAATGCAAGACAGAGGAGTTCTCAGTAACTTCTTTGTGTTGTGTGTATGCAGCTCACAGAATTGAACCTTTCTTTAGACAGAGCAGATTTGAAACTCTCTTTTTGTGGATTTTGCAATTGGAGATTTCAAGCGATTTGAGGCCAAAGGTTGAAAAGGAAATATCTTCTTTTAAAAACTAGACGGAATCATTCTCTGAAACAACTTAATGATTTGTGCGTTCAGCTCACAGAGTTTAACCTTCCTTTTCATACA
The DNA here is from genome assembly GCF_028858775.2 of Pan troglodytes. Classification (NCBI taxonomy): domain Eukaryota; kingdom Metazoa; phylum Chordata; class Mammalia; order Primates; family Hominidae; genus Pan; species Pan troglodytes. The sequence continues at coordinate 16,464,421 of NC_072412.2, read as the reverse complement.
GCAGTTGGGAAACACTCTGTTTGTAAAATCTGGAAGCGGACATTTGGACCTCTTTGAGGACTTCGTTGGAAACGGGATTTCTTCATATAATGCTAGACAGAAGAATTCTCAGTAACTTCCTTGTGTGTGTGTATTCAACTCACAGAGTTGAACCTTTCTTTAGAGAGAGTAGATTTGAAACTCTCTTTTTGTGGAAATTACATGTGGAGATTTCAAGCGATTTGAGGCCAATGACGGAAAAGGAAATATCTTCGTTTAAAAACTAGACAGAATCATTTTCAGAAACTAGTTTGTGATGTGTGCCTTCAGCAGACAGAGTTTAACGTTTCTTTTCACAGAGCAGTTTGGAAGCACTCTCTTTGTAAAGTCTGCAGGTGGATATTTGGACCTCTTTGAAGGCCTTCGTTGGAAACGGGATTTCTTCATAAAATGCTAGACAGAAGAATTCTCAGTAACTTCTTTGTGTGTGTGTATTCAACCCACAGAGCTGAACCTTCCTTTAGGCAGAGCAGATTTGCAACACTCGTTTTGTGGAATTTACATGTGGAGATTTCAAGCGAATTGAGGTCAATGACAGAAAAGGAAATATCTTCGTTTAAAAACTAGACAGAATCATTCTCAGAAACTATTTTGTGATGTGTGCATCCACCTGACAGTGTTTAACCTTTCTTTTCATAGAGCAGTTCGAAAACACTCTGTTTGTAAAGTCTGCAACTGGATATTTGGACTTCTTTTAACCCTTCGTTGGAAACGGGATTTCTTTATATAATGCAAGACAGAAGAATTCTCAGTGACTTCTTTGTGTTGTGTGTATGCAGCTCACAGAGTTGAACCTTTCTTTAGACAGAGCAGGTTTGAAACTCTCTTTTTGTGGATTTTGCAATTGCAGATTTCAAGCGATTTGAGGCCAGTGTTTGAAAAGGAAATATCTTCGTATAAAAACTAGACGGAATCATTCTCTGAAACAACTTAATGATTTGTGCGTTCAGCTCACAGAGTTTAACCTTCCTTTTCATAGAGCAGTTAGGAAACACTCTGTTTGTGAAGTCTGATAGCAGATATTTGGACCTCTTTGAGGCCTTCGTTGGAAACGGGATTTCTTCATATAATGCAAGACAGAGGAGTTCTCAGTAACTTCTTTGTGTTGTGTGTATGCAGCTCACAGAATTGAACCTTTCTTTAGACAGAGCAGATTTGAAACTCTCTTTTTGTGGATTTTGCAATTGGAGATTTCAAGCGATTTGAGGCCAAAGGTTGAAAAGGAAATATCTTCTTTTAAAAACTAGACGGAATCATTCTCTGAAACAACTTAATGGTTTGTGCGTTCAGCTCACAGAGTTTAACCTTCCTTTTCATACAGCAGTTGGGAAACACTCTGTTTGTAAAATCTGGAAGCGGACATTTGGACCTCTTTGAGGACTTCGTTGGAAACGGGATTTCTTCATATAATGCTAGACAGAAGAATTCTCAGTAACTTCCTTGTGTGTGTGTATTCAACTCACAGAGTTGAACCTTTCTTTAGAGAGAGTAGATTTGAAACTCTCTTTTTGTGGAAATTACATGTGGAGATTTCAAGCGATTTGAGGCCAATGACGGAAAAGGAAATATCTTCGTTTAAAAACTAGACAGAATCATTTTCAGAAACTAGTTTGTGATGTGTGCCTTCAGCAGACAGAGTTTAACGTTTCTTTTCACAGAGCAGTTTGGAAGCACTCTCTTTGTAAAGTCTGCAGGTGGATATTTGGACCTCTTTGAAGGCCTTCGTTGGAAACGGGATTTCTTCATAAAATGCTAGACAGAAGAATTCTCAGTAACTTCTTTGTGTGTGTGTATTCAACCCACAGAGCTGAACCTTCCTTTAGGCAGAGCAGATTTGCAACACTCGTTTTGTGGAATTTACATGTGGAGATTTCAAGCGAATTGAGGTCAATGACAGAAAAGGAAATATCTTCGTTTAAAAACTAGACAGAATCATTCTCAGAAACTATTTTGTGATGTGTGCATCCACCTGACAGTGTTTAACCTTTCTTTTCATAGAGCAGTTCGAAAACACTCTGTTTGTAAAGTCTGCAACTGGATATTTGGACTTCTTTTAACCCTTCGTTGGAAACGGGATTTCTTTATATAATGCAAGACAGAAGAATTCTCAGTGACTTCTTTGTGTTGTGTGTATGCAGCTGACAGAGTTGAACCTTTCTTTAGACAGAGCAGGTTTGAAACTCTCTTTTTGTGGATTTTGCAATTGCAGATTTCAAGCGATTTGAGGCCAGTGTTTGAAAAGGAAATATCTTCGTATAAAAACTAGACGGAATCATTCTCTGAAACAACTTAATGATTTGTGCGTTCAGCTCACAGAGTTTAACCTTCCTTTTCATAGAGCAGTTAGGAAACACTCTGTTTGTGAAGTCTGATAGCAGATATTTGGACCTCTTTGAGGCCTTCGTTGGAAACGGGATTTCTTCATATAATGCAAGACAGAGGAGTTCTCAGTAACTTCTTTGTGTTGTGTGTATGCAGCTCACAGAATTGAACCTTTCTTTAGACAGAGCAGATTTGAAACTCTCTTTTTGTGGATTTTGCAATTGGAGATTTCAAGCGATTTGAGGCCAAAGGTTGAAAAGGAAATATCTTCTTTTAAAAACTAGACGGAATCATTCTCTGAAACAACTTAATGATTTGTGCGTTCAGCTCACAGAGTTTAACCTTCCTTTTCATACAGCAGTTGGGAAACACTCTGTTTGTAAAATCTGGAAGCGGACATTTGGACCTCTTTGAGGACTTCGTTGGAAACGGGATTTCTTCATATAATGCTAGACAGAAGAATTCTCAGTAACTTCCTTGTGTGTGTGTATTCAACTCACAGAGTTGAACCTTTCTTTAGAGAGAGTAGATTTGAAACTCTCTTTTTGTGGAAATTACATGTGGAGATTTCAAGCGATTTGAGGCCAATGACGGAAAAGGAAATATCTTCGTTTAAAAACTAGACAGAATCATTTTCAGAAACTAGTTTGTGATGTGTGCCTTCAGCAGACAGAGTTTAACGTTTCTTTTCACAGAGCAGTTTGGAAGCACTCTCTTTGTAAAGTCTGCAGGTGGATATTTGGACCTCTTTGAAGGCCTTCGTTGGAAACGGGATTTCTTCATAAAATGCTAGACAGAAGAATTCTCAGTAACTTCTTTGTGTGTGTGTATTCAACCCACAGAGCTGAACCTTCCTTTAGGCAGAGCAGATTTGCAACACTCGTTTTGTGGAATTTACATGTGGAGATTTCAAGCGAATTGAGGTCAATGACAGAAAAGGAAATATCTTCGTTTAAAAACTAGACAGAATCATTCTCAGAAACTATTTTGTGATGTGTGCATCCACCTGACAGTGTTTAACCTTTCTTTTCATAGAGCAGTTCGAAAACACTCTGTTTGTAAAGTCTGCAACTGGATATTTGGACTTCTTTTAACCCTTCGTTGGAAACGGGATTTCTTTATATAATGCAAGACAGAAGAATTCTCAGTGACTTCTTTGTGTTGTGTGTATGCAGCTCACAGAGTTGAACCTTTCTTTAGACAGAGCAGGTTTGAAACTCTCTTTTTGTGGATTTTGCAATTGCAGATTTCAAGCGATTTGAGGCCAGTGTTTGAAAAGGAAATATCTTCGTATAAAAACTAGACGGAATCATTCTCTGAAACAACTTAATGATTTGTGCGTTCAGCTCACAGAGTTTAACCTTCCTTTTCATAGAGCAGTTAGGAAACACTCTGTTTGTGAAGTCTGATAGCAGATATTTGGACCTCTTTGAGGCCTTCGTTGGAAACGGGATTTCTTCATATAATGCAAGACAGAGGAGTTCTCAGTAACTTCTTTGTGTTGTGTGTATGCAGCTCACAGAATTGAACCTTTCTTTAGACAGAGCAGATTTGAAACTCTCTTTTTGTGGATTTTGCAATTGGAGATTTCAAGCGATTTGAGGCCAAAGGTTGAAAAGGAAATATCTTCTTTTAAAAACTAGACGGAATCATTCTCTGAAACAACTTAATGATTTGTGCGTTCAGCTCACAGAGTTTAACCTTCCTTTTCATACAGCAGTTGGGAAACACTCTGTTTGTAAAATCTGGAAGCGGACATTTGGACCTCTTTGAGGACTTCGTTGGAAACGGGATTTCTTCATATAATGCTAGACAGAAGAATTCTCAGTAACTTCCTTGTGTGTGTGTATTCAACTCACAGAGTTGAACCTTTCTTTAGAGAGAGTAGATTTGAAACTCTCTTTTTGTGGAAATTACATGTGGAGATTTCAAGCGATTTGAGGCCAATGACGGAAAAGGAAATATCTTCGTTTAAAAACTAGACAGAATCATTTTCAGAAACTAGTTTGTGATGTGTGCCTTCAGCAGACAGAGTTTAACGTTTCTTTTCACAGAGCAGTTTGGAAGCACTCTCTTTGTAAAGTCTGCAGGTGGATATTTGGACCTCTTTGAAGGCCTTCGTTGGAAACGGGATTTCTTCATAAAATGCTAGACAGAAGAATTCTCAGTAACTTCTTTGTGTGTGTGTATTCAACCCACAGAGCTGAACCTTCCTTTAGGCAGAGCAGATTTGCAACACTCGTTTTGTGGAATTTACATGTGGAGATTTCAAGCGAATTGAGGTCAATGACAGAAAAGGAAATATCTTCGTTTAAAAACTAGACAGAATCATTCTCAGAAACTATTTTGTGATGTGTGCATCCACCTGACAGTGTTTAACCTTTCTTTTCATAGAGCAGTTCGAAAACACTCTGTTTGTAAAGTCTGCAACTGGATATTTGGACTTCTTTTAACCCTTCGTTGGAAACGGGATTTCTTTATATAATGCAAGACAGAAGAATTCTCAGTGACTTCTTTGTGTTGTGTGTATGCAGCTCACAGAGTTGAACCTTTCTTTAGACAGAGCAGGTTTGAAACTCTCTTTTTGTGGATTTTGCACTTGCAGATTTCAAGCGATTTGAGGCCAGTGTTTGAAAAGGAAATATCTTCGTATAAAAACTAGACGGAATCATTCTCTGAAACAACTTAATGATTTGTGCGTTCAGCTCACAGAGTTTAACCTTCCTTTTCATAGAGCAGTTAGGAAACACTCTGTTTGTGAAGTCTGATAGCAGATATTTGGACCTCTTTGAGGCCTTCGTTGGAAACGGGATTTCTTCATATAATGCAAGACAGAGGAGTTCTCAGTAACTTCTTTGTGTTGTGTGTATGCAGCTCACAGAATTGAACCTTTCTTTAGACAGAGCAGATTTGAAACTCTCTTTTTGTGGATTTTGCAATTGGAGATTTCAAGCGATTTGAGGCCAAAGGTTGAAAAGGAAATATCTTCTTTTAAAAACTAGACGGAATCATTCTCTGAAACAACTTAATGGTTTGTGCGTTCAGCTCACAGAGTTTAACCTTCCTTTTCATACAGCAGTTGGGAAACACTCTGTTTGTAAAATCTGGAAGCGGACATTTGGACCTCTTTGAGGACTTCGTTGGAAACGGGATTTCTTCATATAATGCTAGACAGAAGAATTCTCAGTAACTTCCTTGTGTGTGTGTATTCAACTCACAGAGTTGAACCTTTCTTTAGAGAGAGTAGATTTGAAACTCTCTTTTTGTGGAAATTACATGTGGAGATTTCAAGCGATTTGAGGCCAATGACGGAAAAGGAAATATCTTCGTTTAAAAACTAGACAGAATCATTTTCAGAAACTAGTTTGTGATGTGTGCCTTCAGCAGACAGAGTTTAACGTTTCTTTTCACAGAGCAGTTTGGAAGCACTCTCTTTGTAAAGTCTGCAGGTGGATATTTGGACCTCTTTGAAGGCCTTCGTTGGAAACGGGATTTCTTCATAAAATGCTAGACAGAAGAATTCTCAGTAACTTCTTTGTGTGTGTGTATTCAACCCACAGAGCTGAACCTTCCTTTAGGCAGAGCAGATTTGCAACACTCGTTTTGTGGAATTTACATGTGGAGATTTCAAGCGAATTGAGGTCAATGACAGAAAAGGAAATATCTTCGTTTAAAAACTAGACAGAATCATTCTCAGAAACTATTTTGTGATGTGTGCATCCACCTGACAGTGTTTAACCTTTCTTTTCATAGAGCAGTTCGAAAACACTCTGTTTGTAAAGTCTGCAACTGGATATTTGGACTTCTTTTAACCCTTCGTTGGAAACGGGATTTCTTTATATAATGCAAGACAGAAGAATTCTCAGTGACTTCTTTGTGTTGTGTGTATGCAGCTCACAGAGTTGAACCTTTCTTTAGACAGAGCAGGTTTGAAACTCTCTTTTTGTGGATTTTGCAATTGCAGATTTCAAGCGATTTGAGGCCAGTGTTTGAAAAGGAAATATCTTCGTATAAAAACTAGACGGAATCATTCTCTGAAACAACTTAATGATTTGTGCGTTCAGCTCACAGAGTTTAACCTTCCTTTTCATAGAGCAGTTAGGAAACACTCTGTTTGTGAAGTCTGATAGCAGATATTTGGACCTCTTTGAGGCCTTCGTTGGAAACGGGATTTCTTCATATAATGCAAGACAGAGGAGTTCTCAGTAACTTCTTTGTGTTGTGTGTATGCAGCTCACAGAATTGAACCTTTCTTTAGACAGAGCAGATTTGAAACTCTCTTTTTGTGGATTTTGCAATTGGAGATTTCAAGCGATTTGAGGCCAAAGGTTGAAAAGGAAATATCTTCTTTTAAAAACTAGACGGAATCATTCTCTGAAACAACTTAATGATTTGTGCGTTCAGCTCACAGAGTTTAACCTTCCTTTTCATACAGCAGTTAGGAAACACTCTGTTTGTAAAATCTGGAAGCGGACATTTGGACCTCTTTGAGGACTTCGTTGGAAACGGGATTTCTTCATATAATGCTAGACAGAAGAATTCTCAGTAACTTCCTTGTGTGTGTGTATTCAACTCACAGAGTTGAACCTTTCTTTAGAGAGAGTAGATTTGAAACTCTCTTTTTGTGGAAATTACATGTGGAGATTTCAAGCGATTTGAGGCCAATGACGGAAAAGGAAATATCTTCGTTTAAAAACTAGACAGAATCATTTTCAGAAACTAGTTTGTGATGTGTGCCTTCAGCAGACAGAGTTTAACGTTTCTTTTCACAGAGCAGTTTGGAAGCACTCTGTTTGTAAAGTCTGCAGGTGGATATTTGGACCTCTTTGAAGGCCTTCGTTGGAAACGGGATTTCTTCATAAAATGCTAGACAGAAGAATTCTCAGTAACTTCTTTGTGTGTGTGTATTCAACCCACAGAGCTGAACCTTCCTTTAGGCAGAGCAGATTTGCAACACTCGTTTTGTGGAATTTACATGTGGAGATTTCAAGCGAATTGAGGTCAATGACAGAAAAGGAAATATCTTCGTTTAAAAACTAGACAGAATCATTCTCAGAAACTATTTTGTGATGTGTGCATCCACCTGACAGTGTTTAACCTTTCTTTTCATAGAGCAGTTCGAAAACACTCTGTTTGTAAAGTCTGCAACTGGATATTTGGACTTCTTTTAACCCTTCGTTGGAAACGGGATTTCTTTATATAATGCAAGACAGAAGAATTCTCAGTGACTTCTTTGTGTTGTGTGTATGCAGCTCACAGAGTTGAACCTTTCTTTAGACAGAGCAGGTTTGAAACTCTCTTTTTGTGGATTTTGCAATTGCAGATTTCAAGCGATTTGAGGCCAGTGTTTGAAAAGGAAATATCTTCGTATAAAAACTAGACGGAATCATTCTCTGAAACAACTTAATGATTTGTGCGTTCAGCTCACAGAGTTTAACCTTCCTTTTCATAGAGCAGTTAGGAAACACTCTGTTTGTGAAGTCTGATAGCAGATATTTGGACCTCTTTGAGGCCTTCGTTGGAAACGGGATTTCTTCATATAATGCAAGACAGAGGAGTTCTCAGTAACTTCTTTGTGTTGTGTGTATGCAGCTCACAGAATTGAACCTTTCTTTAGACAGAGCAGATTTGAAACTCTCTTTTTGTGGATTTTGCAATTGGAGATTTCAAGCGATTTGAGGCCAAAGGTTGAAAAGGAAATATCTTCTTTTAAAAACTAGACGGAATCATTCTCTGAAACAACTTAATGATTTGTGCGTTCAGCTCACAGAGTTTAACCTTCCTTTTCATACAGCAGTTAGGAAACACTCTGTTTGTAAAATCTGGAAGCGGACATTTGGACCTCTTTGAGGACTTCGTTGGAAACGGGATTTCTTCATATAATGCTAGACAGAAGAATTCTCAGTAACTTCCTTGTGTGTGTGTATTCAACTCACAGAGTTGAACCTTTCTTTAGAGAGAGTAGATTTGAAACTCTCTTTTTGTGGAAATTACATGTGGAGATTTCAAGCGATTTGAGGCCAATGACGGAAAAGGAAATATCTTCGTTTAAAAACTAGACAGAATCATTTTCAGAAACTAGTTTGTGATGTGTGCCTTCAGCAGACAGAGTTTAACGTTTCTTTTCACAGAGCAGTTTGGAAGCACTCTCTTTGTAAAGTCTGCAGGTGGATATTTGGACCTCTTTGAAGGCCTTCGTTGGAAACGGGATTTCTTCATAAAATGCTAGACAGAAGAATTCTCAGTAACTTCTTTGTGTGTGTGTATTCAACCCACAGAGCTGAACCTTCCTTTAGGCAGAGCAGATTTGCAACACTCGTTTTGTGGAATTTACATGTGGAGATTTCAAGCGAATTGAGGTCAATGACAGAAAAGGAAATATCTTCGTTTAAAAACTAGACAGAATCATTCTCAGAAACTATTTTGTGATGTGTGCATCCACCTGACAGTGTTTAACCTTTCTTTTCATAGAGCAGTTCGAAAACACTCTGTTTGTAAAGTCTGCAACTGGATATTTGGACTTCTTTTAACCCTTCGTTGGAAACGGGATTTCTTTATATAATGCAAGACAGAAGAATTCTCAGTGACTTCTTTGTGTTGTGTGTATGCAGCTCACAGAGTTGAACCTTTCTTTAGACAGAGCAGGTTTGAAACTCTCTTTTTGTGGATTTTGCAATTGCAGATTTCAAGCGATTTGAGGCCAGTGTTTGAAAAGGAAATATCTTCGTATAAAAACTAGACGGAATCATTCTCTGAAACAACTTAATGATTTGTGCGTTCAGCTCACAGAGTTTAACCTTCCTTTTCATAGAGCAGTTAGGAAACACTCTGTTTGTGAAGTCTGATAGCAGATATTTGGACCTCTTTGAGGCCTTCGTTGGAAACGGGATTTCTTCATATAATGCAAGACAGAGGAGTTCTCAGTAACTTCTTTGTGTTGTGTGTATGCAGCTCACAGAATTGAACCTTTCTTTAGACAGAGCAGATTTGAAACTCTCTTTTTGTGGATTTTGCAATTGGAGATTTCAAGCGATTTGAGGCCAAAGGTTGAAAAGGAAATATCTTCTTTTAAAAACTAGACGGAATCATTCTCTGAAACAACTTAATGATTTGTGCGTTCAGCTCACAGAGTTTAACCTTCCTTTTCATACAGCAGTTAGGAAACACTCTGTTTGTAAAATCTGGAAGCGGACATTTGGACCTCTTTGAGGACTTCGTTGGAAACGGGATTTCTTCATATAATGCTAGACAGAAGAATTCTCAGTAACTTCCTTGTGTGTGTGTATTCAACTCACAGAGTTGAACCTTTCTTTAGAGAGAGTAGATTTGAAACTCTCTTTTTGTGGAAATTACATGTGGAGATTTCAAGCGATTTGAGGCCAATGACGGAAAAGGAAATATCTTCGTTTAAAAACTAGACAGAATCATTTTCAGAAACTAGTTTGTGATGTGTGCCTTCAGCAGACAGAGTTTAACGTTTCTTTTCACAGAGCAGTTTGGAAGCACTCTCTTTGTAAAGTCTGCAGGTGGATATTTGGACCTCTTTGAAGGCCTTCGTTGGAAACGGGATTTCTTCATAAAATGCTAGACAGAAGAATTCTCAGTAACTTCTTTGTGTGTGTGTATTCAACCCACAGAGCTGAACCTTCCTTTAGGCAGAGCAGATTTGCAACACTCGTTTTGTGGAATTTACATGTGGAGATTTCAAGCGAATTGAGGTCAATGACAGAAAAGGAAATATCTTCGTTTAAAAACTAGACAGAATCATTCTCAGAAACTATTTTGTGATGTGTGCATCCACCTGACAGTGTTTAACCTTTCTTTTCATAGAGCAGTTCGAAAACACTCTGTTTGTAAAGTCTGCAACTGGATATTTGGACTTCTTTTAACCCTTCGTTGGAAACGGGATTTCTTTATATAATGCAAGACAGAAGAATTCTCAGTGACTTCTTTGTGTTGTGTGTATGCAGCTCACAGAGTTGAACCTTTCTTTAGACAGAGCAGGTTTGAAACTCTCTTTTTGTGGATTTTGCAATTGCAGATTTCAAGCGATTTGAGGCCAGTGTTTGAAAAGGAAATATCTTCGTATAAAAACTAGACGGAATCATTCTCTGAAACAACTTAATGATTTGTGCGTTCAGCTCACAGAGTTTAACCTTCCTTTTCATAGAGCAGTTAGGAAACACTCTGTTTGTGAAGTCTGATAGCAGATATTTGGACCTCTTTGAGGCCTTCGTTGGAAACGGGATTTCTTCATATAATGCAAGACAGAGGAGTTCTCAGTAACTTCTTTGTGTTGTGTGTATGCAGCTCACAGAATTGAACCTTTCTTTAGACAGAGCAGATTTGAAACTCTCTTTTTGTGGATTTTGCAATTGGAGATTTCAAGCGATTTGAGGCCAAAGGTTGAAAAGGAAATATCTTCTTTTAAAAACTAGACGGAATCATTCTCTGAAACAACTTAATGATTTGTGCGTTCAGCTCACAGAGTTTAACCTTCCTTTTCATACAGCAGTTAGGAAACACTCTGTTTGTAAAATCTGGAAGCGGACATTTGGACCTCTTTGAGGACTTCGTTGGAAACGGGATTTCTTCATATAATGCTAGACAGAAGAATTCTCAGTAACTTCCTTGTGTGTGTGTATTCAACTCACAGAGTTGAACCTTTCTTTAGAGAGAGTAGATTTGAAACTCTCTTTTTGTGGAAATTACATGTGGAGATTTCAAGCGATTTGAGGCCAATGACGGAAAAGGAAATATCTTCGTTTAAAAACTAGACAGAATCATTTTCAGAAACTAGTTTGTGATGTGTGCCTTCAGCAGACAGAGTTTAACGTTTCTTTTCACAGAGCAGTTTGGAAGCACTCTCTTTGTAAAGTCTGCAGGTGGATATTTGGACCTCTTTGAAGGCCTTCGTTGGAAACGGGATTTCTTCATAAAATGCTAGACAGAAGAATTCTCAGTAACTTCTTTGTGTGTGTGTATTCAACCCACAGAGCTGAACCTTCCTTTAGGCAGAGCAGATTTGCAACACTCGTTTTGTGGAATTTACATGTGGAGATTTCAAGCGAATTGAGGTCAATGACAGAAAAGGAAATATCTTCGTTTAAAAACTAGACAGAATCATTCTCAGAAACTATTTTGTGATGTGTGCATCCACCTGACAGTGTTTAACCTTTCTTTTCATAGAGCAGTTCGAAAACACTCTGTTTGTAAAGTCTGCAACTGGATATTTGGACTTCTTTTAACCCTTCGTTGGAAACGGGATTTCTTTATATAATGCCAGACAGAAGAATTCTCAGTGACTTCTTTGTGTTGTGTGTATGCAGCTCACAGAGTTGAACCTTTCTTTAGACAGAGCAGGTTTGAAACTCTCTTTTTGTGGATTTTGCAATTGCAGATTTCAAGCGATTTGAGGCCAGTGTTTGAAAAGGAAATATCTTCGTATAAAAACTAGACGGAATCATTCTCTGAAACAACTTAATGATTTGTGCGTTCAGCTCACAGAGTTTAACCTTCCTTTTCATAGAGCAGTTAGGAAACACTCTGTTTGTGAAGTCTGATAGCAGATATTTGGACCTCTTTGAGGCCTTCGTTGGAAACGGGATTTCTTCATATAATGCAAGACAGAGGAGTTCTCAGTAACTTCTTTGTGTTGTGTGTATGCAGCTCACAGAATTGAACCTTTCTTTAGACAGAGCAGATTTGAAACTCTCTTTTTGTGGATTTTGCAATTGGAGATTTCAAGCGATTTGAGGCCAAAGGTGGAAAAGGAAATATCTTCTTTTAAAAACTAGACGGAATCATTCTCTGAAACAACTTAATGATTTGTGCGTTCAGCTCACAGAGTTTAACCTTCCTTTTCATACAGCAGTTAGGAAACACTCTGTTTGTAAAATCTGGAAGCGGACATTTGGACCTCTTTGAGGACTTCGTTGGAAACGGGATTTCTTCATATAATGCTAGACAGAAGAATTCTCAGTAACTTCCTTGTGTGTGTGTATTCAACTCACAGAGTTGAACCTTTCTTTAGAGAGAGTAGATTTGAAACTCTCTTTTTGTGGAAATTACATGTGGAGATTTCAAGCGATTTGAGGCCAATGACGGAAAAGGAAATATCTTCGTTTAAAAACTAGACAGAATCATTTTCAGAAACTAGTTTGTGATGTGTGCCTTCAGCAGACAGAGTTTAACGTTTCTTTTCACAGAGCAGTTTGGAAGCACTCTCTTTGTAAAGTCTGCAGGTGGATATTTGGACCTCTTTGAAGGCCTTCGTTGGAAACGGGATTTCTTCATAAAATGCTAGACAGAAGAATTCTCAGTAACTTCTTTGTGTGTGTGTATTCAACCCACAGAGCTGAACCTTCCTTTAGGCAGAGCAGATTTGCAACACTCGTTTTGTGGAATTTACATGTGGAGATTTCAAGCGAATTGAGGTCAATGACAGAAAAGGAAATATCTTCGTTTAAAAACTAGACAGAATCATTCTCAGAAACTATTTTGTGATGTGTGCATCCACCTGACAGTGTTTAACCTTTCTTTTCATAGAGCAGTTCGAAAACACTCTGTTTGTAAAGTCTGCAACTGGATATTTGGACTTCTTTTAACCCTTCGTTGGAAACGGGATTTCTTTATATAATGCAAGACAGAAGAATTCTCAGTGACTTCTTTGTGTTGTGTGTATGCAGCTCACAGAGTTGAACCTTTCTTTAGACAGAGCAGGTTTGAAACTCTCTTTTTGTGGATTTTGCAATTGCAGATTTCAAGCGATTTGAGGCCAGTGTTTGAAAAGGAAATATCTTCGTATAAAAACTAGACGGAATCATTCTCTGAAACAACTTAATGATTTGTGCGTTCAGCTCACAGAGTTTAACCTTCCTTTTCATAGAGCAGTTAGGAAACACTCTGTTTGTGAAGTCTGATAGCAGATATTTGGACCTCTTTGAGGCCTTCGTTGGAAACGGGATTTCTTCATATAATGCAAGACAGAGGAGTTCTCAGTAACTTCTTTGTGTTGTGTGTATGCAGCTCACAGAATTGAACCTTTCTTTAGACAGAGCAGATTTGAAACTCTCTTTTTGTGGATTTTGCAATTGGAGATTTCAAGCGATTTGAGGCCAAAGGTTGAAAAGGAAATATCTTCTTTTAAAAACTAGACGGAATCATTCTCTGAAACAACTTAATGATTTGTGCGTTCAGCTCACAGAGTTTAACCTTCCTTTTCATACAGCAGTTAGGAAACACTCTGTTTGTAAAATCTGGAAGCGGACATTTGGACCTCTTTGAGGACTTCGTTGGAAACGGGATTTCTTCATATAATGCTAGACAGAAGAATTCTCAGTAACTTCCTTGTGTGTGTGTATTCAACTCACAGAGTTGAACCTTTCTTTAGAGAGAGTAGATTTGAAACTCTCTTTTTGTGGAAATTACATGTGGAGATTTCAAGCGATTTGAGGCCAATGACGGAAAAGGAAATATCTTCGTTTAAAAACTAGACAGAATCATTTTCAGAAACTAGTTTGTGATGTGTGCCTTCAGCAGACAGAGTTTAACGTTTCTTTTCACAGAGCAGTTTGGAAGCACTCTCTTTGTAAAGTCTGCAGGTGGATATTTGGACCTCTTTGAAGGCCTTCGTTGGAAACGGGATTTCTTCATAAAATGCTAGACAGAAGAATTCTCAGTAACTTCTTTGTGTGTGTGTATTCAACCCACAGAGCTGAACCTTCCTTTAGGCAGAGCAGATTTGCAACACTCGTTTTGTGGAATTTACATGTGGAGATTTCAAGCGAATTGAGGTCAATGACAGAAAAGGAAATATCTTCGTTTAAAAACTAGACAGAATCATTCTCAGAAACTATTTTGTGATGTGTGCATCCACCTGACAGTGTTTAACCTTTCTTTTCATAGAGCAGTTCGAAAACACTCTGTTTGTAAAGTCTGCAACTGGATATTTGGACTTCTTTTAACCCTTCGTTGGAAACGGGATTTCTTTATATAATGCAAGACAGAAGAATTCTCAGTGACTTCTTTGTGTTGTGTGTATGCAGCTCACAGAGTTGAACCTTTCTTTAGACAGAGCAGGTTTGAAACTCTCTTTTTGTGGATTTTGCAATTGCAGATTTCAAGCGATTTGAGGCCAGTGTTTGAAAAGGAAATATCTTCGTATAAAAACTAGACGGAATCATTCTCTGAAACAACTTAATGATTTGTGCGTTCAGCTCACAGAGTTTAACCTTCCTTTTCATAGAGCAGTTAGGAAACACTCTGTTTGTGAAGTCTGATAGCAGATATTTGGACCTCTTTGAGGCCTTCGTTGGAAACGGGATTTCTTCATATAATGCAAGACAGAGGAGTTCTCAGTAACTTCTTTGTGTTGTGTGTATGCAGCTCACAGAATTGAACCTTTCTTTAGACAGAGCAGATTTGAAACTCTCTTTTTGTGGATTTTGCAATTGGAGATTTCAAGCGATTTGAGGCCAAAGGTTGAAAAGGAAATATCTTCTTTTAAAAACTAGACGGAATCATTCTCTGAAACAACTTAATGATTTGTGCGTTCAGCTCACAGAGTTTAACCTTCCTTTTCATACAGCAGTTAGGAAACACTCTGTTTGTAAAATCTGGAAGCGGACATTTGGACCTCTTTGAGGACTTCGTTGGAAACGGGATTTCTTCATATAATGCTAGACAGAAGAATTCTCAGTAACTTCCTTGTGTGTGTGTATTCAACTCACAGAGTTGAACCTTTCTTTAGAGAGAGTAGATTTGAAACTCTCTTTTTGTGGAAATTACATGTGGAGATTTCAAGCGATTTGAGGCCAATGACGGAAAAGGAAATATCTTCGTTTAAAAACTAGACAGAATCATTTTCAGAAACTAGTTTGTGATGTGTGCCTTCAGCAGACAGAGTTTAACGTTTCTTTTCACAGAGCAGTTTGGAAGCACTCTCTTTGTAAAGTCTGCAGGTGGATATTTGGACCTCTTTGAAGGCCTTCGTTGGAAACGGGATTTCTTCATAAAATGCTAGACAGAAGAATTCTCAGTAACTTCTTTGTGTGTGTGTATTCAACCCACAGAGCTGAACCTTCCTTTAGGCAGAGCAGATTTGCAACACTCGTTTTGTGGAATTTACATGTGGAGATTTCAAGCGAATTGAGGTCAATGACAGAAAAGGAAATATCTTCGTTTAAAAACTAGACAGAATCATTCTCAGAAACTATTTTGTGATGTGTGCATCCACCTGACAGTGTTTAACCTTTCTTTTCATAGAGCAGTTCGAAAACACTCTGTTTGTAAAGTCTGCAACTGGATATTTGGACTTCTTTTAACCCTTCGTTGGAAACGGGATTTCTTTATATAATGCCAGACAGAAGAATTCTCAGTGACTTCTTTGTGTTGTGTGTATGCAGCTCACAGAGTTGAACCTTTCTTTAGACAGAGCAGGTTTGAAACTCTCTTTTTGTGGATTTTGCAATTGCAGATTTCAAGCGATTTGAGGCCAGTGTTTGAAAAGGAAATATCTTCGTATAAAAACTAGACGGAATCATTCTCTGAAACAACTTAATGATTTGTGCGTTCAGCTCACAGAGTTTAACCTTCCTTTTCATAGAGCAGTTAGGAAACACTCTGTTTGTGAAGTCTGATAGCAGATATTTGGACCTCTTTGAGGCCTTCGTTGGAAACGGGATTTCTTCATATAATGCAAGACAGAGGAGTTCTCAGTAACTTCTTTGTGTTGTGTGTATGCAGCTCACAGAATTGAACCTTTCTTTAGACAGAGCAGATTTGAAACTCTCTTTTTGTGGATTTTGCAATTGGAGATTTCAAGCGATTTGAGGCCAAAGGTTGAAAAGGAAATATCTTCTTTTAAAAACTAGACGGAATCATTCTCTGAAACAACTTAATGATTTGTGCGTTCAGCTCACAGAGTTTAACCTTCCTTTTCATACAGCAGTTAGGAAACACTCTGTTTGTAAAATCTGGAAGCGGACATTTGGACCTCTTTGAGGACTTCGTTGGAAACGGGATTTCTTCATATAATGCTAGACAGAAGAATTCTCAGTAACTTCCTTGTGTGTGTGTATTCAACTCACAGAGTTGAACCTTTCTTTAGAGAGAGTAGATTTGAAACTCTCTTTTTGTGGAAATTACATGTGGAGATTTCAAGCGATTTGAGGCCAATGACGGAAAAGGAAATATCTTCGTTTAAAAACTAGACAGAATCATTTTCAGAAACTAGTTTGTGATGTGTGCCTTCAGCAGACAGAGTTTAACGTTTCTTTTCACAGAGCAGTTTGGAAGCACTCTCTTTGTAAAGTCTGCAGGTGGATATTTGGACCTCTTTGAAGGCCTTCGTTGGAAACGGGATTTCTTCATAAAATGCTAGACAGAAGAATTCTCAGTAACTTCTTTGTGTGTGTGTATTCAACCCACAGAGCTGAACCTTCCTTTAGGCAGAGCAGATTTGCAACACTCGTTTTGTGGAATTTACATGTGGAGATTTCAAGCGAATTGAGGTCAATGACAGAAAAGGAAATATCTTCGTTTAAAAACTAGACAGAATCATTCTCAGAAACTATTTTGTGATGTGTGCATCCACCTGACAGTGTTTAACCTTTCTTTTCATAGAGCAGTTCGAAAACACTCTGTTTGTAAAGTCTGCAACTGGATATTTGGACTTCTTTTAACCCTTCGTTGGAAACGGGATTTCTTTATATAATGCAAGACAGAAGAATTCTCAGTGACTTCTTTGTGTTGTGTGTATGCAGCTCACAGAGTTGAACCTTTCTTTAGACAGAGCAGGTTTGAAACTCTCTTTTTGTGGATTTTGCAATTGCAGATTTCAAGCGATTTGAGGCCAGTGTTTGAAAAGGAAATATCTTCGTATAAAAACTAGACGGAATCATTCTCTGAAACAACTTAATGATTTGTGCGTTCAGCTCACAGAGTTTAACCTTCCTTTTCATAGAGCAGTTAGGAAACACTCTGTTTGTGAAGTCTGATAGCAGATATTTGGACCTCTTTGAGGCCTTCGTTGGAAACGGGATTTCTTCATATAATGCAAGACAGAGGAGTTCTCAGTAACTTCTTTGTGTTGTGTGTATGCAGCTCACAGAATTGAACCTTTCTTTAGACAGAGCAGATTTGAAACTCTCTTTTTGTGGATTTTGCAATTGGAGATTTCAAGCGATTTGAGGCCAAAGGTTGAAAAGGAAATATCTTCTTTTAAAAACTAGACGGAATCATTCTCTGAAACAACTTAATGATTTGTGCGTTCAGCTCACAGAGTTTAACCTTCCTTTTCATACAGCAGTTAGGAAACACTCTGTTTGTAAAATCTGGAAGCGGACATTTGGACCTCTTTGAGGACTTCGTTGGAAACGGGATTTCTTCATATAATGCTAGACAGAAGAATTCTCAGTAACTTCCTTGTGTGTGTGTATTCAACTCACAGAGTTGAACCTTTCTTTAGAGAGAGTAGATTTGAAACTCTCTTTTTGTGGAAATTACATGTGGAGATTTCAAGCGATTTGAGGCCAATGACGGAAAAGGAAATATCTTCGTTTAAAAACTAGACAGAATCATTTTCAGAAACTAGTTTGTGATGTGTGCCTTCAGCAGACAGAGTTTAACGTTTCTTTTCACAGAGCAGTTTGGAAGCACTCTCTTTGTAAAGTCTGCAGGTGGATATTTGGACCTCTTTGAAGGCCTTCATTGGAAACGGGATTTCTTCATAAAATGCTAGACAGAAGAATTCTCAGTAACTTCTTTGTGTGTGTGTATTCAACCCACAGAGCTGAACCTTCCTTTAGGCAGAGCAGATTTGCAACACTCGTTTTGTGGAATTTACATGTGGAGATTTCAAGCGAATTGAGGTCAATGACAGAAAAGGAAATATCTTCGTTTAAAAACTAGACAGAATCATTCTCAGAAACTATTTTGTGATGTGTGCATCCACCTGACAGTGTTTAACCTTTCTTTTCATAGAGCAGTTCGAAAACACTCTGTTTGTAAAGTCTGCAACTGGATATTTGGACTTCTTTTAACCCTTCGTTGGAAACGGGATTTCTTTATATAATGCAAGACAGAAGAATTCTCAGTGACTTCTTTGTGTTGTGTGTATGCAGCTCACAGAGTTGAACCTTTCTTTAGACAGAGCAGGTTTGAAACTCTCTTTTTGTGGATTTTGCAATTGCAGATTTCAAGCGATTTGAGGCCAGTGTTTGAAAAGGAAATATCTTCGTATAAAAACTAGACGGAATCATTCTCTGAAACAACTTAATGATTTGTGCGTTCAGCTCACAGAGTTTAACCTTCCTTTTCATAGAGCAGTTAGGAAACACTCTGTTTGTGAAGTCTGATAGCAGATATTTGGACCTCTTTGAGGCCTTCGTTGGAAACGGGATTTCTTCATATAATGCAAGACAGAGGAGTTCTCAGTAACTTCTTTGTGTTGTGTGTATGCAGCTCACAGAATTGAACCTTTCTTTAGACAGAGCAGATTTGAAACTCTCTTTTTGTGGATTTTGCAATTGGAGATTTCAAGCGATTTGAGGCCAAAGGTTGAAAAGGAAATATCTTCTTTTAAAAACTAGACGGAATCATTCTCTGAAACAACTTAATGATTTGTGCGTTCAGCTCACAGAGTTTAACCTTCCTTTTCATACAGCAGTTAGGAAACACTCTGTTTGTAAAATCTGGAAGCGGACATTTGGACCTCTTTGAGGACTTCGTTGGAAACGGGATTTCTTCATATAATGCTAGACAGAAGAATTCTCAGTAACTTCCTTGTGTGTGTGTATTCAACTCACAGAGTTGAACCTTTCTTTAGAGAGAGTAGATTTGAAACTCTCTTTTTGTGGAAATTACATGTGGAGATTTCAAGCGATTTGAGGCCAATGACGGAAAAGGAAATATCTTCGTTTAAAAACTAGACAGAATCATTTTCAGAAACTAGTTTGTGATGTGTGCCTTCAGCAGACAGAGTTTAACGTTTCTTTTCACAGAGCAGTTTGGAAGCACTCTCTTTGTAAAGTCTGCAGGTGGATATTTGGACCTCTTTGAAGGCCTTCGTTGGAAACGGGATTTCTTCATAAAATGCTAGACAGAAGAATTCTCAGTAACTTCTTTGTGTGTGTGTATTCAACCCACAGAGCTGAACCTTCCTTTAGGCAGAGCAGATTTGCAACACTCGTTTTGTGGAATTTACATGTGGAGATTTCAAGCGAATTGAGGTCAATGACAGAAAAGGAAATATCTTCGTTTAAAAACTAGACAGAATCATTCTCAGAAACTATTTTGTGATGTGTGCATCCACCTGACAGTGTTTAACCTTTCTTTTCATAGAGCAGTTCGAAAACACTCTGTTTGTAAAGTCTGCAACTGGATATTTGGACTTCTTTTAACCCTTCGTTGGAAACGGGATTTCTTTATATAATGCAAGACAGAAGAATTCTCAGTGACTTCTTTGTGTTGTGTGTATGCAGCTCACAGAGTTGAACCTTTCTTTAGACAGAGCAGGTTTGAAACTCTCTTTTTGTGGATTTTGCAATTGCAGATTTCAAGCGATTTGAGGCCAGTGTTTGAAAAGGAAATATCTTCGTATAAAAACTAGACGGAATCATTCTCTGAAACAACTTAATGATTTGTGCGTTCAGCTCACAGAGTTTAACCTTCCTTTTCATAGAGCAGTTAGGAAACACTCTGTTTGTGAAGTCTGATAGCAGATATTTGGACCTCTTTGAGGCCTTCGTTGGAAACGGGATTTCTTCATATAATGCAAGACAGAGGAGTTCTCAGTAACTTCTTTGTGTTGTGTGTATGCAGCTCACAGAATTGAACCTTTCTTTAGACAGAGCAGATTTGAAACTCTCTTTTTGTGGATTTTGCAATTGGAGATTTCAAGCGATTTGAGGCCAAAGGTTGAAAAGGAAATATCTTCTTTTAAAAACTAGACGGAATCATTCTCTGAAACAACTTAATGATTTGTGCGTTCAGCTCACAGAGTTTAACCTTCCTTTTCATACAGCAGTTAGGAAACACTCTGTTTGTAAAATCTGGAAGCGGACATTTGGACCTCTTTGAGGACTTCGTTGGAAACGGGATTTCTTCATATAATGCTAGACAGAAGAATTCTCAGTAACTTCCTTGTGTGTGTGTATTCAACTCACAGAGTTGAACCTTTCTTTAGAGAGAGTAGATTTGAAACTCTCTTTTTGTGGAAATTACATGTGGAGATTTCAAGCGATTTGAGGCCAATGACGGAAAAGGAAATATCTTCGTTTAAAAACTAGACAGAATCATTTTCAGAAACTAGTTTGTGATGTGTGCCTTCAGCAGACAGAGTTTAACGTTTCTTTTCACAGAGCAGTTTGGAAGCACTCTCTTTGTAAAGTCTGCAGGTGGATATTTGGACCTCTTTGAAGGCCTTCGTTGGAAACGGGATTTCTTCATAAAATGCTAGACAGAAGAATTCTCAGTAACTTCTTTGTGTGTGTGTATTCAACCCACAGAGCTGAACCTTCCTTTAGGCAGAGCAGATTTGCAACACTCGTTTTGTGGAATTTACATGTGGAGATTTCAAGCGAATTGAGGTCAATGACAGAAAAGGAAATATCTTCGTTTAAAAACTAGACAGAATCATTCTCAGAAACTATTTTGTGATGTGTGCATCCACCTGACAGTGTTTAACCTTTCTTTTCATAGAGCAGTTCGAAAACACTCTGTTTGTAAAGTCTGCAACTGGATATTTGGACTTCTTTTAACCCTTCGTTGGAAACGGGATTTCTTTATATAATGCAAGACAGAAGAATTCTCAGTGACTTCTTTGTGTTGTGTGTATGCAGCTCACAGAGTTGAACCTTTCTTTAGACAGAGCAGATTTGAAACTCTCTTTTTGTGGATTTTGCAATTGGAGATTTCAAGCGATTTGAGGCCAAAGGTTGAAAAGGAAATATCTTCTTTTAAAAGCTAGACGGAATCATTCTCTGAAACAACTTAATGATTTGTGCGTTCAGCTCACAGAGTTTAACCTTCCTTTTCATACAGCAGTTAGGAAACACTCTGTTTGTAAAATCTGGAAGCGGACATTTGGACCTCTTTGAGGACTTCGTTGGAAACGGGATTTCTTCATATAATGCTAGACAGAAGAATTCTCAGTAACTTCCTTGTGTGTGTGTATTCAACTCACAGAGTTGAACCTTTCTTTAGAGAGAGTAGATTTGAAACTCTCTTTTTGTGGAAATTACATGTGGAGATTTCAAGCGATTTGAGGCCAATGACGGAAAAGGAAATATCTTCGTTTAAAAACTAGACAGAATCATTTTCAGAAACTAGTTTGTGATGTGTGCCTTCAGCAGACAGAGTTTAACGTTTCTTTTCACAGAGCAGTTTGGAAGCACTCTCTTTGTAAAGTCTGCAAGTGGATATTTGGACCTCTTTGAAGGCCTTCGTTGGAAACGGGATTTCTTCATAAAATGCTAGACAGAAGAATTCTCAGTAACTTCTTTGTGTGTGTGTATTCAACCCACAGAGCTGAACCTTCCTTTAGGCAGAGCAGATTTGCAACACTCGTTTTGTGGAATTTACATGTGGAGATTTCAAGCGAATTGAGGTCAATGACAGAAAAGGAAATATCTTCGTTTAAAAACTAGACAGAATCATTCTCAGAAACTATTTTGTGATGTGTGCATCCACCTGACAGTGTTTAACCTTTCTTTTCATAGAGCAGTTCGAAAACACTCTGTTTGTAAAGTCTGCAACTGGATATTTGGACTTCTTTTAACCCTTCGTTGGAAACGGGATTTCTTTATATAATGCAAGACAGAAGAATTCTCAGTGACTTCTTTGTGTTGTGTGTATGCAGCTCACAGAGTTGAACCTTTCTTTAGACAGAGCAGGTTTGAAACTCTCTTTTTGTGGATTTTGCAATTGCAGATTTCAAGCGATTTGAGGCCAGTGTTTGAAAAGGAAATATCTTCGTATAAAAACTAGACGGAATCATTCTCTGAAACAACTTAATGATTTGTGCGTTCAGCTCACAGAGTTTAACCTTCCTTTTCATAGAGCAGTTAGGAAACACTCTGTTTGTGAAGTCTGATAGCAGATATTTGGACCTCTTTGAGGCCTTCGTTGGAAACGGGATTTCTTCATATAATGCAAGACAGAGGAGTTCTCAGTAACTTCTTTGTGTTGTGTGTATGCAGCTCACAGAATTGAACCTTTCTTTAGACAGAGCAGATTTGAAACTCTCTTTTTGTGGATTTTGCAATTGGAGATTTCAAGCGATTTGAGGCCAAAGGTTGAAAAGGAAATATCTTCTTTTAAAAACTAGACGGAATCATTCTCTGAAACAACTTAATGATTTGTGCGTTCAGCTCACAGAGTTTAACCTTCCTTTTCATACAGCAGTTAGGAAACACTCTGTTTGTAAAATCTGGAAGCGGACATTTGGACCTCTTTGAGGACTTCGTTGGAAACGGGATTTCTTCATATAATGCTAGACAGAAGAATTCTCAGTAACTTCCTTGTGTGTGTGTATTCAACTCACAGAGTTGAACCTTTCTTTAGAGAGAGTAGATTTGAAACTCTCTTTTTGTGGAAATTACATGTGGAGATTTCAAGCGATTTGAGGCCAATGACGGAAAAGGAAATATCTTCGTTTAAAAACTAGACAGAATCATTTTCAGAAACTAGTTTGTGATGTGTGCCTTCAGCAGACAGAGTTTAACGTTTCTTTTCACAGAGCAGTTTGGAAGCACTCTCTTTGTAAAGTCTGCAGGTGGATATTTGGACCTCTTTGAAGGCCTTCGTTGGAAACGGGATTTCTTCATAAAATGCTAGACAGAAGAATTCTCAGTAACTTCTTTGTGTGTGTGTATTCAACCCACAGAGCTGAACCTTCCTTTAGGCAGAGCAGATTTGCAACACTCGTTTTGTGGAATTTACATGTGGAGATTTCAAGCGAATTGAGGTCAATGACAGAAAAGGAAATATCTTCGTTTAAAAACTAGACAGAATCATTCTCAGAAACTATTTTGTGATGTGTGCATCCACCTGACAGTGTTTAACCTTTCTTTTCATAGAGCAGTTCGAAAACACTCTGTTTGTAAAGTCTGCAACTGGATATTTGGACTTCTTTTAACCCTTCGTTGGAAACGGGATTTCTTTATATAATGCAAGACAGAAGAATTCTCAGTGACTTCTTTGTGTTGTGTGTATGCAGCTCACAGAGTTGAACCTTTCTTTAGACAGAGCAGGTTTGAAACTCTCTTTTTGTGGATTTTGCAATTGCAGATTTCAAGCGATTTGAGGCCAGTGTTTGAAAAGGAAATATCTTCGTATAAAAACTAGACGGAATCATTCTCTGAAACAACTTAATGATTTGTGCGTTCAGCTCACAGAGTTTAACCTTCCTTTTCATAGAGCAGTTAGGAAACACTCTGTTTGTGAAGTCTGATAGCAGATATTTGGACCTCTTTGAGGCCTTCGTTGGAAACGGGATTTCTTCATATAATGCAAGACAGAGGAGTTCTCAGTAACTTCTTTGTGTTGTGTGTATGCAGCTCACAGAATTGAACCTTTCTTTAGACAGAGCAGATTTGAAACTCTCTTTTTGTGGATTTTGCAATTGGAGATTTCAAGCGATTTGAGGCCAAAGGTTGAAAAGGAAATATCTTCTTTTAAAAACTAGACGGAATCATTCTCTGAAACAACTTAATGATTTGTGCGTTCAGCTCACAGAGTTTAACCTTCCTTTTCATACAGCAGTTAGGAAACACTCTGTTTGTAAAATCTGGAAGCGGACATTTGGACCTCTTTGAGGACTTCGTTGGAAACGGGATTTCTTCATATAATGCTAGACAGAAGAATTCTCAGTAACTTCCTTGTGTGTGTGTATTCAACTCACAGAGTTGAACCTTTCTTTAGAGAGAGTAGATTTGAAACTCTCTTTTTGTGGAAATTACATGTGGAGATTTCAAGCGATTTGAGGCCAATGACGGAAAAGGAAATATCTTCGTTTAAAAACTAGACAGAATCATTTTCAGAAACTAGTTTGTGATGTGTGCCTTCAGCAGACAGAGTTTAACGTTTCTTTTCACAGAGCAGTTTGGAAGCACTCTCTTTGTAAAGTCTGCAGGTGGATATTTGGACCTCTTTGAAGGCCTTCGTTGGAAACGGGATTTCTTCATAAAATGCTAGACAGAAGAATTCTCAGTAACTTCTTTGTGTGTGTGTATTCAACCCACAGAGCTGAACCTTCCTTTAGGCAGAGCAGATTTGCAACACTCGTTTTGTGGAATTTACATGTGGAGATTTCAAGCGAATTGAGGTCAATGACAGAAAAGGAAATATCTTCGTTTAAAAACTAGACAGAATCATTCTCAGAAACTATTTTGTGATGTGTGCATCCACCTGACAGTGTTTAACCTTTCTTTTCATAGAGCAGTTCGAAAACACTCTGTTTGTAAAGTCTGCAACTGGATATTTGGACTTCTTTTAACCCTTCGTTGGAAACGGGATTTCTTTATATAATGCAAGACAGAAGAATTCTCAGTGACTTCTTTGTGTTGTGTGTATGCAGCTCACAGAGTTGAACCTTTCTTTAGACAGAGCAGGTTTGAAACTCTCTTTTTGTGGATTTTGCAATTGCAGATTTCAAGCGATTTGAGGCCAGTGTTTGAAAAGGAAATATCTTCGTATAAAAACTAGACGGAATCATTCTCTGAAACAACTTAATGATTTGTGCGTTCAGCTCACAGAGTTTAACCTTCCTTTTCATAGAGCAGTTAGGAAACACTCTGTTTGTGAAGTCTGATAGCAGATATTTGGACCTCTTTGAGGCCTTCGTTGGAAACGGGATTTCTTCATATAATGCAAGACAGAGGAGTTCTCAGTAACTTCTTTGTGTTGTGTGTATGCAGCTCACAGAATTGAACCTTTCTTTAGACAGAGCAGATTTGAAACTCTCTTTTTGTGGATTTTGCAATTGGAGATTTCAAGCGATTTGAGGCCAAAGGTTGAAAAGGAAATATCTTCTTTTAAAAGCTAGACGGAATCATTCTCTGAAACAACTTAATGATTTGTGCGTTCAGCTCACAGAGTTTAACCTTCCTTTTCATACAGCAGTTAGGAAACACTCTGTTTGTAAAATCTGGAAGCGGACATTTGGACCTCTTTGAGGACTTCGTTGGAAACGGGATTTCTTCATATAATGCTAGACAGAAGAATTCTCAGTAACTTCCTTGTGTGTGTGTATTCAACTCACAGAGTTGAACCTTTCTTTAGAGAGAGTAGATTTGAAACTCTCTTTTTGTGGAAATTACATGTGGAGATTTCAAGCGATTTGAGGCCAATGACGGAAAAGGAAATATCTTCGTTTAAAAACTAGACAGAATCATTTTCAGAAACTAGTTTGTGATGTGTGCCTTCAGCAGACAGAGTTTAACGTTTCTTTTCACAGAGCAGTTTGGAAGCACTCTCTTTGTAAAGTCTGCAAGTGGATATTTGGACCTCTTTGAAGGCCTTCGTTGGAAACGGGATTTCTTCATAAAATGCTAGACAGAAGAATTCTCAGTAACTTCTTTGTGTGTGTGTATTCAACCCACAGAGCTGAACCTTCCTTTAGGCAGAGCAGATTTGCAACACTCGTTTTGTGGAATTTACATGTGGAGATTTCAAGCGAATTGAGGTCAATGACAGAAAAGGAAATATCTTCGTTTAAAAACTAGACAGAATCATTCTCAGAAACTATTTTGTGATGTGTGCATCCACCTGACAGTGTTTAACCTTTCTTTTCATAGAGCAGTTCGAAAACACTCTGTTTGTAAAGTCTGCAACTGGATATTTGGACTTCTTTTAACCCTTCGTTGGAAACGGGATTTCTTTATATAATGCAAGACAGAAGAATTCTCAGTGACTTCTTTGTGTTGTGTGTATGCAGCTCACAGAGTTGAACCTTTCTTTAGACAGAGCAGGTTTGAAACTCTCTTTTTGTGGATTTTGCAATTGCAGATTTCAAGCGATTTGAGGCCAGTGTTTGAAAAGGAAATATCTTCGTATAAAAACTAGACGGAATCATTCTCTGAAACAACTTAATGATTTGTGCGTTCAGCTCACAGAGTTTAACCTTCCTTTTCATAGAGCAGTTAGGAAACACTCTGTTTGTGAAGTCTGATAGCAGATATTTGGACCTCTTTGAGGCCTTCGTTGGAAACGGGATTTCTTCATATAATGCAAGACAGAGGAGTTCTCAGTAACTTCTTTGTGTTGTGTGTATGCAGCTCACAGAATTGAACCTTTCTTTAGACAGAGCAGATTTGAAACTCTCTTTTTGTGGATTTTGCAATTGGAGATTTCAAGCGATTTGAGGCCAAAGGTTGAAAAGGAAATATCTTCTTTTAAAAACTAGACGGAATCATTCTCTGAAACAACTTAATGATTTGTGCGTTCAGCTCACAGAGTTTAACCTTCCTTTTCATACAGCAGTTAGGAAACACTCTGTTTGTAAAATCTGGAAGCGGACATTTGGACCTCTTTGAGGACTTCGTTGGAAACGGGATTTCTTCATATAATGCTAGACAGAAGAATTCTCAGTAACTTCCTTGTGTGTGTGTATTCAACTCACAGAGTTGAACCTTTCTTTAGAGAGAGTAGATTTGAAACTCTCTTTTTGTGGAAATTACATGTGGAGATTTCAAGCGATTTGAGGCCAATGACGGAAAAGGAAATATCTTCGTTTAAAAACTAGACAGAATCATTTTCAGAAACTAGTTTGTGATGTGTGCCTTCAGCAGACAGAGTTTAACGTTTCTTTTCACAGAGCAGTTTGGAAGCACTCTCTTTGTAAAGTCTGCAGGTGGATATTTGGACCTCTTTGAAGGCCTTCGTTGGAAACGGGATTTCTTCATAAAATGCTAGACAGAAGAATTCTCAGTAACTTCTTTGTGTGTGTGTATTCAACCCACAGAGCTGAACCTTCCTTTAGGCAGAGCAGATTTGCAACACTCGTTTTGTGGAATTTACATGTGGAGATTTCAAGCGAATTGAGGTCAATGACAGAAAAGGAAATATCTTCGTTTAAAAACTAGACAGAATCATTCTCAGAAACTATTTTGTGATGTGTGCATCCACCTGACAGTGTTTAACCTTTCTTTTCATAGAGCAGTTCGAAAACACTCTGTTTGTAAAGTCTGCAACTGGATATTTGGACTTCTTTTAACCCTTCGTTGGAAACGGGATTTCTTTATATAATGCAAGACAGAAGAATTCTCAGTGACTTCTTTGTGTTGTGTGTATGCAGCTCACAGAGTTGAACCTTTCTTTAGACAGAGCAGGTTTGAAACTCTCTTTTTGTGGATTTTGCAATTGCAGATTTCAAGCGATTTGAGGCCAGTGTTTGAAAAGGAAATATCTTCGTATAAAAACTAGACGGAATCATTCTCTGAAACAACTTAATGATTTGTGCGTTCAGCTCACAGAGTTTAACCTTCCTTTTCATAGAGCAGTTAGGAAACACTCTGTTTGTGAAGTCTGATAGCAGATATTTGGACCTCTTTGAGGCCTTCGTTGGAAACGGGATTTCTTCATATAATGCAAGACAGAGGAGTTCTCAGTAACTTCTTTGTGTTGTGTGTATGCAGCTCACAGAATTGAACCTTTCTTTAGACAGAGCAGATTTGAAACTCTCTTTTTGTGGATTTTGCAATTGGAGATTTCAAGCGATTTGAGGCCAAAGGTTGAAAAGG
The DNA here is from genome assembly GCF_028858775.2 of Pan troglodytes. NCBI lineage: Eukaryota > Metazoa > Chordata > Mammalia > Primates > Hominidae > Pan > Pan troglodytes. The sequence goes on along the minus strand of NC_072412.2, from coordinate 16,436,318 downwards.
AAATATCTTCTTTTAAAAGCTAGACGGAATCATTCTCTGAAACAACTTAATGATTTGTGCGTTCAGCTCACAGAGTTTAACCTTCCTTTTCATACAGCAGTTAGGAAACACTCTGTTTGTAAAATCTGGAAGCGGACATTTGGACCTCTTTGAGGACTTCGTTGGAAACGGGATTTCTTCATATAATGCTAGACAGAAGAATTCTCAGTAACTTCCTTGTGTGTGTGTATTCAACTCACAGAGTTGAACCTTTCTTTAGAGAGAGTAGATTTGAAACTCTCTTTTTGTGGAAATTACATGTGGAGATTTCAAGCGATTTGAGGCCAATGACGGAAAAGGAAATATCTTCGTTTAAAAACTAGACAGAATCATTTTCAGAAACTAGTTTGTGATGTGTGCCTTCAGCAGACAGAGTTTAACGTTTCTTTTCACAGAGCAGTTTGGAAGCACTCTCTTTGTAAAGTCTGCAAGTGGATATTTGGACCTCTTTGAAGGCCTTCGTTGGAAACGGGATTTCTTCATAAAATGCTAGACAGAAGAATTCTCAGTAACTTCTTTGTGTGTGTGTATTCAACCCACAGAGCTGAACCTTCCTTTAGGCAGAGCAGATTTGCAACACTCGTTTTGTGGAATTTACATGTGGAGATTTCAAGCGAATTGAGGTCAATGACAGAAAAGGAAATATCTTCGTTTAAAAACTAGACAGAATCATTCTCAGAAACTATTTTGTGATGTGTGCATCCACCTGACAGTGTTTAACCTTTCTTTTCATAGAGCAGTTCGAAAACACTCTGTTTGTAAAGTCTGCAACTGGATATTTGGACTTCTTTTAACCCTTCGTTGGAAACGGGATTTCTTTATATAATGCAAGACAGAAGAATTCTCAGTGACTTCTTTGTGTTGTGTGTATGCAGCTCACAGAGTTGAACCTTTCTTTAGACAGAGCAGGTTTGAAACTCTCTTTTTGTGGATTTTGCAATTGCAGATTTCAAGCGATTTGAGGCCAGTGTTTGAAAAGGAAATATCTTCGTATAAAAACTAGACGGAATCATTCTCTGAAACAACTTAATGATTTGTGCGTTCAGCTCACAGAGTTTAACCTTCCTTTTCATAGAGCAGTTAGGAAACACTCTGTTTGTGAAGTCTGATAGCAGATATTTGGACCTCTTTGAGGCCTTCGTTGGAAACGGGATTTCTTCATATAATGCAAGACAGAGGAGTTCTCAGTAACTTCTTTGTGTTGTGTGTATGCAGCTCACAGAATTGAACCTTTCTTTAGACAGAGCAGATTTGAAACTCTCTTTTTGTGGATTTTGCAATTGGAGATTTCAAGCGATTTGAGGCCAAAGGTTGAAAAGGAAATATCTTCTTTTAAAAACTAGACGGAATCATTCTCTGAAACAACTTAATGATTTGTGCGTTCAGCTCACAGAGTTTAACCTTCCTTTTCATACAGCAGTTAGGAAACACTCTGTTTGTAAAATCTGGAAGCGGACATTTGGACCTCTTTGAGGACTTCGTTGGAAACGGGATTTCTTCATATAATGCTAGACAGAAGAATTCTCAGTAACTTCCTTGTGTGTGTGTATTCAACTCACAGAGTTGAACCTTTCTTTAGAGAGAGTAGATTTGAAACTCTCTTTTTGTGGAAATTACATGTGGAGATTTCAAGCGATTTGAGGCCAATGACGGAAAAGGAAATATCTTCGTTTAAAAACTAGACAGAATCATTTTCAGAAACTAGTTTGTGATGTGTGCCTTCAGCAGACAGAGTTTAACGTTTCTTTTCACAGAGCAGTTTGGAAGCACTCTCTTTGTAAAGTCTGCAAGTGGATATTTGGACCTCTTTGAAGGCCTTCGTTGGAAACGGGATTTCTTCATAAAATGCTAGACAGAAGAATTCTCAGTAACTTCTTTGTGTGTGTGTATTCAACCCACAGAGCTGAACCTTCCTTTAGGCAGAGCAGATTTGCAACACTCGTTTTGTGGAATTTACATGTGGAGATTTCAAGCGAATTGAGGTCAATGACAGAAAAGGAAATATCTTCGTTTAAAAACTAGACAGAATCATTCTCAGAAACTATTTTGTGATGTGTGCATCCACCTGACAGTGTTTAACCTTTCTTTTCATAGAGCAGTTCGAAAACACTCTGTTTGTAAAGTCTGCAACTGGATATTTGGACTTCTTTTAACCCTTCGTTGGAAACGGGATTTCTTTATATAATGCAAGACAGAAGAATTCTCAGTGACTTCTTTGTGTTGTGTGTATGCAGCTCACAGAGTTGAACCTTTCTTTAGACAGAGCAGGTTTGAAACTCTCTTTTTGTGGATTTTGCAATTGCAGATTTCAAGCGATTTGAGGCCAGTGTTTGAAAAGGAAATATCTTCGTATAAAAACTAGACGGAATCATTCTCTGAAACAACTTAATGATTTGTGCGTTCAGCTCACAGAGTTTAACCTTCCTTTTCATAGAGCAGTTAGGAAACACTCTGTTTGTGAAGTCTGATAGCAGATATTTGGACCTCTTTGAGGCCTTCGTTGGAAACGGGATTTCTTCATATAATGCAAGACAGAGGAGTTCTCAGTAACTTCTTTGTGTTGTGTGTATGCAGCTCACAGAATTGAACCTTTCTTTAGACAGAGCAGATTTGAAACTCTCTTTTTGTGGATTTTGCAATTGGAGATTTCAAGCGATTTGAGGCCAAAGGTTGAAAAGGAAATATCTTCTTTTAAAAACTAGACGGAATCATTCTCTGAAACAACTTAATGATTTGTGCGTTCAGCTCACAGAGTTTAACCTTCCTTTTCATACAGCAGTTAGGAAACACTCTGTTTGTAAAATCTGGAAGCGGACATTTGGACCTCTTTGAGGACTTCGTTGGAAACGGGATTTCTTCATATAATGCTAGACAGAAGAATTCTCAGTAACTTCCTTGTGTGTGTGTATTCAACTCACAGAGTTGAACCTTTCTTTAGAGAGAGTAGATTTGAAACTCTCTTTTTGTGGAAATTACATGTGGAGATTTCAAGCGATTTGAGGCCAATGACGGAAAAGGAAATATCTTCGTTTAAAAACTAGACAGAATCATTTTCAGAAACTAGTTTGTGATGTGTGCCTTCAGCAGACAGAGTTTAACGTTTCTTTTCACAGAGCAGTTTGGAAGCACTCTCTTTGTAAAGTCTGCAAGTGGATATTTGGACCTCTTTGAAGGCCTTCGTTGGAAACGGGATTTCTTCATAAAATGCTAGACAGAAGAATTCTCAGTAACTTCTTTGTGTGTGTGTATTCAACCCACAGAGCTGAACCTTCCTTTAGGCAGAGCAGATTTGCAACACTCGTTTTGTGGAATTTACATGTGGAGATTTCAAGCGAATTGAGGTCAATGACAGAAAAGGAAATATCTTCGTTTAAAAACTAGACAGAATCATTCTCAGAAACTATTTTGTGATGTGTGCATCCACCTGACAGTGTTTAACCTTTCTTTTCATAGAGCAGTTCGAAAACACTCTGTTTGTAAAGTCTGCAACTGGATATTTGGACTTCTTTTAACCCTTCGTTGGAAACGGGATTTCTTTATATAATGCAAGACAGAAGAATTCTCAGTGACTTCTTTGTGTTGTGTGTATGCAGCTCACAGAGTTGAACCTTTCTTTAGACAGAGCAGGTTTGAAACTCTCTTTTTGTGGATTTTGCAATTGCAGATTTCAAGCGATTTGAGGCCAGTGTTTGAAAAGGAAATATCTTCGTATAAAAACTAGACGGAATCATTCTCTGAAACAACTTAATGATTTGTGCGTTCAGCTCACAGAGTTTAACCTTCCTTTTCATAGAGCAGTTAGGAAACACTCTGTTTGTGAAGTCTGATAGCAGATATTTGGACCTCTTTGAGGCCTTCGTTGGAAACGGGATTTCTTCATATAATGCAAGACAGAGGAGTTCTCAGTAACTTCTTTGTGTTGTGTGTATGCAGCTCACAGAATTGAACCTTTCTTTAGACAGAGCAGATTTGAAACTCTCTTTTTGTGGATTTTGCAATTGGAGATTTCAAGCGATTTGAGGCCAAAGGTTGAAAAGGAAATATCTTCTTTTAAAAACTAGACGGAATCATTCTCTGAAACAACTTAATGATTTGTGCGTTCAGCTCACAGAGTTTAACCTTCCTTTTCATACAGCAGTTAGGAAACACTCTGTTTGTAAAATCTGGAAGCGGACATTTGGACCTCTTTGAGGACTTCGTTGGAAACGGGATTTCTTCATATAATGCTAGACAGAAGAATTCTCAGTAACTTCCTTGTGTGTGTGTATTCAACTCACAGAGTTGAACCTTTCTTTAGAGAGAGTAGATTTGAAACTCTCTTTTTGTGGAAATTACATGTGGAGATTTCAAGCGATTTGAGGCCAATGACGGAAAAGGAAATATCTTCGTTTAAAAACTAGACAGAATCATTTTCAGAAACTAGTTTGTGATGTGTGCCTTCAGCAGACAGAGTTTAACGTTTCTTTTCACAGAGCAGTTTGGAAGCACTCTCTTTGTAAAGTCTGCAAGTGGATATTTGGACCTCTTTGAAGGCCTTCGTTGGAAACGGGATTTCTTCATAAAATGCTAGACAGAAGAATTCTCAGTAACTTCTTTGTGTGTGTGTATTCAACCCACAGAGCTGAACCTTCCTTTAGGCAGAGCAGATTTGCAACACTCGTTTTGTGGAATTTACATGTGGAGATTTCAAGCGAATTGAGGTCAATGACAGAAAAGGAAATATCTTCGTTTAAAAACTAGACAGAATCATTCTCAGAAACTATTTTGTGATGTGTGCATCCACCTGACAGTGTTTAACCTTTCTTTTCATAGAGCAGTTCGAAAACACTCTGTTTGTAAAGTCTGCAACTGGATATTTGGACTTCTTTTAACCCTTCGTTGGAAACGGGATTTCTTTATATAATGCAAGACAGAAGAATTCTCAGTGACTTCTTTGTGTTGTGTGTATGCAGCTCACAGAGTTGAACCTTTCTTTAGACAGAGCAGGTTTGAAACTCTCTTTTTGTGGATTTTGCAATTGCAGATTTCAAGCGATTTGAGGCCAGTGTTTGAAAAGGAAATATCTTCGTATAAAAACTAGACGGAATCATTCTCTGAAACAACTTAATGATTTGTGCGTTCAGCTCACAGAGTTTAACCTTCCTTTTCATAGAGCAGTTAGGAAACACTCTGTTTGTGAAGTCTGATAGCAGATATTTGGACCTCTTTGAGGCCTTCGTTGGAAACGGGATTTCTTCATATAATGCAAGACAGAGGAGTTCTCAGTAACTTCTTTGTGTTGTGTGTATGCAGCTCACAGAATTGAACCTTTCTTTAGACAGAGCAGATTTGAAACTCTCTTTTTGTGGATTTTGCAATTGGAGATTTCAAGCGATTTGAGGCCAAAGGTTGAAAAGGAAATATCTTCTTTTAAAAACTAGACGGAATCATTCTCTGAAACAACTTAATGATTTGTGCGTTCAGCTCACAGAGTTTAACCTTCCTTTTCATACAGCAGTTAGGAAACACTCTGTTTGTAAAATCTGGAAGCGGACATTTGGACCTCTTTGAGGACTTCGTTGGAAACGGGATTTCTTCATATAATGCTAGACAGAAGAATTCTCAGTAACTTCCTTGTGTGTGTGTATTCAACTCACAGAGTTGAACCTTTCTTTAGAGAGAGTAGATTTGAAACTCTCTTTTTGTGGAAATTACATGTGGAGATTTCAAGCGATTTGAGGCCAATGACGGAAAAGGAAATATCTTCGTTTAAAAACTAGACAGAATCATTTTCAGAAACTAGTTTGTGATGTGTGCCTTCAGCAGACAGAGTTTAACGTTTCTTTTCACAGAGCAGTTTGGAAGCACTCTCTTTGTAAAGTCTGCAAGTGGATATTTGGACCTCTTTGAAGGCCTTCGTTGGAAACGGGATTTCTTCATAAAATGCTAGACAGAAGAATTCTCAGTAACTTCTTTGTGTGTGTGTATTCAACCCACAGAGCTGAACCTTCCTTTAGGCAGAGCAGATTTGCAACACTCGTTTTGTGGAATTTACATGTGGAGATTTCAAGCGAATTGAGGTCAATGACAGAAAAGGAAATATCTTCGTTTAAAAACTAGACAGAATCATTCTCAGAAACTATTTTGTGATGTGTGCATCCACCTGACAGTGTTTAACCTTTCTTTTCATAGAGCAGTTCGAAAACACTCTGTTTGTAAAGTCTGCAACTGGATATTTGGACTTCTTTTAACCCTTCGTTGGAAACGGGATTTCTTTATATAATGCAAGACAGAAGAATTCTCAGTGACTTCTTTGTGTTGTGTGTATGCAGCTCACAGAGTTGAACCTTTCTTTAGACAGAGCAGGTTTGAAACTCTCTTTTTGTGGATTTTGCAATTGCAGATTTCAAGCGATTTGAGGCCAGTGTTTGAAAAGGAAATATCTTCGTATAAAAACTAGACGGAATCATTCTCTGAAACAACTTAATGATTTGTGCGTTCAGCTCACAGAGTTTAACCTTCCTTTTCATAGAGCAGTTAGGAAACACTCTGTTTGTGAAGTCTGATAGCAGATATTTGGACCTCTTTGAGGCCTTCGTTGGAAACGGGATTTCTTCATATAATGCAAGACAGAGGAGTTCTCAGTAACTTCTTTGTGTTGTGTGTATGCAGCTCACAGAATTGAACCTTTCTTTAGACAGAGCAGATTTGAAACTCTCTTTTTGTGGATTTTGCAATTGGAGATTTCAAGCGATTTGAGGCCAAAGGTTGAAAAGGAAATATCTTCTTTTAAAAACTAGACGGAATCATTCTCTGAAACAACTTAATGATTTGTGCGTTCAGCTCACAGAGTTTAACCTTCCTTTTCATACAGCAGTTAGGAAACACTCTGTTTGTAAAATCTGGAAGCGGACATTTGGACCTCTTTGAGGACTTCGTTGGAAACGGGATTTCTTCATATAATGCTAGACAGAAGAATTCTCAGTAACTTCCTTGTGTGTGTGTATTCAACTCACAGAGTTGAACCTTTCTTTAGAGAGAGTAGATTTGAAACTCTCTTTTTGTGGAAATTACATGTGGAGATTTCAAGCGATTTGAGGCCAATGACGGAAAAGGAAATATCTTCGTTTAAAAACTAGACAGAATCATTTTCAGAAACTAGTTTGTGATGTGTGCCTTCAGCAGACAGAGTTTAACGTTTCTTTTCACAGAGCAGTTTGGAAGCACTCTCTTTGTAAAGTCTGCAAGTGGATATTTGGACCTCTTTGAAGGCCTTCGTTGGAAACGGGATTTCTTCATAAAATGCTAGACAGAAGAATTCTCAGTAACTTCTTTGTGTGTGTGTATTCAACCCACAGAGCTGAACCTTCCTTTAGGCAGAGCAGATTTGCAACACTCGTTTTGTGGAATTTACATGTGGAGATTTCAAGCGAATTGAGGTCAATGACAGAAAAGGAAATATCTTCGTTTAAAAACTAGACAGAATCATTCTCAGAAACTATTTTGTGATGTGTGCATCCACCTGACAGTGTTTAACCTTTCTTTTCATAGAGCAGTTCGAAAACACTCTGTTTGTAAAGTCTGCAACTGGATATTTGGACTTCTTTTAACCCTTCGTTGGAAACGGGATTTCTTTATATAATGCAAGACAGAAGAATTCTCAGTGACTTCTTTGTGTTGTGTGTATGCAGCTCACAGAGTTGAACCTTTCTTTAGACAGAGCAGGTTTGAAACTCTCTTTTTGTGGATTTTGCAATTGCAGATTTCAAGCGATTTGAGGCCAGTGTTTGAAAAGGAAATATCTTCGTATAAAAACTAGACGGAATCATTCTCTGAAACAACTTAATGATTTGTGCGTTCAGCTCACAGAGTTTAACCTTCCTTTTCATAGAGCAGTTAGGAAACACTCTGTTTGTGAAGTCTGATAGCAGATATTTGGACCTCTTTGAGGCCTTCGTTGGAAACGGGATTTCTTCATATAATGCAAGACAGAGGAGTTCTCAGTAACTTCTTTGTGTTGTGTGTATGCAGCTCACAGAATTGAACCTTTCTTTAGACAGAGCAGATTTGAAACTCTCTTTTTGTGGATTTTGCAATTGGAGATTTCAAGCGATTTGAGGCCAAAGGTTGAAAAGGAAATATCTTCTTTTAAAAACTAGACGGAATCATTCTCTGAAACAACTTAATGATTTGTGCGTTCAGCTCACAGAGTTTAACCTTCCTTTTCATACAGCAGTTAGGAAACACTCTGTTTGTAAAATCTGGAAGCGGACATTTGGACCTCTTTGAGGACTTCGTTGGAAACGGGATTTCTTCATATAATGCTAGACAGAAGAATTCTCAGTAACTTCCTTGTGTGTGTGTATTCAACTCACAGAGTTGAACCTTTCTTTAGAGAGAGTAGATTTGAAACTCTCTTTTTGTGGAAATTACATGTGGAGATTTCAAGCGATTTGAGGCCAATGACGGAAAAGGAAATATCTTCGTTTAAAAACTAGACAGAATCATTTTCAGAAACTAGTTTGTGATGTGTGCCTTCAGCAGACAGAGTTTAACGTTTCTTTTCACAGAGCAGTTTGGAAGCACTCTCTTTGTAAAGTCTGCAAGTGGATATTTGGACCTCTTTGAAGGCCTTCGTTGGAAACGGGATTTCTTCATAAAATGCTAGACAGAAGAATTCTCAGTAACTTCTTTGTGTGTGTGTATTCAACCCACAGAGCTGAACCTTCCTTTAGGCAGAGCAGATTTGCAACACTCGTTTTGTGGAATTTACATGTGGAGATTTCAAGCGAATTGAGGTCAATGACAGAAAAGGAAATATCTTCGTTTAAAAACTAGACAGAATCATTCTCAGAAACTATTTTGTGATGTGTGCATCCACCTGACAGTGTTTAACCTTTCTTTTCATAGAGCAGTTCGAAAACACTCTGTTTGTAAAGTCTGCAACTGGATATTTGGACTTCTTTTAACCCTTCGTTGGAAACGGGATTTCTTTATATAATGCAAGACAGAAGAATTCTCAGTGACTTCTTTGTGTTGTGTGTATGCAGCTCACAGAGTTGAACCTTTCTTTAGACAGAGCAGGTTTGAAACTCTCTTTTTGTGGATTTTGCAATTGCAGATTTCAAGCGATTTGAGGCCAGTGTTTGAAAAGGAAATATCTTCGTATAAAAACTAGACGGAATCATTCTCTGAAACAACTTAATGATTTGTGCGTTCAGCTCACAGAGTTTAACCTTCCTTTTCATAGAGCAGTTAGGAAACACTCTGTTTGTGAAGTCTGATAGCAGATATTTGGACCTCTTTGAGGCCTTCGTTGGAAACGGGATTTCTTCATATAATGCAAGACAGAGGAGTTCTCAGTAACTTCTTTGTGTTGTGTGTATGCAGCTCACAGAATTGAACCTTTCTTTAGACAGAGCAGATTTGAAACTCTCTTTTTGTGGATTTTGCAATTGGAGATTTCAAGCGATTTGAGGCCAAAGGTTGAAAAGGAAATATCTTCTTTTAAAAACTAGACGGAATCATTCTCTGAAACAACTTAATGATTTGTGCGTTCAGCTCACAGAGTTTAACCTTCCTTTTCATACAGCAGTTAGGAAACACTCTGTTTGTAAAATCTGGAAGCGGACATTTGGACCTCTTTGAGGACTTCGTTGGAAACGGGATTTCTTCATATAATGCTAGACAGAAGAATTCTCAGTAACTTCCTTGTGTGTGTGTATTCAACTCACAGAGTTGAACCTTTCTTTAGAGAGAGTAGATTTGAAACTCTCTTTTTGTGGAAATTACATGTGGAGATTTCAAGCGATTTGAGGCCAATGACGGAAAAGGAAATATCTTCGTTTAAAAACTAGACAGAATCATTTTCAGAAACTAGTTTGTGATGTGTGCCTTCAGCAGACAGAGTTTAACGTTTCTTTTCACAGAGCAGTTTGGAAGCACTCTCTTTGTAAAGTCTGCAAGTGGATATTTGGACCTCTTTGAAGGCCTTCGTTGGAAACGGGATTTCTTCATAAAATGCTAGACAGAAGAATTCTCAGTAACTTCTTTGTGTGTGTGTATTCAACCCACAGAGCTGAACCTTCCTTTAGGCAGAGCAGATTTGCCACACTCGTTTTGTGGAATTTACATGTGGAGATTTCAAGCGAATTGAGGTCAATGACAGAAAAGGAAATATCTTCGTTTAAAAACTAGACAGAATCATTCTCAGAAACTATTTTGTGATGTGTGCATCCACCTGACAGTGTTTAACCTTTCTTTTCATAGAGCAGTTCGAAAACACTCTGTTTGTAAAGTCTGCAACTGGATATTTGGACTTCTTTTAACCCTTCGTTGGAAACGGGATTTCTTTATATAATGCAAGACAGAAGAATTCTCAGTGACTTCTTTGTGTTGTGTGTATGCAGCTCACAGAGTTGAACCTTTCTTTAGACAGAGCAGGTTTGAAACTCTCTTTTTGTGGATTTTGCAATTGCAGATTTCAAGCGATTTGAGGCCAGTGTTTGAAAAGGAAATATCTTCGTATAAAAACTAGACGGAATCATTCTCTGAAACAACTTAATGATTTGTGCGTTCAGCTCACAGAGTTTAACCTTCCTTTTCATAGAGCAGTTAGGAAACACTCTGTTTGTGAAGTCTGATAGCAGATATTTGGACCTCTTTGAGGCCTTCGTTGGAAACGGGATTTCTTCATATAATGCAAGACAGAGGAGTTCTCAGTAACTTCTTTGTGTTGTGTGTATGCAGCTCACAGAATTGAACCTTTCTTTAGACAGAGCAGATTTGAAACTCTCTTTTTGTGGATTTTGCAATTGGAGATTTCAAGCGATTTGAGGCCAAAGGTTGAAAAGGAAATATCTTCTTTTAAAAACTAGACGGAATCATTCTCTGAAACAACTTAATGATTTGTGCGTTCAGCTCACAGAGTTTAACCTTCCTTTTCATACAGCAGTTAGGAAACACTCTGTTTGTAAAATCTGGAAGCGGACATTTGGACCTCTTTGAGGACTTCGTTGGAAACGGGATTTCTTCATATAATGCTAGACAGAAGAATTCTCAGTAACTTCCTTGTGTGTGTGTATTCAACTCACAGAGTTGAACCTTTCTTTAGAGAGAGTAGATTTGAAACTCTCTTTTTGTGGAAATTACATGTGGAGATTTCAAGCGATTTGAGGCCAATGACGGAAAAGGAAATATCTTCGTTTAAAAACTAGACAGAATCATTTTCAGAAACTAGTTTGTGATGTGTGCCTTCAGCAGACAGAGTTTAACGTTTCTTTTCACAGAGCAGTTTGGAAGCACTCTCTTTGTAAAGTCTGCAAGTGGATATTTGGACCTCTTTGAAGGCCTTCGTTGGAAACGGGATTTCTTCATAAAATGCTAGACAGAAGAATTCTCAGTAACTTCTTTGTGTGTGTGTATTCAACCCACAGAGCTGAACCTTCCTTTAGGCAGAGCAGATTTGCAACACTCGTTTTGTGGAATTTACATGTGGAGATTTCAAGCGAATTGAGGTCAATGACAGAAAAGGAAATATCTTCGTTTAAAAACTAGACAGAATCATTCTCAGAAACTATTTTGTGATGTGTGCATCCACCTGACAGTGTTTAACCTTTCTTTTCATAGAGCAGTTCGAAAACACTCTGTTTGTAAAGTCTGCAACTGGATATTTGGACTTCTTTTAACCCTTCGTTGGAAACGGGATTTCTTTATATAATGCAAGACAGAAGAATTCTCAGTGACTTCTTTGTGTTGTGTGTATGCAGCTCACAGAGTTGAACCTTTCTTTAGACAGAGCAGGTTTGAAACTCTCTTTTTGTGGATTTTGCAATTGCAGATTTCAAGCGATTTGAGGCCAGTGTTTGAAAAGGAAATATCTTCGTATAAAAACTAGACGGAATCATTCTCTGAAACAACTTAATGATTTGTGCGTTCAGCTCACAGAGTTTAACCTTCCTTTTCATAGAGCAGTTAGGAAACACTCTGTTTGTGAAGTCTGATAGCAGATATTTGGACCTCTTTGAGGCCTTCGTTGGAAACGGGATTTCTTCATATAATGCAAGACAGAGGAGTTCTCAGTAACTTCTTTGTGTTGTGTGTATGCAGCTCACAGAATTGAACCTTTCTTTAGACAGAGCAGATTTGAAACTCTCTTTTTGTGGATTTTGCAATTGGAGATTTCAAGCGATTTGAGGCCAAAGGTTGAAAAGGAAATATCTTCTTTTAAAAACTAGACGGAATCATTCTCTGAAACAACTTAATGATTTGTGCGTTCAGCTCACAGAGTTTAACCTTCCTTTTCATACAGCAGTTAGGAAACACTCTGTTTGTAAAATCTGGAAGCGGACATTTGGACCTCTTTGAGGACTTCGTTGGAAACGGGATTTCTTCATATAATGCTAGACAGAAGAATTCTCAGTAACTTCCTTGTGTGTGTGTATTCAACTCACAGAGTTGAACCTTTCTTTAGAGAGAGTAGATTTGAAACTCTCTTTTTGTGGAAATTACATGTGGAGATTTCAAGCGATTTGAGGCCAATGACGGAAAAGGAAATATCTTCGTTTAAAAACTAGACAGAATCATTTTCAGAAACTAGTTTGTGATGTGTGCCTTCAGCAGACAGAGTTTAACGTTTCTTTTCACAGAGCAGTTTGGAAGCACTCTCTTTGTAAAGTCTGCAAGTGGATATTTGGACCTCTTTGAAGGCCTTCGTTGGAAACGGGATTTCTTCATAAAATGCTAGACAGAAGAATTCTCAGTAACTTCTTTGTGTGTGTGTATTCAACCCACAGAGCTGAACCTTCCTTTAGGCAGAGCAGATTTGCAACACTCGTTTTGTGGAATTTACATGTGGAGATTTCAAGCGAATTGAGGTCAATGACAGAAAAGGAAATATCTTCGTTTAAAAACTAGACAGAATCATTCTCAGAAACTATTTTGTGATGTGTGCATCCACCTGACAGTGTTTAACCTTTCTTTTCATAGAGCAGTTCGAAAACACTCTGTTTGTAAAGTCTGCAACTGGATATTTGGACTTCTTTTAACCCTTCGTTGGAAACGGGATTTCTTTATATAATGCAAGACAGAAGAATTCTCAGTGACTTCTTTGTGTTGTGTGTATGCAGCTCACAGAGTTGAACCTTTCTTTAGACAGAGCAGGTTTGAAACTCTCTTTTTGTGGATTTTGCAATTGCAGATTTCAAGCGATTTGAGGCCAGTGTTTGAAAAGGAAATATCTTCGTATAAAAACTAGACGGAATCATTCTCTGAAACAACTTAATGATTTGTGCGTTCAGCTCACAGAGTTTAACCTTCCTTTTCATAGAGCAGTTAGGAAACACTCTGTTTGTGAAGTCTGATAGCAGATATTTGGACCTCTTTGAGGCCTTCGTTGGAAACGGGATTTCTTCATATAATGCAAGACAGAGGAGTTCTCAGTAACTTCTTTGTGTTGTGTGTATGCAGCTCACAGAATTGAACCTTTCTTTAGACAGAGCAGATTTGAAACTCTCTTTTTGTGGATTTTGCAATTGGAGATTTCAAGCGATTTGAGGCCAAAGGTTGAAAAGGAAATATCTTCTTTTAAAAACTAGACGGAATCATTCTCTGAAACAACTTAATGATTTGTGCGTTCAGCTCACAGAGTTTAACCTTCCTTTTCATACAGCAGTTAGGAAACACTCTGTTTGTAAAATCTGGAAGCGGACATTTGGACCTCTTTGAGGACTTCGTTGGAAACGGGATTTCTTCATATAATGCTAGACAGAAGAATTCTCAGTAACTTCCTTGTGTGTGTGTATTCAACTCACAGAGTTGAACCTTTCTTTAGAGAGAGTAGATTTGAAACTCTCTTTTTGTGGAAATTACATGTGGAGATTTCAAGCGATTTGAGGCCAATGACGGAAAAGGAAATATCTTCGTTTAAAAACTAGACAGAATCATTTTCAGAAACTAGTTTGTGATGTGTGCCTTCAGCAGACAGAGTTTAACGTTTCTTTTCACAGAGCAGTTTGGAAGCACTCTCTTTGTAAAGTCTGCAAGTGGATATTTGGACCTCTTTGAAGGCCTTCGTTGGAAACGGGATTTCTTCATAAAATGCTAGACAGAAGAATTCTCAGTAACTTCTTTGTGTGTGTGTATTCAACCCACAGAGCTGAACCTTCCTTTAGGCAGAGCAGATTTGCAACACTCGTTTTGTGGAATTTACATGTGGAGATTTCAAGCGAATTGAGGTCAATGACAGAAAAGGAAATATCTTCGTTTAAAAACTAGACAGAATCATTCTCAGAAACTATTTTGTGATGTGTGCATCCACCTGACAGTGTTTAACCTTTCTTTTCATAGAGCAGTTCGAAAACACTCTGTTTGTAAAGTCTGCAACTGGATATTTGGACTTCTTTTAACCCTTCGTTGGAAACGGGATTTCTTTATATAATGCAAGACAGAAGAATTCTCAGTGACTTCTTTGTGTTGTGTGTATGCAGCTCACAGAGTTGAACCTTTCTTTAGACAGAGCAGGTTTGAAACTCTCTTTTTGTGGATTTTGCAATTGCAGATTTCAAGCGATTTGAGGCCAGTGTTTGAAAAGGAAATATCTTCGTATAAAAACTAGACGGAATCATTCTCTGAAACAACTTAATGATTTGTGCGTTCAGCTCACAGAGTTTAACCTTCCTTTTCATAGAGCAGTTAGGAAACACTCTGTTTGTGAAGTCTGATAGCAGATATTTGGACCTCTTTGAGGCCTTCGTTGGAAACGGGATTTCTTCATATAATGCAAGACAGAGGAGTTCTCAGTAACTTCTTTGTGTTGTGTGTATGCAGCTCACAGAATTGAACCTTTCTTTAGACAGAGCAGATTTGAAACTCTCTTTTTGTGGATTTTGCAATTGGAGATTTCAAGCGATTTGAGGCCAAAGGTTGAAAAGGAAATATCTTCTTTTAAAAACTAGACGGAATCATTCTCTGAAACAACTTAATGATTTGTGCGTTCAGCTCACAGAGTTTAACCTTCCTTTTCATACAGCAGTTAGGAAACACTCTGTTTGTAAAATCTGGAAGCGGACATTTGGACCTCTTTGAGGACTTCGTTGGAAACGGGATTTCTTCATATAATGCTAGACAGAAGAATTCTCAGTAACTTCCTTGTGTGTGTGTATTCAACTCACAGAGTTGAACCTTTCTTTAGAGAGAGTAGATTTGAAACTCTCTTTTTGTGGAAATTACATGTGGAGATTTCAAGCGATTTGAGGCCAATGACGGAAAAGGAAATATCTTCGTTTAAAAACTAGACAGAATCATTTTCAGAAACTAGTTTGTGATGTGTGCCTTCAGCAGACAGAGTTTAACGTTTCTTTTCACAGAGCAGTTTGGAAGCACTCTCTTTGTAAAGTCTGCAAGTGGATATTTGGACCTCTTTGAAGGCCTTCGTTGGAAACGGGATTTCTTCATAAAATGCTAGACAGAAGAATTCTCAGTAACTTCTTTGTGTGTGTGTATTCAACCCACAGAGCTGAACCTTCCTTTAGGCAGAGCAGATTTGCAACACTCGTTTTGTGGAATTTACATGTGGAGATTTCAAGCGAATTGAGGTCAATGACAGAAAAGGAAATATCTTCGTTTAAAAACTAGACAGAATCATTCTCAGAAACTATTTTGTGATGTGTGCATCCACCTGACAGTGTTTAACCTTTCTTTTCATAGAGCAGTTCGAAAACACTCTGTTTGTAAAGTCTGCAACTGGATATTTGGACTTCTTTTAACCCTTCGTTGGAAACGGGATTTCTTTATATAATGCAAGACAGAAGAATTCTCAGTGACTTCTTTGTGTTGTGTGTATGCAGCTCACAGAGTTGAACCTTTCTTTAGACAGAGCAGGTTTGAAACTCTCTTTTTGTGGATTTTGCAATTGCAGATTTCAAGCGATTTGAGGCCAGTGTTTGAAAAGGAAATATCTTCGTATAAAAACTAGACGGAATCATTCTCTGAAACAACTTAATGATTTGTGCGTTCAGCTCACAGAGTTTAACCTTCCTTTTCATAGAGCAGTTAGGAAACACTCTGTTTGTGAAGTCTGATAGCAGATATTTGGACCTCTTTGAGGCCTTCGTTGGAAACGGGATTTCTTCATATAATGCAAGACAGAGGAGTTCTCAGTAACTTCTTTGTGTTGTGTGTATGCAGCTCACAGAATTGAACCTTTCTTTAGACAGAGCAGATTTGAAACTCTCTTTTTGTGGATTTTGCAATTGGAGATTTCAAGCGATTTGAGGCCAAAGGTTGAAAAGGAAATATCTTCTTTTAAAAACTAGACGGAATCATTCTCTGAAACAACTTAATGATTTGTGCGTTCAGCTCACAGAGTTTAACCTTCCTTTTCATACAGCAGTTAGGAAACACTCTGTTTGTAAAATCTGGAAGCGGACATTTGGACCTCTTTGAGGACTTCGTTGGAAACGGGATTTCTTCATATAATGCTAGACAGAAGAATTCTCAGTAACTTCCTTGTGTGTGTGTATTCAACTCACAGAGTTGAACCTTTCTTTAGAGAGAGTAGATTTGAAACTCTCTTTTTGTGGAAATTACATGTGGAGATTTCAAGCGATTTGAGGCCAATGACGGAAAAGGAAATATCTTCGTTTAAAAACTAGACAGAATCATTTTCAGAAACTAGTTTGTGATGTGTGCCTTCAGCAGACAGAGTTTAACGTTTCTTTTCACAGAGCAGTTTGGAAGCACTCTCTTTGTAAAGTCTGCAAGTGGATATTTGGACCTCTTTGAAGGCCTTCGTTGGAAACGGGATTTCTTCATAAAATGCTAGACAGAAGAATTCTCAGTAACTTCTTTGTGTGTGTGTATTCAACCCACAGAGCTGAACCTTCCTTTAGGCAGAGCAGATTTGCCACACTCGTTTTGTGGAATTTACATGTGGAGATTTCAAGCGAATTGAGGTCAATGACAGAAAAGGAAATATCTTCGTTTAAAAACTAGACAGAATCATTCTCAGAAACTATTTTGTGATGTGTGCATCCACCTGACAGTGTTTAACCTTTCTTTTCATAGAGCAGTTCGAAAACACTCTGTTTGTAAAGTCTGCAACTGGATATTTGGACTTCTTTTAACCCTTCGTTGGAAACGGGATTTCTTTATATAATGCAAGACAGAAGAATTCTCAGTGACTTCTTTGTGTTGTGTGTATGCAGCTCACAGAGTTGAACCTTTCTTTAGACAGAGCAGGTTTGAAACTCTCTTTTTGTGGATTTTGCAATTGCAGATTTCAAGCGATTTGAGGCCAGTGTTTGAAAAGGAAATATCTTCGTATAAAAACTAGACGGAATCATTCTCTGAAACAACTTAATGATTTGTGCGTTCAGCTCACAGAGTTTAACCTTCCTTTTCATAGAGCAGTTAGGAAACACTCTGTTTGTGAAGTCTGATAGCAGATATTTGGACCTCTTTGAGGCCTTCGTTGGAAACGGGATTTCTTCATATAATGCAAGACAGAGGAGTTCTCAGTAACTTCTTTGTGTTGTGTGTATGCAGCTCACAGAATTGAACCTTTCTTTAGACAGAGCAGATTTGAAACTCTCTTTTTGTGGATTTTGCAATTGGAGATTTCAAGCGATTTGAGGCCAAAGGTTGAAAAGGAAATATCTTCTTTTAAAAACTAGACGGAATCATTCTCTGAAACAACTTAATGATTTGTGCGTTCAGCTCACAGAGTTTAACCTTCCTTTTCATACAGCAGTTAGGAAACACTCTGTTTGTAAAATCTGGAAGCGGACATTTGGACCTCTTTGAGGACTTCGTTGGAAACGGGATTTCTTCATATAATGCTAGACAGAAGAATTCTCAGTAACTTCCTTGTGTGTGTGTATTCAACTCACAGAGTTGAACCTTTCTTTAGAGAGAGTAGATTTGAAACTCTCTTTTTGTGGAAATTACATGTGGAGATTTCAAGCGATTTGAGGCCAATGACGGAAAAGGAAATATCTTCGTTTAAAAACTAGACAGAATCATTTTCAGAAACTAGTTTGTGATGTGTGCCTTCAGCAGACAGAGTTTAACGTTTCTTTTCACAGAGCAGTTTGGAAGCACTCTCTTTGTAAAGTCTGCAAGTGGATATTTGGACCTCTTTGAAGGCCTTCGTTGGAAACGGGATTTCTTCATAAAATGCTAGACAGAAGAATTCTCAGTAACTTCTTTGTGTGTGTGTATTCAACCCACAGAGCTGAACCTTCCTTTAGGCAGAGCAGATTTGCAACACTCGTTTTGTGGAATTTACATGTGGAGATTTCAAGCGAATTGAGGTCAATGACAGAAAAGGAAATATCTTCGTTTAAAAACTAGACAGAATCATTCTCAGAAACTATTTTGTGATGTGTGCATCCACCTGACAGTGTTTAACCTTTCTTTTCATAGAGCAGTTCGAAAACACTCTGTTTGTAAAGTCTGCAACTGGATATTTGGACTTCTTTTAACCCTTCGTTGGAAACGGGATTTCTTTATATAATGCAAGACAGAAGAATTCTCAGTGACTTCTTTGTGTTGTGTGTATGCAGCTCACAGAGTTGAACCTTTCTTTAGACAGAGCAGGTTTGAAACTCTCTTTTTGTGGATTTTGCAATTGCAGATTTCAAGCGATTTGAGGCCAGTGTTTGAAAAGGAAATATCTTCGTATAAAAACTAGACGGAATCATTCTCTGAAACAACTTAATGATTTGTGCGTTCAGCTCACAGAGTTTAACCTTCCTTTTCATAGAGCAGTTAGGAAACACTCTGTTTGTGAAGTCTGATAGCAGATATTTGGACCTCTTTGAGGCCTTCGTTGGAAACGGGATTTCTTCATATAATGCAAGACAGAGGAGTTCTCAGTAACTTCTTTGTGTTGTGTGTATGCAGCTCACAGAATTGAACCTTTCTTTAGACAGAGCAGATTTGAAACTCTCTTTTTGTGGATTTTGCAATTGGAGATTTCAAGCGATTTGAGGCCAAAGGTTGAAAAGGAAATATCTTCTTTTAAAAGCTAGACGGAATCATTCTCTGAAACAACTTAATGATTTGTGCGTTCAGCTCACAGAGTTTAACCTTCCTTTTCATACAGCAGTTAGGAAACACTCTGTTTGTAAAATCTGGAAGCGGACATTTGGACCTCTTTGAGGACTTCGTTGGAAACGGGATTTCTTCATATAATGCTAGACAGAAGAATTCTCAGTAACTTCCTTGTGTGTGTGTATTCAACTCACAGAGTTGAACCTTTCTTTAGAGAGAGTAGATTTGAAACTCTCTTTTTGTGGAAATTACATGTGGAGATTTCAAGCGATTTGAGGCCAATGACGGAAAAGGAAATATCTTCGTTTAAAAACTAGACAGAATCATTTTCAGAAACTAGTTTGTGATGTGTGCCTTCAGCAGACAGAGTTTAACGTTTCTTTTCACAGAGCAGTTTGGAAGCACTCTCTTTGTAAAGTCTGCAAGTGGATATTTGGACCTCTTTGAAGGCCTTCGTTGGAAACGGGATTTCTTCATAAAATGCTAGACAGAAGAATTCTCAGTAACTTCTTTGTGTGTGTGTATTCAACCCACAGAGCTGAACCTTCCTTTAGGCAGAGCAGATTTGCAACACTCGTTTTGTGGAATTTACATGTGGAGATTTCAAGCGAATTGAGGTCAATGACAGAAAAGGAAATATCTTCGTTTAAAAACTAGACAGAATCATTCTCAGAAACTATTTTGTGATGTGTGCATCCACCTGACAGTGTTTAACCTTTCTTTTCATAGAGCAGTTCGAAAACACTCTGTTTGTAAAGTCTGCAACTGGATATTTGGACTTCTTTTAACCCTTCGTTGGAAACGGGATTTCTTTATATAATGCAAGACAGAAGAATTCTCAGTGACTTCTTTGTGTTGTGTGTATGCAGCTCACAGAGTTGAACCTTTCTTTAGACAGAGCAGGTTTGAAACTCTCTTTTTGTGGATTTTGCAATTGCAGATTTCAAGCGATTTGAGGCCAGTGTTTGAAAAGGAAATATCTTCGTATAAAAACTAGACGGAATCATTCTCTGAAACAACTTAATGATTTGTGCGTTCAGCTCACAGAGTTTAACCTTCCTTTTCATAGAGCAGTTAGGAAACACTCTGTTTGTGAAGTCTGATAGCAGATATTTGGACCTCTTTGAGGCCTTCGTTGGAAACGGGATTTCTTCATATAATGCAAGACAGAGGAGTTCTCAGTAACTTCTTTGTGTTGTGTGTATGCAGCTCACAGAATTGAACCTTTCTTTAGACAGAGCAGATTTGAAACTCTCTTTTTGTGGATTTTGCAATTGGAGATTTCAAGCGATTTGAGGCCAAAGGTTGAAAAGGAAATATCTTCTTTTAAAAACTAGACGGAATCATTCTCTGAAACAACTTAATGATTTGTGCGTTCAGCTCACAGAGTTTAACCTTCCTTTTCATACAGCAGTTAGGAAACACTCTGTTTGTAAAATCTGGAAGCGGACATTTGGACCTCTTTGAGGACTTCGTTGGAAACGGGATTTCTTCATATAATGCTAGACAGAAGAATTCTCAGTAACTTCCTTGTGTGTGTGTATTCAACTCACAGAGTTGAACCTTTCTTTAGAGAGAGTAGATTTGAAACTCTCTTTTTGTGGAAATTACATGTGGAGATTTCAAGCGATTTGAGGCCAATGACGGAAAAGGAAATATCTTCGTTTAAAAACTAGACAGAATCATTTTCAGAAACTAGTTTGTGATGTGTGCCTTCAGCAGACAGAGTTTAACGTTTCTTTTCACAGAGCAGTTTGGAAGCACTCTCTTTGTAAAGTCTGCAAGTGGATATTTGGACCTCTTTGAAGGCCTTCGTTGGAAACGGGATTTCTTCATAAAATGCTAGACAGAAGAATTCTCAGTAACTTCTTTGTGTGTGTGTATTCAACCCACAGAGCTGAACCTTCCTTTAGGCAGAGCAGATTTGCAACACTCGTTTTGTGGAATTTACATGTGGAGATTTCAAGCGAATTGAGGTCAATGACAGAAAAGGAAATATCTTCGTTTAAAAACTAGACAGAATCATTCTCAGAAACTATTTTGTGATGTGTGCATCCACCTGACAGTGTTTAACCTTTCTTTTCATAGAGCAGTTCGAAAACACTCTGTTTGTAAAGTCTGCAACTGGATATTTGGACTTCTTTTAACCCTTCGTTGGAAACGGGATTTCTTTATATAATGCAAGACAGAAGAATTCTCAGTGACTTCTTTGTGTTGTGTGTATGCAGCTCACAGAGTTGAACCTTTCTTTAGACAGAGCAGGTTTGAAACTCTCTTTTTGTGGATTTTGCAATTGCAGATTTCAAGCGATTTGAGGCCAGTGTTTGAAAAGGAAATATCTTCGTATAAAAACTAGACGGAATCATTCTCTGAAACAACTTAATGATTTGTGCGTTCAGCTCACAGAGTTTAACCTTCCTTTTCATAGAGCAGTTAGGAAACACTCTGTTTGTGAAGTCTGATAGCAGATATTTGGACCTCTTTGAGGCCTTCGTTGGAAACGGGATTTCTTCATATAATGCAAGACAGAGGAGTTCTCAGTAACTTCTTTGTGTTGTGTGTATGCAGCTCACAGAATTGAACCTTTCTTTAGACAGAGCAGATTTGAAACTCTCTTTTTGTGGATTTTGCAATTGGAGATTTCAAGCGATTTGAGGCCAAAGGTTGAAAAGGAAATATCTTCTTTTAAAAACTAGACGGAATCATTCTCTGAAACAACTTAATGATTTGTGCGTTCAGCTCACAGAGTTTAACCTTCCTTTTCATACAGCAGTTAGGAAACACTCTGTTTGTAAAATCTGGAAGCGGACATTTGGACCTCTTTGA
This sequence comes from Pan troglodytes, assembly GCF_028858775.2. NCBI lineage: Eukaryota > Metazoa > Chordata > Mammalia > Primates > Hominidae > Pan > Pan troglodytes. The sequence continues at coordinate 16,414,421 of NC_072412.2, read as the reverse complement.
GGACTTCGTTGGAAACGGGATTTCTTCATATAATGCTAGACAGAAGAATTCTCAGTAACTTCCTTGTGTGTGTGTATTCAACTCACAGAGTTGAACCTTTCTTTAGAGAGAGTAGATTTGAAACTCTCTTTTTGTGGAAATTACATGTGGAGATTTCAAGCGATTTGAGGCCAATGACGGAAAAGGAAATATCTTCGTTTAAAAACTAGACAGAATCATTTTCAGAAACTAGTTTGTGATGTGTGCCTTCAGCAGACAGAGTTTAACGTTTCTTTTCACAGAGCAGTTTGGAAGCACTCTCTTTGTAAAGTCTGCAAGTGGATATTTGGACCTCTTTGAAGGCCTTCGTTGGAAACGGGATTTCTTCATAAAATGCTAGACAGAAGAATTCTCAGTAACTTCTTTGTGTGTGTGTATTCAACCCACAGAGCTGAACCTTCCTTTAGGCAGAGCAGATTTGCAACACTCGTTTTGTGGAATTTACATGTGGAGATTTCAAGCGAATTGAGGTCAATGACAGAAAAGGAAATATCTTCGTTTAAAAACTAGACAGAATCATTCTCAGAAACTATTTTGTGATGTGTGCATCCACCTGACAGTGTTTAACCTTTCTTTTCATAGAGCAGTTCGAAAACACTCTGTTTGTAAAGTCTGCAACTGGATATTTGGACTTCTTTTAACCCTTCGTTGGAAACGGGATTTCTTTATATAATGCAAGACAGAAGAATTCTCAGTGACTTCTTTGTGTTGTGTGTATGCAGCTCACAGAGTTGAACCTTTCTTTAGACAGAGCAGGTTTGAAACTCTCTTTTTGTGGATTTTGCAATTGCAGATTTCAAGCGATTTGAGGCCAGTGTTTGAAAAGGAAATATCTTCGTATAAAAACTAGACGGAATCATTCTCTGAAACAACTTAATGATTTGTGCGTTCAGCTCACAGAGTTTAACCTTCCTTTTCATAGAGCAGTTAGGAAACACTCTGTTTGTGAAGTCTGATAGCAGATATTTGGACCTCTTTGAGGCCTTCGTTGGAAACGGGATTTCTTCATATAATGCAAGACAGAGGAGTTCTCAGTAACTTCTTTGTGTTGTGTGTATGCAGCTCACAGAATTGAACCTTTCTTTAGACAGAGCAGATTTGAAACTCTCTTTTTGTGGATTTTGCAATTGGAGATTTCAAGCGATTTGAGGCCAAAGGTTGAAAAGGAAATATCTTCTTTTAAAAACTAGACGGAATCATTCTCTGAAACAACTTAATGATTTGTGCGTTCAGCTCACAGAGTTTAACCTTCCTTTTCATACAGCAGTTAGGAAACACTCTGTTTGTAAAATCTGGAAGCGGACATTTGGACCTCTTTGAGGACTTCGTTGGAAACGGGATTTCTTCATATAATGCTAGACAGAAGAATTCTCAGTAACTTCCTTGTGTGTGTGTATTCAACTCACAGAGTTGAACCTTTCTTTAGAGAGAGTAGATTTGAAACTCTCTTTTTGTGGAAATTACATGTGGAGATTTCAAGCGATTTGAGGCCAATGACGGAAAAGGAAATATCTTCGTTTAAAAACTAGACAGAATCATTTTCAGAAACTAGTTTGTGATGTGTGCCTTCAGCAGACAGAGTTTAACGTTTCTTTTCACAGAGCAGTTTGGAAGCACTCTCTTTGTAAAGTCTGCAAGTGGATATTTGGACCTCTTTGAAGGCCTTCGTTGGAAACGGGATTTCTTCATAAAATGCTAGACAGAAGAATTCTCAGTAACTTCTTTGTGTGTGTGTATTCAACCCACAGAGCTGAACCTTCCTTTAGGCAGAGCAGATTTGCAACACTCGTTTTGTGGAATTTACATGTGGAGATTTCAAGCGAATTGAGGTCAATGACAGAAAAGGAAATATCTTCGTTTAAAAACTAGACAGAATCATTCTCAGAAACTATTTTGTGATGTGTGCATCCACCTGACAGTGTTTAACCTTTCTTTTCATAGAGCAGTTCGAAAACACTCTGTTTGTAAAGTCTGCAACTGGATATTTGGACTTCTTTTAACCCTTCGTTGGAAACGGGATTTCTTTATATAATGCAAGACAGAAGAATTCTCAGTGACTTCTTTGTGTTGTGTGTATGCAGCTCACAGAGTTGAACCTTTCTTTAGACAGAGCAGGTTTGAAACTCTCTTTTTGTGGATTTTGCAATTGCAGATTTCAAGCGATTTGAGGCCAGTGTTTGAAAAGGAAATATCTTCGTATAAAAACTAGACGGAATCATTCTCTGAAACAACTTAATGATTTGTGCGTTCAGCTCACAGAGTTTAACCTTCCTTTTCATAGAGCAGTTAGGAAACACTCTGTTTGTGAAGTCTGATAGCAGATATTTGGACCTCTTTGAGGCCTTCGTTGGAAACGGGATTTCTTCATATAATGCAAGACAGAGGAGTTCTCAGTAACTTCTTTGTGTTGTGTGTATGCAGCTCACAGAATTGAACCTTTCTTTAGACAGAGCAGATTTGAAACTCTCTTTTTGTGGATTTTGCAATTGGAGATTTCAAGCGATTTGAGGCCAAAGGTTGAAAAGGAAATATCTTCTTTTAAAAACTAGACGGAATCATTCTCTGAAACAACTTAATGATTTGTGCGTTCAGCTCACAGAGTTTAACCTTCCTTTTCATACAGCAGTTAGGAAACACTCTGTTTGTAAAATCTGGAAGCGGACATTTGGACCTCTTTGAGGACTTCGTTGGAAACGGGATTTCTTCATATAATGCTAGACAGAAGAATTCTCAGTAACTTCCTTGTGTGTGTGTATTCAACTCACAGAGTTGAACCTTTCTTTAGAGAGAGTAGATTTGAAACTCTCTTTTTGTGGAAATTACATGTGGAGATTTCAAGCGATTTGAGGCCAATGACGGAAAAGGAAATATCTTCGTTTAAAAACTAGACAGAATCATTTTCAGAAACTAGTTTGTGATGTGTGCCTTCAGCAGACAGAGTTTAACGTTTCTTTTCACAGAGCAGTTTGGAAGCACTCTCTTTGTAAAGTCTGCAAGTGGATATTTGGACCTCTTTGAAGGCCTTCGTTGGAAACGGGATTTCTTCATAAAATGCTAGACAGAAGAATTCTCAGTAACTTCTTTGTGTGTGTGTATTCAACCCACAGAGCTGAACCTTCCTTTAGGCAGAGCAGATTTGCAACACTCGTTTTGTGGAATTTACATGTGGAGATTTCAAGCGAATTGAGGTCAATGACAGAAAAGGAAATATCTTCGTTTAAAAACTAGACAGAATCATTCTCAGAAACTATTTTGTGATGTGTGCATCCACCTGACAGTGTTTAACCTTTCTTTTCATAGAGCAGTTCGAAAACACTCTGTTTGTAAAGTCTGCAACTGGATATTTGGACTTCTTTTAACCCTTCGTTGGAAACGGGATTTCTTTATATAATGCAAGACAGAAGAATTCTCAGTGACTTCTTTGTGTTGTGTGTATGCAGCTCACAGAGTTGAACCTTTCTTTAGACAGAGCAGGTTTGAAACTCTCTTTTTGTGGATTTTGCAATTGCAGATTTCAAGCGATTTGAGGCCAGTGTTTGAAAAGGAAATATCTTCGTATAAAAACTAGACGGAATCATTCTCTGAAACAACTTAATGATTTGTGCGTTCAGCTCACAGAGTTTAACCTTCCTTTTCATAGAGCAGTTAGGAAACACTCTGTTTGTGAAGTCTGATAGCAGATATTTGGACCTCTTTGAGGCCTTCGTTGGAAACGGGATTTCTTCATATAATGCAAGACAGAGGAGTTCTCAGTAACTTCTTTGTGTTGTGTGTATGCAGCTCACAGAATTGAACCTTTCTTTAGACAGAGCAGATTTGAAACTCTCTTTTTGTGGATTTTGCAATTGGAGATTTCAAGCGATTTGAGGCCAAAGGTTGAAAAGGAAATATCTTCTTTTAAAAACTAGACGGAATCATTCTCTGAAACAACTTAATGATTTGTGCGTTCAGCTCACAGAGTTTAACCTTCCTTTTCATACAGCAGTTAGGAAACACTCTGTTTGTAAAATCTGGAAGCGGACATTTGGACCTCTTTGAGGACTTCGTTGGAAACGGGATTTCTTCATATAATGCTAGACAGAAGAATTCTCAGTAACTTCCTTGTGTGTGTGTATTCAACTCACAGAGTTGAACCTTTCTTTAGAGAGAGTAGATTTGAAACTCTCTTTTTGTGGAAATTACATGTGGAGATTTCAAGCGATTTGAGGCCAATGACGGAAAAGGAAATATCTTCGTTTAAAAACTAGACAGAATCATTTTCAGAAACTAGTTTGTGATGTGTGCCTTCAGCAGACAGAGTTTAACGTTTCTTTTCACAGAGCAGTTTGGAAGCACTCTCTTTGTAAAGTCTGCAAGTGGATATTTGGACCTCTTTGAAGGCCTTCGTTGGAAACGGGATTTCTTCATAAAATGCTAGACAGAAGAATTCTCAGTAACTTCTTTGTGTGTGTGTATTCAACCCACAGAGCTGAACCTTCCTTTAGGCAGAGCAGATTTGCAACACTCGTTTTGTGGAATTTACATGTGGAGATTTCAAGCGAATTGAGGTCAATGACAGAAAAGGAAATATCTTCGTTTAAAAACTAGACAGAATCATTCTCAGAAACTATTTTGTGATGTGTGCATCCACCTGACAGTGTTTAACCTTTCTTTTCATAGAGCAGTTCGAAAACACTCTGTTTGTAAAGTCTGCAACTGGATATTTGGACTTCTTTTAACCCTTCGTTGGAAACGGGATTTCTTTATATAATGCAAGACAGAAGAATTCTCAGTGACTTCTTTGTGTTGTGTGTATGCAGCTCACAGAGTTGAACCTTTCTTTAGACAGAGCAGGTTTGAAACTCTCTTTTTGTGGATTTTGCAATTGCAGATTTCAAGCGATTTGAGGCCAGTGTTTGAAAAGGAAATATCTTCGTATAAAAACTAGACGGAATCATTCTCTGAAACAACTTAATGATTTGTGCGTTCAGCTCACAGAGTTTAACCTTCCTTTTCATAGAGCAGTTAGGAAACACTCTGTTTGTGAAGTCTGATAGCAGATATTTGGACCTCTTTGAGGCCTTCGTTGGAAACGGGATTTCTTCATATAATGCAAGACAGAGGAGTTCTCAGTAACTTCTTTGTGTTGTGTGTATGCAGCTCACAGAATTGAACCTTTCTTTAGACAGAGCAGATTTGAAACTCTCTTTTTGTGGATTTTGCAATTGGAGATTTCAAGCGATTTGAGGCCAAAGGTTGAAAAGGAAATATCTTCTTTTAAAAACTAGACGGAATCATTCTCTGAAACAACTTAATGATTTGTGCGTTCAGCTCACAGAGTTTAACCTTCCTTTTCATACAGCAGTTAGGAAACACTCTGTTTGTAAAATCTGGAAGCGGACATTTGGACCTCTTTGAGGACTTCGTTGGAAACGGGATTTCTTCATATAATGCTAGACAGAAGAATTCTCAGTAACTTCCTTGTGTGTGTGTATTCAACTCACAGAGTTGAACCTTTCTTTAGAGAGAGTAGATTTGAAACTCTCTTTTTGTGGAAATTACATGTGGAGATTTCAAGCGATTTGAGGCCAATGACGGAAAAGGAAATATCTTCGTTTAAAAACTAGACAGAATCATTTTCAGAAACTAGTTTGTGATGTGTGCCTTCAGCAGACAGAGTTTAACGTTTCTTTTCACAGAGCAGTTTGGAAGCACTCTCTTTGTAAAGTCTGCAAGTGGATATTTGGACCTCTTTGAAGGCCTTCGTTGGAAACGGGATTTCTTCATAAAATGCTAGACAGAAGAATTCTCAGTAACTTCTTTGTGTGTGTGTATTCAACCCACAGAGCTGAACCTTCCTTTAGGCAGAGCAGATTTGCAACACTCGTTTTGTGGAATTTACATGTGGAGATTTCAAGCGAATTGAGGTCAATGACAGAAAAGGAAATATCTTCGTTTAAAAACTAGACAGAATCATTCTCAGAAACTATTTTGTGATGTGTGCATCCACCTGACAGTGTTTAACCTTTCTTTTCATAGAGCAGTTCGAAAACACTCTGTTTGTAAAGTCTGCAACTGGATATTTGGACTTCTTTTAACCCTTCGTTGGAAACGGGATTTCTTTATATAATGCAAGACAGAAGAATTCTCAGTGACTTCTTTGTGTTGTGTGTATGCAGCTCACAGAGTTGAACCTTTCTTTAGACAGAGCAGGTTTGAAACTCTCTTTTTGTGGATTTTGCAATTGCAGATTTCAAGCGATTTGAGGCCAGTGTTTGAAAAGGAAATATCTTCGTATAAAAACTAGACGGAATCATTCTCTGAAACAACTTAATGATTTGTGCGTTCAGCTCACAGAGTTTAACCTTCCTTTTCATAGAGCAGTTAGGAAACACTCTGTTTGTGAAGTCTGATAGCAGATATTTGGACCTCTTTGAGGCCTTCGTTGGAAACGGGATTTCTTCATATAATGCAAGACAGAGGAGTTCTCAGTAACTTCTTTGTGTTGTGTGTATGCAGCTCACAGAATTGAACCTTTCTTTAGACAGAGCAGATTTGAAACTCTCTTTTTGTGGATTTTGCAATTGGAGATTTCAAGCGATTTGAGGCCAAAGGTTGAAAAGGAAATATCTTCTTTTAAAAACTAGACGGAATCATTCTCTGAAACAACTTAATGATTTGTGCGTTCAGCTCACAGAGTTTAACCTTCCTTTTCATACAGCAGTTAGGAAACACTCTGTTTGTAAAATCTGGAAGCGGACATTTGGACCTCTTTGAGGACTTCGTTGGAAACGGGATTTCTTCATATAATGCTAGACAGAAGAATTCTCAGTAACTTCCTTGTGTGTGTGTATTCAACTCACAGAGTTGAACCTTTCTTTAGAGAGAGTAGATTTGAAACTCTCTTTTTGTGGAAATTACATGTGGAGATTTCAAGCGATTTGAGGCCAATGACGGAAAAGGAAATATCTTCGTTTAAAAACTAGACAGAATCATTTTCAGAAACTAGTTTGTGATGTGTGCCTTCAGCAGACAGAGTTTAACGTTTCTTTTCACAGAGCAGTTTGGAAGCACTCTCTTTGTAAAGTCTGCAAGTGGATATTTGGACCTCTTTGAAGGCCTTCGTTGGAAACGGGATTTCTTCATAAAATGCTAGACAGAAGAATTCTCAGTAACTTCTTTGTGTGTGTGTATTCAACCCACAGAGCTGAACCTTCCTTTAGGCAGAGCAGATTTGCAACACTCGTTTTGTGGAATTTACATGTGGAGATTTCAAGCGAATTGAGGTCAATGACAGAAAAGGAAATATCTTCGTTTAAAAACTAGACAGAATCATTCTCAGAAACTATTTTGTGATGTGTGCATCCACCTGACAGTGTTTAACCTTTCTTTTCATAGAGCAGTTCGAAAACACTCTGTTTGTAAAGTCTGCAACTGGATATTTGGACTTCTTTTAACCCTTCGTTGGAAACGGGATTTCTTTATATAATGCAAGACAGAAGAATTCTCAGTGACTTCTTTGTGTTGTGTGTATGCAGCTCACAGAGTTGAACCTTTCTTTAGACAGAGCAGGTTTGAAACTCTCTTTTTGTGGATTTTGCAATTGCAGATTTCAAGCGATTTGAGGCCAGTGTTTGAAAAGGAAATATCTTCGTATAAAAACTAGACGGAATCATTCTCTGAAACAACTTAATGATTTGTGCGTTCAGCTCACAGAGTTTAACCTTCCTTTTCATAGAGCAGTTAGGAAACACTCTGTTTGTGAAGTCTGATAGCAGATATTTGGACCTCTTTGAGGCCTTCGTTGGAAACGGGATTTCTTCATATAATGCAAGACAGAGGAGTTCTCAGTAACTTCTTTGTGTTGTGTGTATGCAGCTCACAGAATTGAACCTTTCTTTAGACAGAGCAGATTTGAAACTCTCTTTTTGTGGATTTTGCAATTGGAGATTTCAAGCGATTTGAGGCCAAAGGTTGAAAAGGAAATATCTTCTTTTAAAAACTAGACGGAATCATTCTCTGAAACAACTTAATGATTTGTGCGTTCAGCTCACAGAGTTTAACCTTCCTTTTCATACAGCAGTTAGGAAACACTCTGTTTGTAAAATCTGGAAGCGGACATTTGGACCTCTTTGAGGACTTCGTTGGAAACGGGATTTCTTCATATAATGCTAGACAGAAGAATTCTCAGTAACTTCCTTGTGTGTGTGTATTCAACTCACAGAGTTGAACCTTTCTTTAGAGAGAGTAGATTTGAAACTCTCTTTTTGTGGAAATTACATGTGGAGATTTCAAGCGATTTGAGGCCAATGACGGAAAAGGAAATATCTTCGTTTAAAAACTAGACAGAATCATTTTCAGAAACTAGTTTGTGATGTGTGCCTTCAGCAGACAGAGTTTAACGTTTCTTTTCACAGAGCAGTTTGGAAGCACTCTCTTTGTAAAGTCTGCAAGTGGATATTTGGACCTCTTTGAAGGCCTTCGTTGGAAACGGGATTTCTTCATAAAATGCTAGACAGAAGAATTCTCAGTAACTTCTTTGTGTGTGTGTATTCAACCCACAGAGCTGAACCTTCCTTTAGGCAGAGCAGATTTGCAACACTCGTTTTGTGGAATTTACATGTGGAGATTTCAAGCGAATTGAGGTCAATGACAGAAAAGGAAATATCTTCGTTTAAAAACTAGACAGAATCATTCTCAGAAACTATTTTGTGATGTGTGCATCCACCTGACAGTGTTTAACCTTTCTTTTCATAGAGCAGTTCGAAAACACTCTGTTTGTAAAGTCTGCAACTGGATATTTGGACTTCTTTTAACCCTTCGTTGGAAACGGGATTTCTTTATATAATGCAAGACAGAAGAATTCTCAGTGACTTCTTTGTGTTGTGTGTATGCAGCTCACAGAGTTGAACCTTTCTTTAGACAGAGCAGGTTTGAAACTCTCTTTTTGTGGATTTTGCAATTGCAGATTTCAAGCGATTTGAGGCCAGTGTTTGAAAAGGAAATATCTTCGTATAAAAACTAGACGGAATCATTCTCTGAAACAACTTAATGATTTGTGCGTTCAGCTCACAGAGTTTAACCTTCCTTTTCATAGAGCAGTTAGGAAACACTCTGTTTGTGAAGTCTGATAGCAGATATTTGGACCTCTTTGAGGCCTTCGTTGGAAACGGGATTTCTTCATATAATGCAAGACAGAGGAGTTCTCAGTAACTTCTTTGTGTTGTGTGTATGCAGCTCACAGAATTGAACCTTTCTTTAGACAGAGCAGATTTGAAACTCTCTTTTTGTGGATTTTGCAATTGGAGATTTCAAGCGATTTGAGGCCAAAGGTTGAAAAGGAAATATCTTCTTTTAAAAACTAGACGGAATCATTCTCTGAAACAACTTAATGATTTGTGCGTTCAGCTCACAGAGTTTAACCTTCCTTTTCATACAGCAGTTAGGAAACACTCTGTTTGTAAAATCTGGAAGCGGACATTTGGACCTCTTTGAGGACTTCGTTGGAAACGGGATTTCTTCATATAATGCTAGACAGAAGAATTCTCAGTAACTTCCTTGTGTGTGTGTATTCAACTCACAGAGTTGAACCTTTCTTTAGAGAGAGTAGATTTGAAACTCTCTTTTTGTGGAAATTACATGTGGAGATTTCAAGCGATTTGAGGCCAATGACGGAAAAGGAAATATCTTCGTTTAAAAACTAGACAGAATCATTTTCAGAAACTAGTTTGTGATGTGTGCCTTCAGCAGACAGAGTTTAACGTTTCTTTTCACAGAGCAGTTTGGAAGCACTCTCTTTGTAAAGTCTGCAAGTGGATATTTGGACCTCTTTGAAGGCCTTCGTTGGAAACGGGATTTCTTCATAAAATGCTAGACAGAAGAATTCTCAGTAACTTCTTTGTGTGTGTGTATTCAACCCACAGAGCTGAACCTTCCTTTAGGCAGAGCAGATTTGCAACACTCGTTTTGTGGAATTTACATGTGGAGATTTCAAGCGAATTGAGGTCAATGACAGAAAAGGAAATATCTTCGTTTAAAAACTAGACAGAATCATTCTCAGAAACTATTTTGTGATGTGTGCATCCACCTGACAGTGTTTAACCTTTCTTTTCATAGAGCAGTTCGAAAACACTCTGTTTGTAAAGTCTGCAACTGGATATTTGGACTTCTTTTAACCCTTCGTTGGAAACGGGATTTCTTTATATAATGCAAGACAGAAGAATTCTCAGTGACTTCTTTGTGTTGTGTGTATGCAGCTCACAGAGTTGAACCTTTCTTTAGACAGAGCAGGTTTGAAACTCTCTTTTTGTGGATTTTGCAATTGCAGATTTCAAGCGATTTGAGGCCAGTGTTTGAAAAGGAAATATCTTCGTATAAAAACTAGACGGAATCATTCTCTGAAACAACTTAATGATTTGTGCGTTCAGCTCACAGAGTTTAACCTTCCTTTTCATAGAGCAGTTAGGAAACACTCTGTTTGTGAAGTCTGATAGCAGATATTTGGACCTCTTTGAGGCCTTCGTTGGAAACGGGATTTCTTCATATAATGCAAGACAGAGGAGTTCTCAGTAACTTCTTTGTGTTGTGTGTATGCAGCTCACAGAATTGAACCTTTCTTTAGACAGAGCAGATTTGAAACTCTCTTTTTGTGGATTTTGCAATTGGAGATTTCAAGCGATTTGAGGCCAAAGGTTGAAAAGGAAATATCTTCTTTTAAAAACTAGACGGAATCATTCTCTGAAACAACTTAATGATTTGTGCGTTCAGCTCACAGAGTTTAACCTTCCTTTTCATACAGCAGTTAGGAAACACTCTGTTTGTAAAATCTGGAAGCGGACATTTGGACCTCTTTGAGGACTTCGTTGGAAACGGGATTTCTTCATATAATGCTAGACAGAAGAATTCTCAGTAACTTCCTTGTGTGTGTGTATTCAACTCACAGAGTTGAACCTTTCTTTAGAGAGAGTAGATTTGAAACTCTCTTTTTGTGGAAATTACATGTGGAGATTTCAAGCGATTTGAGGCCAATGACGGAAAAGGAAATATCTTCGTTTAAAAACTAGACAGAATCATTTTCAGAAACTAGTTTGTGATGTGTGCCTTCAGCAGACAGAGTTTAACGTTTCTTTTCACAGAGCAGTTTGGAAGCACTCTCTTTGTAAAGTCTGCAAGTGGATATTTGGACCTCTTTGAAGGCCTTCGTTGGAAACGGGATTTCTTCATAAAATGCTAGACAGAAGAATTCTCAGTAACTTCTTTGTGTGTGTGTATTCAACCCACAGAGCTGAACCTTCCTTTAGGCAGAGCAGATTTGCAACACTCGTTTTGTGGAATTTACATGTGGAGATTTCAAGCGAATTGAGGTCAATGACAGAAAAGGAAATATCTTCGTTTAAAAACTAGACAGAATCATTCTCAGAAACTATTTTGTGATGTGTGCATCCACCTGACAGTGTTTAACCTTTCTTTTCATAGAGCAGTTCGAAAACACTCTGTTTGTAAAGTCTGCAACTGGATATTTGGACTTCTTTTAACCCTTCGTTGGAAACGGGATTTCTTTATATAATGCAAGACAGAAGAATTCTCAGTGACTTCTTTGTGTTGTGTGTATGCAGCTCACAGAGTTGAACCTTTCTTTAGACAGAGCAGGTTTGAAACTCTCTTTTTGTGGATTTTGCAATTGCAGATTTCAAGCGATTTGAGGCCAGTGTTTGAAAAGGAAATATCTTCGTATAAAAACTAGACGGAATCATTCTCTGAAACAACTTAATGATTTGTGCGTTCAGCTCACAGAGTTTAACCTTCCTTTTCATAGAGCAGTTAGGAAACACTCTGTTTGTGAAGTCTGATAGCAGATATTTGGACCTCTTTGAGGCCTTCGTTGGAAACGGGATTTCTTCATATAATGCAAGACAGAGGAGTTCTCAGTAACTTCTTTGTGTTGTGTGTATGCAGCTCACAGAATTGAACCTTTCTTTAGACAGAGCAGATTTGAAACTCTCTTTTTGTGGATTTTGCAATTGGAGATTTCAAGCGATTTGAGGCCAAAGGTTGAAAAGGAAATATCTTCTTTTAAAAACTAGACGGAATCATTCTCTGAAACAACTTAATGATTTGTGCGTTCAGCTCACAGAGTTTAACCTTCCTTTTCATACAGCAGTTAGGAAACACTCTGTTTGTAAAATCTGGAAGCGGACATTTGGACCTCTTTGAGGACTTCGTTGGAAACGGGATTTCTTCATATAATGCTAGACAGAAGAATTCTCAGTAACTTCCTTGTGTGTGTGTATTCAACTCACAGAGTTGAACCTTTCTTTAGAGAGAGTAGATTTGAAACTCTCTTTTTGTGGAAATTACATGTGGAGATTTCAAGCGATTTGAGGCCAATGACGGAAAAGGAAATATCTTCGTTTAAAAACTAGACAGAATCATTTTCAGAAACTAGTTTGTGATGTGTGCCTTCAGCAGACAGAGTTTAACGTTTCTTTTCACAGAGCAGTTTGGAAGCACTCTCTTTGTAAAGTCTGCAAGTGGATATTTGGACCTCTTTGAAGGCCTTCGTTGGAAACGGGATTTCTTCATAAAATGCTAGACAGAAGAATTCTCAGTAACTTCTTTGTGTGTGTGTATTCAACCCACAGAGCTGAACCTTCCTTTAGGCAGAGCAGATTTGCAACACTCGTTTTGTGGAATTTACATGTGGAGATTTCAAGCGAATTGAGGTCAATGACAGAAAAGGAAATATCTTCGTTTAAAAACTAGACAGAATCATTCTCAGAAACTATTTTGTGATGTGTGCATCCACCTGACAGTGTTTAACCTTTCTTTTCATAGAGCAGTTCGAAAACACTCTGTTTGTAAAGTCTGCAACTGGATATTTGGACTTCTTTTAACCCTTCGTTGGAAACGGGATTTCTTTATATAATGCAAGACAGAAGAATTCTCAGTGACTTCTTTGTGTTGTGTGTATGCAGCTCACAGAGTTGAACCTTTCTTTAGACAGAGCAGGTTTGAAACTCTCTTTTTGTGGATTTTGCAATTGCAGATTTCAAGCGATTTGAGGCCAGTGTTTGAAAAGGAAATATCTTCGTATAAAAACTAGACGGAATCATTCTCTGAAACAACTTAATGATTTGTGCGTTCAGCTCACAGAGTTTAACCTTCCTTTTCATAGAGCAGTTAGGAAACACTCTGTTTGTGAAGTCTGATAGCAGATATTTGGACCTCTTTGAGGCCTTCGTTGGAAACGGGATTTCTTCATATAATGCAAGACAGAGGAGTTCTCAGTAACTTCTTTGTGTTGTGTGTATGCAGCTCACAGAATTGAACCTTTCTTTAGACAGAGCAGATTTGAAACTCTCTTTTTGTGGATTTTGCAATTGGAGATTTCAAGCGATTTGAGGCCAAAGGTTGAAAAGGAAATATCTTCTTTTAAAAACTAGACGGAATCATTCTCTGAAACAACTTAATGATTTGTGCGTTCAGCTCACAGAGTTTAACCTTCCTTTTCATACAGCAGTTAGGAAACACTCTGTTTGTAAAATCTGGAAGCGGACATTTGGACCTCTTTGAGGACTTCGTTGGAAACGGGATTTCTTCATATAATGCTAGACAGAAGAATTCTCAGTAACTTCCTTGTGTGTGTGTATTCAACTCACAGAGTTGAACCTTTCTTTAGAGAGAGTAGATTTGAAACTCTCTTTTTGTGGAAATTACATGTGGAGATTTCAAGCGATTTGAGGCCAATGACGGAAAAGGAAATATCTTCGTTTAAAAACTAGACAGAATCATTTTCAGAAACTAGTTTGTGATGTGTGCCTTCAGCAGACAGAGTTTAACGTTTCTTTTCACAGAGCAGTTTGGAAGCACTCTCTTTGTAAAGTCTGCAAGTGGATATTTGGACCTCTTTGAAGGCCTTCGTTGGAAACGGGATTTCTTCATAAAATGCTAGACAGAAGAATTCTCAGTAACTTCTTTGTGTGTGTGTATTCAACCCACAGAGCTGAACCTTCCTTTAGGCAGAGCAGATTTGCAACACTCGTTTTGTGGAATTTACATGTGGAGATTTCAAGCGAATTGAGGTCAATGACAGAAAAGGAAATATCTTCGTTTAAAAACTAGACAGAATCATTCTCAGAAACTATTTTGTGATGTGTGCATCCACCTGACAGTGTTTAACCTTTCTTTTCATAGAGCAGTTCGAAAACACTCTGTTTGTAAAGTCTGCAACTGGATATTTGGACTTCTTTTAACCCTTCGTTGGAAACGGGATTTCTTTATATAATGCAAGACAGAAGAATTCTCAGTGACTTCTTTGTGTTGTGTGTATGCAGCTCACAGAGTTGAACCTTTCTTTAGACAGAGCAGGTTTGAAACTCTCTTTTTGTGGATTTTGCAATTGCAGATTTCAAGCGATTTGAGGCCAGTGTTTGAAAAGGAAATATCTTCGTATAAAAACTAGACGGAATCATTCTCTGAAACAACTTAATGATTTGTGCGTTCAGCTCACAGAGTTTAACCTTCCTTTTCATAGAGCAGTTAGGAAACACTCTGTTTGTGAAGTCTGATAGCAGATATTTGGACCTCTTTGAGGCCTTCGTTGGAAACGGGATTTCTTCATATAATGCAAGACAGAGGAGTTCTCAGTAACTTCTTTGTGTTGTGTGTATGCAGCTCACAGAATTGAACCTTTCTTTAGACAGAGCAGATTTGAAACTCTCTTTTTGTGGATTTTGCAATTGGAGATTTCAAGCGATTTGAGGCCAAAGGTTGAAAAGGAAATATCTTCTTTTAAAAACTAGACGGAATCATTCTCTGAAACAACTTAATGATTTGTGCGTTCAGCTCACAGAGTTTAACCTTCCTTTTCATACAGCAGTTAGGAAACACTCTGTTTGTAAAATCTGGAAGCGGACATTTGGACCTCTTTGAGGACTTCGTTGGAAACGGGATTTCTTCATATAATGCTAGACAGAAGAATTCTCAGTAACTTCCTTGTGTGTGTGTATTCAACTCACAGAGTTGAACCTTTCTTTAGAGAGAGTAGATTTGAAACTCTCTTTTTGTGGAAATTACATGTGGAGATTTCAAGCGATTTGAGGCCAATGACGGAAAAGGAAATATCTTCGTTTAAAAACTAGACAGAATCATTTTCAGAAACTAGTTTGTGATGTGTGCCTTCAGCAGACAGAGTTTAACGTTTCTTTTCACAGAGCAGTTTGGAAGCACTCTCTTTGTAAAGTCTGCAAGTGGATATTTGGACCTCTTTGAAGGCCTTCGTTGGAAACGGGATTTCTTCATAAAATGCTAGACAGAAGAATTCTCAGTAACTTCTTTGTGTGTGTGTATTCAACCCACAGAGCTGAACCTTCCTTTAGGCAGAGCAGATTTGCAACACTCGTTTTGTGGAATTTACATGTGGAGATTTCAAGCGAATTGAGGTCAATGACAGAAAAGGAAATATCTTCGTTTAAAAACTAGACAGAATCATTCTCAGAAACTATTTTGTGATGTGTGCATCCACCTGACAGTGTTTAACCTTTCTTTTCATAGAGCAGTTCGAAAACACTCTGTTTGTAAAGTCTGCAACTGGATATTTGGACTTCTTTTAACCCTTCGTTGGAAACGGGATTTCTTTATATAATGCAAGACAGAAGAATTCTCAGTGACTTCTTTGTGTTGTGTGTATGCAGCTCACAGAGTTGAACCTTTCTTTAGACAGAGCAGGTTTGAAACTCTCTTTTTGTGGATTTTGCAATTGCAGATTTCAAGCGATTTGAGGCCAGTGTTTGAAAAGGAAATATCTTCGTATAAAAACTAGACGGAATCATTCTCTGAAACAACTTAATGATTTGTGCGTTCAGCTCACAGAGTTTAACCTTCCTTTTCATAGAGCAGTTAGGAAACACTCTGTTTGTGAAGTCTGATAGCAGATATTTGGACCTCTTTGAGGCCTTCGTTGGAAACGGGATTTCTTCATATAATGCAAGACAGAGGAGTTCTCAGTAACTTCTTTGTGTTGTGTGTATGCAGCTCACAGAATTGAACCTTTCTTTAGACAGAGCAGATTTGAAACTCTCTTTTTGTGGATTTTGCAATTGGAGATTTCAAGCGATTTGAGGCCAAAGGTTGAAAAGGAAATATCTTCTTTTAAAAACTAGACGGAATCATTCTCTGAAACAACTTAATGATTTGTGCGTTCAGCTCACAGAGTTTAACCTTCCTTTTCATACAGCAGTTAGGAAACACTCTGTTTGTAAAATCTGGAAGCGGACATTTGGACCTCTTTGAGGACTTCGTTGGAAACGGGATTTCTTCATATAATGCTAGACAGAAGAATTCTCAGTAACTTCCTTGTGTGTGTGTATTCAACTCACAGAGTTGAACCTTTCTTTAGAGAGAGTAGATTTGAAACTCTCTTTTTGTGGAAATTACATGTGGAGATTTCAAGCGATTTGAGGCCAATGACGGAAAAGGAAATATCTTCGTTTAAAAACTAGACAGAATCATTTTCAGAAACTAGTTTGTGATGTGTGCCTTCAGCAGACAGAGTTTAACGTTTCTTTTCACAGAGCAGTTTGGAAGCACTCTCTTTGTAAAGTCTGCAAGTGGATATTTGGACCTCTTTGAAGGCCTTCGTTGGAAACGGGATTTCTTCATAAAATGCTAGACAGAAGAATTCTCAGTAACTTCTTTGTGTGTGTGTATTCAACCCACAGAGCTGAACCTTCCTTTAGGCAGAGCAGATTTGCAACACTCGTTTTGTGGAATTTACATGTGGAGATTTCAAGCGAATTGAGGTCAATGACAGAAAAGGAAATATCTTCGTTTAAAAACTAGACAGAATCATTCTCAGAAACTATTTTGTGATGTGTGCATCCACCTGACAGTGTTTAACCTTTCTTTTCATAGAGCAGTTCGAAAACACTCTGTTTGTAAAGTCTGCAACTGGATATTTGGACTTCTTTTAACCCTTCGTTGGAAACGGGATTTCTTTATATAATGCAAGACAGAAGAATTCTCAGTGACTTCTTTGTGTTGTGTGTATGCAGCTCACAGAGTTGAACCTTTCTTTAGACAGAGCAGGTTTGAAACTCTCTTTTTGTGGATTTTGCAATTGCAGATTTCAAGCGATTTGAGGCCAGTGTTTGAAAAGGAAATATCTTCGTATAAAAACTAGACGGAATCATTCTCTGAAACAACTTAATGATTTGTGCGTTCAGCTCACAGAGTTTAACCTTCCTTTTCATAGAGCAGTTAGGAAACACTCTGTTTGTGAAGTCTGATAGCAGATATTTGGACCTCTTTGAGGCCTTCGTTGGAAACGGGATTTCTCCATATAATGCAAGACAGAGGAGTTCTCAGTAACTTCTTTGTGTTGTGTGTATGCAGCTCACAGAATTGAACCTTTCTTTAGACAGAGCAGATTTGAAACTCTCTTTTTGTGGATTTTGCAATTGGAGATTTCAAGCGATTTGAGGCCAAAGGTTGAAAAGGAAATATCTTCTTTTAAAAACTAGACGGAATCATTCTCTGAAACAACTTAATGATTTGTGCGTTCAGCTCACAGAGTTTAACCTTCCTTTTCATACAGCAGTTAGGAAACACTCTGTTTGTAAAATCTGGAAGCGGACATTTGGACCTCTTTGAGGACTTCGTTGGAAACGGGATTTCTTCATATAATGCTAGACAGAAGAATTCTCAGTAACTTCCTTGTGTGTGTGTATTCAACTCACAGAGTTGAACCTTTCTTTAGAGAGAGTAGATTTGAAACTCTCTTTTTGTGGAAATTACATGTGGAGATTTCAAGCGATTTGAGGCCAATGACGGAAAAGGAAATATCTTCGTTTAAAAACTAGACAGAATCATTTTCAGAAACTAGTTTGTGATGTGTGCCTTCAGCAGACAGAGTTTAACGTTTCTTTTCACAGAGCAGTTTGGAAGCACTCTCTTTGTAAAGTCTGCAAGTGGATATTTGGACCTCTTTGAAGGCCTTCGTTGGAAACGGGATTTCTTCATAAAATGCTAGACAGAAGAATTCTCAGTAACTTCTTTGTGTGTGTGTATTCAACCCACAGAGCTGAACCTTCCTTTAGGCAGAGCAGATTTGCAACACTCGTTTTGTGGAATTTACATGTGGAGATTTCAAGCGAATTGAGGTCAATGACAGAAAAGGAAATATCTTCGTTTAAAAACTAGACAGAATCATTCTCAGAAACTATTTTGTGATGTGTGCATCCACCTGACAGTGTTTAACCTTTCTTTTCATAGAGCAGTTCGAAAACACTCTGTTTGTAAAGTCTGCAACTGGATATTTGGACTTCTTTTAACCCTTCGTTGGAAACGGGATTTCTTTATATAATGCAAGACAGAAGAATTCTCAGTGACTTCTTTGTGTTGTGTGTATGCAGCTCACAGAGTTGAACCTTTCTTTAGACAGAGCAGGTTTGAAACTCTCTTTTTGTGGATTTTGCAATTGCAGATTTCAAGCGATTTGAGGCCAGTGTTTGAAAAGGAAATATCTTCGTATAAAAACTAGACGGAATCATTCTCTGAAACAACTTAATGATTTGTGCGTTCAGCTCACAGAGTTTAACCTTCCTTTTCATAGAGCAGTTAGGAAACACTCTGTTTGTGAAGTCTGATAGCAGATATTTGGACCTCTTTGAGGCCTTCGTTGGAAACGGGATTTCTTCATATAATGCAAGACAGAGGAGTTCTCAGTAACTTCTTTGTGTTGTGTGTATGCAGCTCACAGAATTGAACCTTTCTTTAGACAGAGCAGATTTGAAACTCTCTTTTTGTGGATTTTGCAATTGGAGATTTCAAGCGATTTGAGGCCAAAGGTTGAAAAGGAAATATCTTCTTTTAAAAACTAGACGGAATCATTCTCTGAAACAACTTAATGATTTGTGCGTTCAGCTCACAGAGTTTAACCTTCCTTTTCATACAGCAGTTAGGAAACACTCTGTTTGTAAAATCTGGAAGCGGACATTTGGACCTCTTTGAGGACTTCGTTGGAAACGGGATTTCTTCATATAATGCTAGACAGAAGAATTCTCAGTAACTTCCTTGTGTGTGTGTATTCAACTCACAGAGTTGAACCTTTCTTTAGAGAGAGTAGATTTGAAACTCTCTTTTTGTGGAAATTACATGTGGAGATTTCAAGCGATTTGAGGCCAATGACGGAAAAGGAAATATCTTCGTTTAAAAACTAGACAGAATCATTTTCAGAAACTAGTTTGTGATGTGTGCCTTCAGCAGACAGAGTTTAACGTTTCTTTTCACAGAGCAGTTTGGAAGCACTCTCTTTGTAAAGTCTGCAAGTGGATATTTGGACCTCTTTGAAGGCCTTCGTTGGAAACGGGATTTCTTCATAAAATGCTAGACAGAAGAATTCTCAGTAACTTCTTTGTGTGTGTGTATTCAACCCACAGAGCTGAACCTTCCTTTAGGCAGAGCAGATTTGCAACACTCGTTTTGTGGAATTTACATGTGGAGATTTCAAGCGAATTGAGGTCAATGACAGAAAAGGAAATATCTTCGTTTAAAAACTAGACAGAATCATTCTCAGAAACTATTTTGTGATGTGTGCATCCACCTGACAGTGTTTAACCTTTCTTTTCATAGAGCAGTTCGAAAACACTCTGTTTGTAAAGTCTGCAACTGGATATTTGGACTTCTTTTAACCCTTCGTTGGAAACGGGATTTCTTTATATAATGCAAGACAGAAGAATTCTCAGTGACTTCTTTGTGTTGTGTGTATGCAGCTCACAGAGTTGAACCTTTCTTTAGACAGAGCAGGTTTGAAACTCTCTTTTTGTGGATTTTGCAATTGCAGATTTCAAGCGATTTGAGGCCAGTGTTTGAAAAGGAAATATCTTCGTATAAAAACTAGACGGAATCATTCTCTGAAACAACTTAATGATTTGTGCGTTCAGCTCACAGAGTTTAACCTTCCTTTTCATAGAGCAGTTAGGAAACACTCTGTTTGTGAAGTCTGATAGCAGATATTTGGACCTCTTTGAGGCCTTCGTTGGAAACGGGATTTCTCCATATAATGCAAGACAGAGGAGTTCTCAGTAACTTCTTTGTGTTGTGTGTATGCAGCTCACAGAATTGAACCTTTCTTTAGACAGAGCAGATTTGAAACTCTCTTTTTGTGGATTTTGCAATTGGAGATTTCAAGCGATTTGAGGCCAAAGGTTGAAAAGGAAATATCTTCTTTTAAAAACTAGACGGAATCATTCTCTGAAACAACTTAATGATTTGTGCGTTCAGCTCACAGAGTTTAACCTTCCTTTTCATACAGCAGTTAGGAAACACTCTGTTTGTAAAATCTGGAAGCGGACATTTGGACCTCTTTGAGGACTTCGTTGGAAACGGGATTTCTTCATATAATGCTAGACAGAAGAATTCTCAGTAACTTCCTTGTGTGTGTGTATTCAACTCACAGAGTTGAACCTTTCTTTAGAGAGAGTAGATTTGAAACTCTCTTTTTGTGGAAATTACATGTGGAGATTTCAAGCGATTTGAGGCCAATGACGGAAAAGGAAATATCTTCGTTTAAAAACTAGACAGAATCATTTTCAGAAACTAGTTTGTGATGTGTGCCTTCAGCAGACAGAGTTTAACGTTTCTTTTCACAGAGCAGTTTGGAAGCACTCTCTTTGTAAAGTCTGCAAGTGGATATTTGGACCTCTTTGAAGGCCTTCGTTGGAAACGGGATTTCTTCATAAAATGCTAGACAGAAGAATTCTCAGTAACTTCTTTGTGTGTGTGTATTCAACCCACAGAGCTGAACCTTCCTTTAGGCAGAGCAGATTTGCAACACTCGTTTTGTGGAATTTACATGTGGAGATTTCAAGCGAATTGAGGTCAATGACAGAAAAGGAAATATCTTCGTTTAAAAACTAGACAGAATCATTCTCAGAAACTATTTTGTGATGTGTGCATCCACCTGACAGTGTTTAACCTTTCTTTTCATAGAGCAGTTCGAAAACACTCTGTTTGTAAAGTCTGCAACTGGATATTTGGACTTCTTTTAACCCTTCGTTGGAAACGGGATTTCTTTATATAATGCAAGACAGAAGAATTCTCAGTGACTTCTTTGTGTTGTGTGTATGCAGCTCACAGAGTTGAACCTTTCTTTAGACAGAGCAGGTTTGAAACTCTCTTTTTGTGGATTTTGCAATTGCAGATTTCAAGCGATTTGAGGCCAGTGTTTGAAAAGGAAATATCTTCGTATAAAAACTAGACGGAATCATTCTCTGAAACAACTTAATGATTTGTGCGTTCAGCTCACAGAGTTTAACCTTCCTTTTCATAGAGCAGTTAGGAAACACTCTGTTTGTGAAGTCTGATAGCAGATATTTGGACCTCTTTGAGGCCTTCGTTGGAAACGGGATTTCTCCATATAATGCAAGACAGAGGAGTTCTCAGTAACTTCTTTGTGTTGTGTGTATGCAGCTCACAGAATTGAACCTTTCTTTAGACAGAGCAGATTTGAAACTCTCTTTTTGTGGATTTTGCAATTGGAGATTTCAAGCGATTTGAGGCCAAAGGTTGAAAAGGAAATATCTTCTTTTAAAAACTAGACGGAATCATTCTCTGAAACAACTTAATGATTTGTGCGTTCAGCTCACAGAGTTTAACCTTCCTTTTCATACAGCAGTTGGGAAACACTCTGTTTGTAAAATCTGGAAGCGGACATTTGGACCTCTTTGAGGACTTCGTTGGAAACGGGATTTCTTCATATAATGCTAGACAGAAGAATTCTCAGTAACTTCCTTGTGTGTGTGTATTCAACTCACAGAGTTGAACCTTTCTTTAGAGAGAGTAGATTTGAAACTCTCTTTTTGTGGAAATTACATGTGGAGATTTCAAGCGATTTGAGGCCAATGACGGAAAAGGAAATATCTTCGTTTAAAAACTAGACAGAATCATTTTCAGAAACTAGTTTGTGATGTGTGCCTTCAGCAGACAGAGTTTAACGTTTCTTTTCACAGAGCAGTTTGGAAGCACTCTCTTTGTAAAGTCTGCAAGTGGATATTTGGACCTCTTTGAAGGCCTTCGTTGGAAACGGGATTTCTTCATAAAATGCTAGACAGAAGAATTCTCAGTAACTTCTTTGTGTGTGTGTATTCAACCCACAGAGCTGAACCTTCCTTTAGGCAGAGCAGATTTGCAACACTCGTTTTGTGGAATTTACATGTGGAGATTTCAAGCGAATTGAGGTCAATGACAGAAAAGGAAATATCTTCGTTTAAAAACTAGACAGAATCATTCTCAGAAACTATTTTGTGATGTGTGCATCCACCTGACAGTGTTTAACCTTTCTTTTCATAGAGCAGTTCGAAAACACTCTGTTTGTAAAGTCTGCAACTGGATATTTGGACTTCTTTTAACCCTTCGTTGGAAACGGGATTTCTTTATATAATGCAAGACAGAAGAATTCTCAGTGACTTCTTTGTGTTGTGTGTATGCAGCTCACAGAGTTGAACCTTTCTTTAGACAGAGCAGGTTTGAAACTCTCTTTTTGTGGATTTTGCAATTGCAGATTTCAAGCGATTTGAGGCCAGTGTTTGA
This sequence comes from Pan troglodytes, assembly GCF_028858775.2. NCBI lineage: Eukaryota > Metazoa > Chordata > Mammalia > Primates > Hominidae > Pan > Pan troglodytes. The sequence goes on along the minus strand of NC_072412.2, from coordinate 16,391,816 downwards.
AAAGGAAATATCTTCGTATAAAAACTAGACGGAATCATTCTCTGAAACAACTTAATGATTTGTGCGTTCAGCTCACAGAGTTTAACCTTCCTTTTCATAGAGCAGTTAGGAAACACTCTGTTTGTGAAGTCTGATAGCAGATATTTGGACCTCTTTGAGGCCTTCGTTGGAAACGGGATTTCTCCATATAATGCAAGACAGAGGAGTTCTCAGTAACTTCTTTGTGTTGTGTGTATGCAGCTCACAGAATTGAACCTTTCTTTAGACAGAGCAGATTTGAAACTCTCTTTTTGTGGATTTTGCAATTGGAGATTTCAAGCGATTTGAGGCCAAAGGTTGAAAAGGAAATATCTTCTTTTAAAAACTAGACGGAATCATTCTCTGAAACAACTTAATGATTTGTGCGTTCAGCTCACAGAGTTTAACCTTCCTTTTCATACAGCAGTTAGGAAACACTCTGTTTGTAAAATCTGGAAGCGGACATTTGGACCTCTTTGAGGACTTCGTTGGAAACGGGATTTCTTCATATAATGCTAGACAGAAGAATTCTCAGTAACTTCCTTGTGTGTGTGTATTCAACTCACAGAGTTGAACCTTTCTTTAGAGAGAGTAGATTTGAAACTCTCTTTTTGTGGAAATTACATGTGGAGATTTCAAGCGATTTGAGGCCAATGACGGAAAAGGAAATATCTTCGTTTAAAAACTAGACAGAATCATTTTCAGAAACTAGTTTGTGATGTGTGCCTTCAGCAGACAGAGTTTAACGTTTCTTTTCACAGAGCAGTTTGGAAGCACTCTCTTTGTAAAGTCTGCAAGTGGATATTTGGACCTCTTTGAAGGCCTTCGTTGGAAACGGGATTTCTTCATAAAATGCTAGACAGAAGAATTCTCAGTAACTTCTTTGTGTGTGTGTATTCAACCCACAGAGCTGAACCTTCCTTTAGGCAGAGCAGATTTGCAACACTCGTTTTGTGGAATTTACATGTGGAGATTTCAAGCGAATTGAGGTCAATGACAGAAAAGGAAATATCTTCGTTTAAAAACTAGACAGAATCATTCTCAGAAACTATTTTGTGATGTGTGCATCCACCTGACAGTGTTTAACCTTTCTTTTCATAGAGCAGTTCGAAAACACTCTGTTTGTAAAGTCTGCAACTGGATATTTGGACTTCTTTTAACCCTTCGTTGGAAACGGGATTTCTTTATATAATGCAAGACAGAAGAATTCTCAGTGACTTCTTTGTGTTGTGTGTATGCAGCTCACAGAGTTGAACCTTTCTTTAGACAGAGCAGGTTTGAAACTCTCTTTTTGTGGATTTTGCAATTGCAGATTTCAAGCGATTTGAGGCCAGTGTTTGAAAAGGAAATATCTTCGTATAAAAACTAGACGGAATCATTCTCTGAAACAACTTAATGATTTGTGCGTTCAGCTCACAGAGTTTAACCTTCCTTTTCATAGAGCAGTTAGGAAACACTCTGTTTGTGAAGTCTGATAGCAGATATTTGGACCTCTTTGAGGCCTTCGTTGGAAACGGGATTTCTCCATATAATGCAAGACAGAGGAGTTCTCAGTAACTTCTTTGTGTTGTGTGTATGCAGCTCACAGAATTGAACCTTTCTTTAGACAGAGCAGATTTGAAACTCTCTTTTTGTGGATTTTGCAATTGGAGATTTCAAGCGATTTGAGGCCAAAGGTTGAAAAGGAAATATCTTCTTTTAAAAACTAGACGGAATCATTCTCTGAAACAACTTAATGATTTGTGCGTTCAGCTCACAGAGTTTAACCTTCCTTTTCATACAGCAGTTGGGAAACACTCTGTTTGTAAAATCTGGAAGCGGACATTTGGACCTCTTTGAGGACTTCGTTGGAAACGGGATTTCTTCATATAATGCTAGACAGAAGAATTCTCAGTAACTTCCTTGTGTGTGTGTATTCAACTCACAGAGTTGAACCTTTCTTTAGAGAGAGTAGATTTGAAACTCTCTTTTTGTGGAAATTACATGTGGAGATTTCAAGCGATTTGAGGCCAATGACGGAAAAGGAAATATCTTCGTTTAAAAACTAGACAGAATCATTTTCAGAAACTAGTTTGTGATGTGTGCCTTCAGCAGACAGAGTTTAACGTTTCTTTTCACAGAGCAGTTTGGAAGCACTCTCTTTGTAAAGTCTGCAAGTGGATATTTGGACCTCTTTGAAGGCCTTCGTTGGAAACGGGATTTCTTCATAAAATGCTAGACAGAAGAATTCTCAGTAACTTCTTTGTGTGTGTGTATTCAACCCACAGAGCTGAACCTTCCTTTAGGCAGAGCAGATTTGCAACACTCGTTTTGTGGAATTTACATGTGGAGATTTCAAGCGAATTGAGGTCAATGACAGAAAAGGAAATATCTTCGTTTAAAAACTAGACAGAATCATTCTCAGAAACTATTTTGTGATGTGTGCATCCACCTGACAGTGTTTAACCTTTCTTTTCATAGAGCAGTTCGAAAACACTCTGTTTGTAAAGTCTGCAACTGGATATTTGGACTTCTTTTAACCCTTCGTTGGAAACGGGATTTCTTTATATAATGCAAGACAGAAGAATTCTCAGTGACTTCTTTGTGTTGTGTGTATGCAGCTCACAGAGTTGAACCTTTCTTTAGACAGAGCAGGTTTGAAACTCTCTTTTTGTGGATTTTGCAATTGCAGATTTCAAGCGATTTGAGGCCAGTGTTTGAAAAGGAAATATCTTCGTATAAAAACTAGACGGAATCATTCTCTGAAACAACTTAATGATTTGTGCGTTCAGCTCACAGAGTTTAACCTTCCTTTTCATAGAGCAGTTAGGAAACACTCTGTTTGTGAAGTCTGATAGCAGATATTTGGACCTCTTTGAGGCCTTCGTTGGAAACGGGATTTCTCCATATAATGCAAGACAGAGGAGTTCTCAGTAACTTCTTTGTGTTGTGTGTATGCAGCTCACAGAATTGAACCTTTCTTTAGACAGAGCAGATTTGAAACTCTCTTTTTGTGGATTTTGCAATTGGAGATTTCAAGCGATTTGAGGCCAAAGGTTGAAAAGGAAATATCTTCTTTTAAAAACTAGACGGAATCATTCTCTGAAACAACTTAATGATTTGTGCGTTCAGCTCACAGAGTTTAACCTTCCTTTTCATACAGCAGTTGGGAAACACTCTGTTTGTAAAATCTGGAAGCGGACATTTGGACCTCTTTGAGGACTTCGTTGGAAACGGGATTTCTTCATATAATGCTAGACAGAAGAATTCTCAGTAACTTCCTTGTGTGTGTGTATTCAACTCACAGAGTTGAACCTTTCTTTAGAGAGAGTAGATTTGAAACTCTCTTTTTGTGGAAATTACATGTGGAGATTTCAAGCGATTTGAGGCCAATGACGGAAAAGGAAATATCTTCGTTTAAAAACTAGACAGAATCATTTTCAGAAACTAGTTTGTGATGTGTGCCTTCAGCAGACAGAGTTTAACGTTTCTTTTCACAGAGCAGTTTGGAAGCACTCTCTTTGTAAAGTCTGCAAGTGGATATTTGGACCTCTTTGAAGGCCTTCGTTGGAAACGGGATTTCTTCATAAAATGCTAGACAGAAGAATTCTCAGTAACTTCTTTGTGTGTGTGTATTCAACCCACAGAGCTGAACCTTCCTTTAGGCAGAGCAGATTTGCAACACTCGTTTTGTGGAATTTACATGTGGAGATTTCAAGCGAATTGAGGTCAATGACAGAAAAGGAAATATCTTCGTTTAAAAACTAGACAGAATCATTCTCAGAAACTATTTTGTGATGTGTGCATCCACCTGACAGTGTTTAACCTTTCTTTTCATAGAGCAGTTCGAAAACACTCTGTTTGTAAAGTCTGCAACTGGATATTTGGACTTCTTTTAACCCTTCGTTGGAAACGGGATTTCTTTATATAATGCAAGACAGAAGAATTCTCAGTGACTTCTTTGTGTTGTGTGTATGCAGCTCACAGAGTTGAACCTTTCTTTAGACAGAGCAGGTTTGAAACTCTCTTTTTGTGGATTTTGCAATTGCAGATTTCAAGCGATTTGAGGCCAGTGTTTGAAAAGGAAATATCTTCGTATAAAAACTAGACGGAATCATTCTCTGAAACAACTTAATGATTTGTGCGTTCAGCTCACAGAGTTTAACCTTCCTTTTCATAGAGCAGTTAGGAAACACTCTGTTTGTGAAGTCTGATAGCAGATATTTGGACCTCTTTGAGGCCTTCGTTGGAAACGGGATTTCTCCATATAATGCAAGACAGAGGAGTTCTCAGTAACTTCTTTGTGTTGTGTGTATGCAGCTCACAGAATTGAACCTTTCTTTAGACAGAGCAGATTTGAAACTCTCTTTTTGTGGATTTTGCAATTGGAGATTTCAAGCGATTTGAGGCCAAAGGTTGAAAAGGAAATATCTTCTTTTAAAAACTAGACGGAATCATTCTCTGAAACAACTTAATGATTTGTGCGTTCAGCTCACAGAGTTTAACCTTCCTTTTCATACAGCAGTTGGGAAACACTCTGTTTGTAAAATCTGGAAGCGGACATTTGGACCTCTTTGAGGACTTCGTTGGAAACGGGATTTCTTCATATAATGCTAGACAGAAGAATTCTCAGTAACTTCCTTGTGTGTGTGTATTCAACTCACAGAGTTGAACCTTTCTTTAGAGAGAGTAGATTTGAAACTCTCTTTTTGTGGAAATTACATGTGGAGATTTCAAGCGATTTGAGGCCAATGACGGAAAAGGAAATATCTTCGTTTAAAAACTAGACAGAATCATTTTCAGAAACTAGTTTGTGATGTGTGCCTTCAGCAGACAGAGTTTAACGTTTCTTTTCACAGAGCAGTTTGGAAGCACTCTCTTTGTAAAGTCTGCAAGTGGATATTTGGACCTCTTTGAAGGCCTTCGTTGGAAACGGGATTTCTTCATAAAATGCTAGACAGAAGAATTCTCAGTAACTTCTTTGTGTGTGTGTATTCAACCCACAGAGCTGAACCTTCCTTTAGGCAGAGCAGATTTGCAACACTCGTTTTGTGGAATTTACATGTGGAGATTTCAAGCGAATTGAGGTCAATGACAGAAAAGGAAATATCTTCGTTTAAAAACTAGACAGAATCATTCTCAGAAACTATTTTGTGATGTGTGCATCCACCTGACAGTGTTTAACCTTTCTTTTCATAGAGCAGTTCGAAAACACTCTGTTTGTAAAGTCTGCAACTGGATATTTGGACTTCTTTTAACCCTTCGTTGGAAACGGGATTTCTTTATATAATGCAAGACAGAAGAATTCTCAGTGACTTCTTTGTGTTGTGTGTATGCAGCTCACAGAGTTGAACCTTTCTTTAGACAGAGCAGGTTTGAAACTCTCTTTTTGTGGATTTTGCAATTGCAGATTTCAAGCGATTTGAGGCCAGTGTTTGAAAAGGAAATATCTTCGTATAAAAACTAGACGGAATCATTCTCTGAAACAACTTAATGATTTGTGCGTTCAGCTCACAGAGTTTAACCTTCCTTTTCATAGAGCAGTTAGGAAACACTCTGTTTGTGAAGTCTGATAGCAGATATTTGGACCTCTTTGAGGCCTTCGTTGGAAACGGGATTTCTCCATATAATGCAAGACAGAGGAGTTCTCAGTAACTTCTTTGTGTTGTGTGTATGCAGCTCACAGAATTGAACCTTTCTTTAGACAGAGCAGATTTGAAACTCTCTTTTTGTGGATTTTGCAATTGGAGATTTCAAGCGATTTGAGGCCAAAGGTTGAAAAGGAAATATCTTCTTTTAAAAACTAGACGGAATCATTCTCTGAAACAACTTAATGATTTGTGCGTTCAGCTCACAGAGTTTAACCTTCCTTTTCATACAGCAGTTGGGAAACACTCTGTTTGTAAAATCTGGAAGCGGACATTTGGACCTCTTTGAGGACTTCGTTGGAAACGGGATTTCTTCATATAATGCTAGACAGAAGAATTCTCAGTAACTTCCTTGTGTGTGTGTATTCAACTCACAGAGTTGAACCTTTCTTTAGAGAGAGTAGATTTGAAACTCTCTTTTTGTGGAAATTACATGTGGAGATTTCAAGCGATTTGAGGCCAATGACGGAAAAGGAAATATCTTCGTTTAAAAACTAGACAGAATCATTTTCAGAAACTAGTTTGTGATGTGTGCCTTCAGCAGACAGAGTTTAACGTTTCTTTTCACAGAGCAGTTTGGAAGCACTCTCTTTGTAAAGTCTGCAAGTGGATATTTGGACCTCTTTGAAGGCCTTCGTTGGAAACGGGATTTCTTCATAAAATGCTAGACAGAAGAATTCTCAGTAACTTCTTTGTGTGTGTGTATTCAACCCACAGAGCTGAACCTTCCTTTAGGCAGAGCAGATTTGCAACACTCGTTTTGTGGAATTTACATGTGGAGATTTCAAGCGAATTGAGGTCAATGACAGAAAAGGAAATATCTTCGTTTAAAAACTAGACAGAATCATTCTCAGAAACTATTTTGTGATGTGTGCATCCACCTGACAGTGTTTAACCTTTCTTTTCATAGAGCAGTTCGAAAACACTCTGTTTGTAAAGTCTGCAACTGGATATTTGGACTTCTTTTAACCCTTCGTTGGAAACGGGATTTCTTTATATAATGCAAGACAGAAGAATTCTCAGTGACTTCTTTGTGTTGTGTGTATGCAGCTCACAGAGTTGAACCTTTCTTTAGACAGAGCAGGTTTGAAACTCTCTTTTTGTGGATTTTGCAATTGCAGATTTCAAGCGATTTGAGGCCAGTGTTTGAAAAGGAAATATCTTCGTATAAAAACTAGACGGAATCATTCTCTGAAACAACTTAATGATTTGTGCGTTCAGCTCACAGAGTTTAACCTTCCTTTTCATAGAGCAGTTAGGAAACACTCTGTTTGTGAAGTCTGATAGCAGATATTTGGACCTCTTTGAGGCCTTCGTTGGAAACGGGATTTCTCCATATAATGCAAGACAGAGGAGTTCTCAGTAACTTCTTTGTGTTGTGTGTATGCAGCTCACAGAATTGAACCTTTCTTTAGACAGAGCAGATTTGAAACTCTCTTTTTGTGGATTTTGCAATTGGAGATTTCAAGCGATTTGAGGCCAAAGGTTGAAAAGGAAATATCTTCTTTTAAAAACTAGACGGAATCATTCTCTGAAACAACTTAATGATTTGTGCGTTCAGCTCACAGAGTTTAACCTTCCTTTTCATACAGCAGTTGGGAAACACTCTGTTTGTAAAATCTGGAAGCGGACATTTGGACCTCTTTGAGGACTTCGTTGGAAACGGGATTTCTTCATATAATGCTAGACAGAAGAATTCTCAGTAACTTCCTTGTGTGTGTGTATTCAACTCACAGAGTTGAACCTTTCTTTAGAGAGAGTAGATTTGAAACTCTCTTTTTGTGGAAATTACATGTGGAGATTTCAAGCGATTTGAGGCCAATGACGGAAAAGGAAATATCTTCGTTTAAAAACTAGACAGAATCATTTTCAGAAACTAGTTTGTGATGTGTGCCTTCAGCAGACAGAGTTTAACGTTTCTTTTCACAGAGCAGTTTGGAAGCACTCTCTTTGTAAAGTCTGCAAGTGGATATTTGGACCTCTTTGAAGGCCTTCGTTGGAAACGGGATTTCTTCATAAAATGCTAGACAGAAGAATTCTCAGTAACTTCTTTGTGTGTGTGTATTCAACCCACAGAGCTGAACCTTCCTTTAGGCAGAGCAGATTTGCAACACTCGTTTTGTGGAATTTACATGTGGAGATTTCAAGCGAATTGAGGTCAATGACAGAAAAGGAAATATCTTCGTTTAAAAACTAGACAGAATCATTCTCAGAAACTATTTTGTGATGTGTGCATCCACCTGACAGTGTTTAACCTTTCTTTTCATAGAGCAGTTCGAAAACACTCTGTTTGTAAAGTCTGCAACTGGATATTTGGACTTCTTTTAACCCTTCGTTGGAAACGGGATTTCTTTATATAATGCAAGACAGAAGAATTCTCAGTGACTTCTTTGTGTTGTGTGTATGCAGCTCACAGAGTTGAACCTTTCTTTAGACAGAGCAGGTTTGAAACTCTCTTTTTGTGGATTTTGCAATTGCAGATTTCAAGCGATTTGAGGCCAGTGTTTGAAAAGGAAATATCTTCGTATAAAAACTAGACGGAATCATTCTCTGAAACAACTTAATGATTTGTGCGTTCAGCTCACAGAGTTTAACCTTCCTTTTCATAGAGCAGTTAGGAAACACTCTGTTTGTGAAGTCTGATAGCAGATATTTGGACCTCTTTGAGGCCTTCGTTGGAAACGGGATTTCTCCATATAATGCAAGACAGAGGAGTTCTCAGTAACTTCTTTGTGTTGTGTGTATGCAGCTCACAGAATTGAACCTTTCTTTAGACAGAGCAGATTTGAAACTCTCTTTTTGTGGATTTTGCAATTGGAGATTTCAAGCGATTTGAGGCCAAAGGTTGAAAAGGAAATATCTTCTTTTAAAAACTAGACGGAATCATTCTCTGAAACAACTTAATGATTTGTGCGTTCAGCTCACAGAGTTTAACCTTCCTTTTCATACAGCAGTTGGGAAACACTCTGTTTGTAAAATCTGGAAGCGGACATTTGGACCTCTTTGAGGACTTCGTTGGAAACGGGATTTCTTCATATAATGCTAGACAGAAGAATTCTCAGTAACTTCCTTGTGTGTGTGTATTCAACTCACAGAGTTGAACCTTTCTTTAGAGAGAGTAGATTTGAAACTCTCTTTTTGTGGAAATTACATGTGGAGATTTCAAGCGATTTGAGGCCAATGACGGAAAAGGAAATATCTTCGTTTAAAAACTAGACAGAATCATTTTCAGAAACTAGTTTGTGATGTGTGCCTTCAGCAGACAGAGTTTAACGTTTCTTTTCACAGAGCAGTTTGGAAGCACTCTCTTTGTAAAGTCTGCAAGTGGATATTTGGACCTCTTTGAAGGCCTTCGTTGGAAACGGGATTTCTTCATAAAATGCTAGACAGAAGAATTCTCAGTAACTTCTTTGTGTGTGTGTATTCAACCCACAGAGCTGAACCTTCCTTTAGGCAGAGCAGATTTGCAACACTCGTTTTGTGGAATTTACATGTGGAGATTTCAAGCGAATTGAGGTCAATGACAGAAAAGGAAATATCTTCGTTTAAAAACTAGACAGAATCATTCTCAGAAACTATTTTGTGATGTGTGCATCCACCTGACAGTGTTTAACCTTTCTTTTCATAGAGCAGTTCGAAAACACTCTGTTTGTAAAGTCTGCAACTGGATATTTGGACTTCTTTTAACCCTTCGTTGGAAACGGGATTTCTTTATATAATGCAAGACAGAAGAATTCTCAGTGACTTCTTTGTGTTGTGTGTATGCAGCTCACAGAGTTGAACCTTTCTTTAGACAGAGCAGGTTTGAAACTCTCTTTTTGTGGATTTTGCAATTGCAGATTTCAAGCGATTTGAGGCCAGTGTTTGAAAAGGAAATATCTTCGTATAAAAACTAGACGGAATCATTCTCTGAAACAACTTAATGATTTGTGCGTTCAGCTCACAGAGTTTAACCTTCCTTTTCATAGAGCAGTTAGGAAACACTCTGTTTGTGAAGTCTGATAGCAGATATTTGGACCTCTTTGAGGCCTTCGTTGGAAACGGGATTTCTCCATATAATGCAAGACAGAGGAGTTCTCAGTAACTTCTTTGTGTTGTGTGTATGCAGCTCACAGAATTGAACCTTTCTTTAGACAGAGCAGATTTGAAACTCTCTTTTTGTGGATTTTGCAATTGGAGATTTCAAGCGATTTGAGGCCAAAGGTTGAAAAGGAAATATCTTCTTTTAAAAACTAGACGGAATCATTCTCTGAAACAACTTAATGATTTGTGCGTTCAGCTCACAGAGTTTAACCTTCCTTTTCATACAGCAGTTGGGAAACACTCTGTTTGTAAAATCTGGAAGCGGACATTTGGACCTCTTTGAGGACTTCGTTGGAAACGGGATTTCTTCATATAATGCTAGACAGAAGAATTCTCAGTAACTTCCTTGTGTGTGTGTATTCAACTCACAGAGTTGAACCTTTCTTTAGAGAGAGTAGATTTGAAACTCTCTTTTTGTGGAAATTACATGTGGAGATTTCAAGCGATTTGAGGCCAATGACGGAAAAGGAAATATCTTCGTTTAAAAACTAGACAGAATCATTTTCAGAAACTAGTTTGTGATGTGTGCCTTCAGCAGACAGAGTTTAACGTTTCTTTTCACAGAGCAGTTTGGAAGCACTCTCTTTGTAAAGTCTGCAAGTGGATATTTGGACCTCTTTGAAGGCCTTCGTTGGAAACGGGATTTCTTCATAAAATGCTAGACAGAAGAATTCTCAGTAACTTCTTTGTGTGTGTGTATTCAACCCACAGAGCTGAACCTTCCTTTAGGCAGAGCAGATTTGCAACACTCGTTTTGTGGAATTTACATGTGGAGATTTCAAGCGAATTGAGGTCAATGACAGAAAAGGAAATATCTTCGTTTAAAAACTAGACAGAATCATTCTCAGAAACTATTTTGTGATGTGTGCATCCACCTGACAGTGTTTAACCTTTCTTTTCATAGAGCAGTTCGAAAACACTCTGTTTGTAAAGTCTGCAACTGGATATTTGGACTTCTTTTAACCCTTCGTTGGAAACGGGATTTCTTTATATAATGCAAGACAGAAGAATTCTCAGTGACTTCTTTGTGTTGTGTGTATGCAGCTCACAGAGTTGAACCTTTCTTTAGACAGAGCAGGTTTGAAACTCTCTTTTTGTGGATTTTGCAATTGCAGATTTCAAGCGATTTGAGGCCAGTGTTTGAAAAGGAAATATCTTCGTATAAAAACTAGACGGAATCATTCTCTGAAACAACTTAATGATTTGTGCGTTCAGCTCACAGAGTTTAACCTTCCTTTTCATAGAGCAGTTAGGAAACACTCTGTTTGTGAAGTCTGATAGCAGATATTTGGACCTCTTTGAGGCCTTCGTTGGAAACGGGATTTCTCCATATAATGCAAGACAGAGGAGTTCTCAGTAACTTCTTTGTGTTGTGTGTATGCAGCTCACAGAATTGAACCTTTCTTTAGACAGAGCAGATTTGAAACTCTCTTTTTGTGGATTTTGCAATTGGAGATTTCAAGCGATTTGAGGCCAAAGGTTGAAAAGGAAATATCTTCTTTTAAAAACTAGACGGAATCATTCTCTGAAACAACTTAATGATTTGTGCGTTCAGCTCACAGAGTTTAACCTTCCTTTTCATACAGCAGTTGGGAAACACTCTGTTTGTAAAATCTGGAAGCGGACATTTGGACCTCTTTGAGGACTTCGTTGGAAACGGGATTTCTTCATATAATGCTAGACAGAAGAATTCTCAGTAACTTCCTTGTGTGTGTGTATTCAACTCACAGAGTTGAACCTTTCTTTAGAGAGAGTAGATTTGAAACTCTCTTTTTGTGGAAATTACATGTGGAGATTTCAAGCGATTTGAGGCCAATGACGGAAAAGGAAATATCTTCGTTTAAAAACTAGACAGAATCATTTTCAGAAACTAGTTTGTGATGTGTGCCTTCAGCAGACAGAGTTTAACGTTTCTTTTCACAGAGCAGTTTGGAAGCACTCTCTTTGTAAAGTCTGCAAGTGGATATTTGGACCTCTTTGAAGGCCTTCGTTGGAAACGGGATTTCTTCATAAAATGCTAGACAGAAGAATTCTCAGTAACTTCTTTGTGTGTGTGTATTCAACCCACAGAGCTGAACCTTCCTTTAGGCAGAGCAGATTTGCAACACTCGTTTTGTGGAATTTACATGTGGAGATTTCAAGCGAATTGAGGTCAATGACAGAAAAGGAAATATCTTCGTTTAAAAACTAGACAGAATCATTCTCAGAAACTATTTTGTGATGTGTGCATCCACCTGACAGTGTTTAACCTTTCTTTTCATAGAGCAGTTCGAAAACACTCTGTTTGTAAAGTCTGCAACTGGATATTTGGACTTCTTTTAACCCTTCGTTGGAAACGGGATTTCTTTATATAATGCAAGACAGAAGAATTCTCAGTGACTTCTTTGTGTTGTGTGTATGCAGCTCACAGAGTTGAACCTTTCTTTAGACAGAGCAGGTTTGAAACTCTCTTTTTGTGGATTTTGCAATTGCAGATTTCAAGCGATTTGAGGCCAGTGTTTGAAAAGGAAATATCTTCGTATAAAAACTAGACGGAATCATTCTCTGAAACAACTTAATGATTTGTGCGTTCAGCTCACAGAGTTTAACCTTCCTTTTCATAGAGCAGTTAGGAAACACTCTGTTTGTGAAGTCTGATAGCAGATATTTGGACCTCTTTGAGGCCTTCGTTGGAAACGGGATTTCTCCATATAATGCAAGACAGAGGAGTTCTCAGTAACTTCTTTGTGTTGTGTGTATGCAGCTCACAGAATTGAACCTTTCTTTAGACAGAGCAGATTTGAAACTCTCTTTTTGTGGATTTTGCAATTGGAGATTTCAAGCGATTTGAGGCCAAAGGTTGAAAAGGAAATATCTTCTTTTAAAAACTAGACGGAATCATTCTCTGAAACAACTTAATGATTTGTGCGTTCAGCTCACAGAGTTTAACCTTCCTTTTCATACAGCAGTTGGGAAACACTCTGTTTGTAAAATCTGGAAGCGGACATTTGGACCTCTTTGAGGACTTCGTTGGAAACGGGATTTCTTCATATAATGCTAGACAGAAGAATTCTCAGTAACTTCCTTGTGTGTGTGTATTCAACTCACAGAGTTGAACCTTTCTTTAGAGAGAGTAGATTTGAAACTCTCTTTTTGTGGAAATTACATGTGGAGATTTCAAGCGATTTGAGGCCAATGACGGAAAAGGAAATATCTTCGTTTAAAAACTAGACAGAATCATTTTCAGAAACTAGTTTGTGATGTGTGCCTTCAGCAGACAGAGTTTAACGTTTCTTTTCACAGAGCAGTTTGGAAGCACTCTCTTTGTAAAGTCTGCAAGTGGATATTTGGACCTCTTTGAAGGCCTTCGTTGGAAACGGGATTTCTTCATAAAATGCTAGACAGAAGAATTCTCAGTAACTTCTTTGTGTGTGTGTATTCAACCCACAGAGCTGAACCTTCCTTTAGGCAGAGCAGATTTGCAACACTCGTTTTGTGGAATTTACATGTGGAGATTTCAAGCGAATTGAGGTCAATGACAGAAAAGGAAATATCTTCGTTTAAAAACTAGACAGAATCATTCTCAGAAACTATTTTGTGATGTGTGCATCCACCTGACAGTGTTTAACCTTTCTTTTCATAGAGCAGTTCGAAAACACTCTGTTTGTAAAGTCTGCAACTGGATATTTGGACTTCTTTTAACCCTTCGTTGGAAACGGGATTTCTTTATATAATGCAAGACAGAAGAATTCTCAGTGACTTCTTTGTGTTGTGTGTATGCAGCTCACAGAGTTGAACCTTTCTTTAGACAGAGCAGGTTTGAAACTCTCTTTTTGTGGATTTTGCAATTGCAGATTTCAAGCGATTTGAGGCCAGTGTTTGAAAAGGAAATATCTTCGTATAAAAACTAGACGGAATCATTCTCTGAAACAACTTAATGATTTGTGCGTTCAGCTCACAGAGTTTAACCTTCCTTTTCATAGAGCAGTTAGGAAACACTCTGTTTGTGAAGTCTGATAGCAGATATTTGGACCTCTTTGAGGCCTTCGTTGGAAACGGGATTTCTCCATATAATGCAAGACAGAGGAGTTCTCAGTAACTTCTTTGTGTTGTGTGTATGCAGCTCACAGAATTGAACCTTTCTTTAGACAGAGCAGATTTGAAACTCTCTTTTTGTGGATTTTGCAATTGGAGATTTCAAGCGATTTGAGGCCAAAGGTTGAAAAGGAAATATCTTCTTTTAAAAACTAGACGGAATCATTCTCTGAAACAACTTAATGATTTGTGCGTTCAGCTCACAGAGTTTAACCTTCCTTTTCATACAGCAGTTAGGAAACACTCTGTTTGTAAAATCTGGAAGCGGACATTTGGACCTCTTTGAGGCCTTCGTTGGAAACGGGATTTCTTCATATAATGCTAGACAGAAGAATTCTCAGTAACTTCCTTGTGTGTGTGTATTCAACTCACAGAGTTGAACCTTTCTTTAGAGAGAGTAGATTTGAAACTCTCTTTTTGTGGAAATTACATGTGGAGATTTCAAGCGATTTGAGGCCAATGACGGAAAAGGAAATATCTTCGTTTAAAAACTAGACAGAATCATTTTCAGAAACTAGTTTGTGATGTGTGCCTTCAGCAGACAGAGTTTAACGTTTCTTTTCACAGAGCAGTTTGGAAGCACTCTCTTTGTAAAGTCTGCAAGTGGATATTTGGACCTCTTTGAAGGCCTTCGTTGGAAACGGGATTTCTTCATAAAATGCTAGACAGAAGAATTCTCAGTAACTTCTTTGTGTGTGTGTATTCAACCCACAGAGCTGAACCTTCCTTTAGGCAGAGCAGATTTGCAACACTCGTTTTGTGGAATTTACATGTGGAGATTTCAAGCGAATTGAGGTCAATGACAGAAAAGGAAATATCTTCGTTTAAAAACTAGACAGAATCATTCTCAGAAACTATTTTGTGATGTGTGCATCCACCTGACAGTGTTTAACCTTTCTTTTCATAGAGCAGTTCGAAAACACTCTGTTTGTAAAGTCTGCAACTGGATATTTGGACTTCTTTTAACCCTTCGTTGGAAACGGGATTTCTTTATATAATGCAAGACAGAAGAATTCTCAGTGACTTCTTTGTGTTGTGTGTATGCAGCTCACAGAGTTGAACCTTTCTTTAGACAGAGCAGGTTTGAAACTCTCTTTTTGTGGATTTTGCAATTGCAGATTTCAAGCGATTTGAGGCCAGTGTTTGAAAAGGAAATATCTTCGTATAAAAACTAGACGGAATCATTCTCTGAAACAACTTAATGATTTGTGCGTTCAGCTCACAGAGTTTAACCTTCCTTTTCATAGAGCAGTTAGGAAACACTCTGTTTGTGAAGTCTGATAGCAGATATTTGGACCTCTTTGAGGCCTTCGTTGGAAACGGGATTTCTCCATATAATGCAAGACAGAGGAGTTCTCAGTAACTTCTTTGTGTTGTGTGTATGCAGCTCACAGAATTGAACCTTTCTTTAGACAGAGCAGATTTGAAACTCTCTTTTTGTGGATTTTGCAATTGGAGATTTCAAGCGATTTGAGGCCAAAGGTTGAAAAGGAAATATCTTCTTTTAAAAACTAGACGGAATCATTCTCTGAAACAACTTAATGATTTGTGCGTTCAGCTCACAGAGTTTAACCTTCCTTTTCATACAGCAGTTGGGAAACACTCTGTTTGTAAAATCTGGAAGCGGACATTTGGACCTCTTTGAGGACTTCGTTGGAAACGGGATTTCTTCATATAATGCTAGACAGAAGAATTCTCAGTAACTTCCTTGTGTGTGTGTATTCAACTCACAGAGTTGAACCTTTCTTTAGAGAGAGTAGATTTGAAACTCTCTTTTTGTGGAAATTACATGTGGAGATTTCAAGCGATTTGAGGCCAATGACGGAAAAGGAAATATCTTCGTTTAAAAACTAGACAGAATCATTTTCAGAAACTAGTTTGTGATGTGTGCCTTCAGCAGACAGAGTTTAACGTTTCTTTTCACAGAGCAGTTTGGAAGCACTCTCTTTGTAAAGTCTGCAAGTGGATATTTGGACCTCTTTGAAGGCCTTCGTTGGAAACGGGATTTCTTCATAAAATGCTAGACAGAAGAATTCTCAGTAACTTCTTTGTGTGTGTGTATTCAACCCACAGAGCTGAACCTTCCTTTAGGCAGAGCAGATTTGCAACACTCGTTTTGTGGAATTTACATGTGGAGATTTCAAGCGAATTGAGGTCAATGACAGAAAAGGAAATATCTTCGTTTAAAAACTAGACAGAATCATTCTCAGAAACTATTTTGTGATGTGTGCATCCACCTGACAGTGTTTAACCTTTCTTTTCATAGAGCAGTTCGAAAACACTCTGTTTGTAAAGTCTGCAACTGGATATTTGGACTTCTTTTAACCCTTCGTTGGAAACGGGATTTCTTTATATAATGCAAGACAGAAGAATTCTCAGTGACTTCTTTGTGTTGTGTGTATGCAGCTCACAGAGTTGAACCTTTCTTTAGACAGAGCAGGTTTGAAACTCTCTTTTTGTGGATTTTGCAATTGCAGATTTCAAGCGATTTGAGGCCAGTGTTTGAAAAGGAAATATCTTCGTATAAAAACTAGACGGAATCATTCTCTGAAACAACTTAATGATTTGTGCGTTCAGCTCACAGAGTTTAACCTTCCTTTTCATAGAGCAGTTAGGAAACACTCTGTTTGTGAAGTCTGATAGCAGATATTTGGACCTCTTTGAGGCCTTCGTTGGAAACGGGATTTCTTCATATAATGCAAGACAGAGGAGTTCTCAGTAACTTCTTTGTGTTGTGTGTATGCAGCTCACAGAATTGAACCTTTCTTTAGACAGAGCAGATTTGAAACTCTCTTTTTGTGGATTTTGCAATTGGAGATTTCAAGCGATTTGAGGCCAAAGGTTGAAAAGGAAATATCTTCTTTTAAAAACTAGACGGAATCATTCTCTGAAACAACTTAATGATTTGTGCGTTCAGCTCACAGAGTTTAACCTTCCTTTTCATACAGCAGTTAGGAAACACTCTGTTTGTAAAATCTGGAAGCGGACATTTGGACCTCTTTGAGGACTTCGTTGGAAACGGGATTTCTTCATATAATGCTAGACAGAAGAATTCTCAGTAACTTCCTTGTGTGTGTGTATTCAACTCACAGAGTTGAACCTTTCTTTAGAGAGAGTAGATTTGAAACTCTCTTTTTGTGGAAATTACATGTGGAGATTTCAAGCGATTTGAGGCCAATGACGGAAAAGGAAATATCTTCGTTTAAAAACTAGACAGAATCATTTTCAGAAACTAGTTTGTGATGTGTGCCTTCAGCAGACATCAGAAGGTTTAACGTTTCTTTTCACAGAGCAGTTTGGAAGCACTCTCTTTGTAAAGTCTGCAAGTGGATATTTGGACCTCTTTGAAGGCCTTCGTTGGAAACGGGATTTCTTCATAAAATGCTAGACAGAAGAATTCTCAGTAACTTCTTTGTGTGTGTGTATTCAACCCACAGAGCTGAACCTTCCTTTAGGCAGAGCAGATTTGCAACACTCGTTTTGTGGAATTTACATGTGGAGATTTCAAGCGAATTGAGGTCAATGACAGAAAAGGAAATATCTTCGTTTAAAAACTAGACAGAATCATTCTCAGAAACTATTTTGTGATGTGTGCATCCACCTGACAGTGTTTAACCTTTCTTTTCATAGAGCAGTTCGAAAACACTCTGTTTGTAAAGTCTGCAACTGGATATTTGGACTTCTTTTAACCCTTCGTTGGAAACGGGATTTCTTTATATAATGCAAGACAGAAGAATTCTCAGTGACTTCTTTGTGTTGTGTGTATGCAGCTCACAGAGTTGAACCTTTCTTTAGACAGAGCAGGTTTGAAACTCTCTTTTTGTGGATTTTGCAATTGCAGATTTCAAGCGATTTGAGGCCAGTGTTTGAAAAGGAAATATCTTCGTATAAAAACTAGACGGAATCATTCTCTGAAACAACTTAATGATTTGTGCGTTCAGCTCACAGAGTTTAACCTTCCTTTTCATAGAGCAGTTAGGAAACACTCTGTTTGTGAAGTCTGATAGCAGATATTTGGACCTCTTTGAGGCCTTCGTTGGAAACGGGATTTCTCCATATAATGCAAGACAGAGGAGTTCTCAGTAACTTCTTTGTGTTGTGTGTATGCAGCTCACAGAATTGAACCTTTCTTTAGACAGAGCAGATTTGAAACTCTCTTTTTGTGGATTTTGCAATTGGAGATTTCAAGCGATTTGAGGCCAAAGGTTGAAAAGGAAATATCTTCTTTTAAAAACTAGACGGAATCATTCTCTGAAACAACTTAATGATTTGTGCGTTCAGCTCACAGAGTTTAACCTTCCTTTTCATACAGCAGTTAGGAAACACTCTGTTTGTAAAATCTGGAAGCGGACATTTGGACCTCTTTGAGGACTTCGTTGGAAACGGGATTTCTTCATATAATGCTAGACAGAAGAATTCTCAGTAACTTCCTTGTGTGTGTGTATTCAACTCACAGAGTTGAACCTTTCTTTAGAGAGAGTAGATTTGAAACTCTCTTTTTGTGGAAATTACATGTGGAGATTTCAAGCGATTTGAGGCCAATGACGGAAAAGGAAATATCTTCGTTTAAAAACTAGACAGAATCATTTTCAGAAACTAGTTTGTGATGTGTGCCTTCAGCAGACAGAGTTTAACGTTTCTTTTCACAGAGCAGTTTGGAAGCACTCTCTTTGTAAAGTCTGCAAGTGGATATTTGGACCTCTTTGAAGGCCTTCGTTGGAAACGGGATTTCTTCATAAAATGCTAGACAGAAGAATTCTCAGTAACTTCTTTGTGTGTGTGTATTCAACCCACAGAGCTGAACCTTCCTTTAGGCAGAGCAGATTTGCAACACTCGTTTTGTGGAATTTACATGTGGAGATTTCAAGCGAATTGAGGTCAATGACAGAAAAGGAAATATCTTCGTTTAAAAACTAGACAGAATCATTCTCAGAAACTATTTTGTGATGTGTGCATCCACCTGACAGTGTTTAACCTTTCTTTTCATAGAGCAGTTCGAAAACACTCTGTTTGTAAAGTCTGCAACTGGATATTTGGACTTCTTTTAACCCTTCGTTGGAAACGGGATTTCTTTATATAATGCAAGACAGAAGAATTCTCAGTGACTTCTTTGTGTTGTGTGTATGCAGCTGACAGAGTTGAACCTTTCTTTAGACAGAGCAGGTTTGAAACTCTCTTTTTGTGGATTTTGCAATTGCAGATTTCAAGCGATTTGAGGCCAGTGTTTGAAAAGGAAATATCTTCGTATAAAAACTAGACGGAATCATTCTCTGAAACAACTTAATGATTTGTGCGTTCAGCTCACAGAGTTTAACCTTCCTTTTCATAGAGCAGTTAGGAAACACTCTGTTTGTGAAGTCTGATAGCAGATATTTGGACCTCTTTGAGGCCTTCGTTGGAAACGGGATTTCTCCATATAATGCAAGACAGAGGAGTTCTCAGTAACTTCTTTGTGTTGTGTGTATGCAGCTCACAGAATTGAACCTTTCTTTAGACAGAGCAGATTTGAAACTCTCTTTTTGTGGATTTTGCAATTGGAGATTTCAAGCGATTTGAGGCCAAAGGTTGAAAAGGAAATATCTTCTTTTAAAAACTAGACGGAATCATTCTCTGAAACAACTTAATGATTTGTGCGTTCAGCTCACAGAGTTTAACCTTCCTTTTCATACAGCAGTTAGGAAACACTCTGTTTGTAAAATCTGGAAGCGGACATTTGGACCTGTACGAGGCCTTCGTTGGAAACGGGATTTCTTCATATAATGCAAGACCAAAGAATTCTCAGTAACTTCCTTGTGTGTGTGTATTCAACTCACAGAGTTGAACCTTTCTTTAGAGAGAGTAGATTTGAAACTCTCTTTTTGTGGAAATTACATGTGGAGATTTCAAGCGATTTGAGGCCAATGACGGAAAAGGAAATATCTTCGTTTAAAAACTAGACAGAATCATTTTCAGAAACTAGTTTGTGATGTGTGCCTTCAGCAGACATCAGAAGGTTTAACGTTTCTTTTCACAGAGCAGTTTGGAAGCACTCTCTTTGTAAAGTCTGCAAGTGGATATTTGGACCTCTTTGAAGGCCTTCGTTGGAAACGGGATTTCTTCATAAAATGCTAGACAGAAGAATTCTCAGTAACTTCTTTGTGTGTGTGTATTCAACCCACAGAGCTGAACCTTCCTTTAGGCAGAGCAGATTTGCAACACTCGTTTTGTGGAATTTACATGTGGAGATTTCAAGCGAATTGAGGTCAATGACAGAAAAGGAAATATCTTCGTTTAAAAACTAGACAGAATCATTCTCAGAAACTATTTTGTGATGTGTGCATCCACCTGACAGTGTTTAACCTTTCTTTTCATAGAGCAGTTCGAAAACACTCTGTTTGTAAAGTCTGCAACTGGATATTTGGACTTCTTTTAACCCTTCGTTGGAAACGGGATTTCTTTATATAATGCAAGACAGAAGAATTCTCAGTGACTTCTTTGTGTTGTGTGTATGCAGCTCACAGAGTTGAACCTTTCTTTAGACAGAGCAGGTTTGAAACTCTCTTTTTGTGGATTTTGCAATTGCAGATTTCAAGCGATTTGAGGCCAGTGTTTGAAAAGGAAATATCTTCGTATAAAAACTAGACGGAATCATTCTCTGAAACAAGTTAATGATTTGTGCGTTCAGCTCACAGAGTTTAACCTTCCTTTTCATAGAGCAGTTAGGAAACACTCTGTTTGTGAAGTCTGATAGCAGATATTTGGACCTCTTTGAGGCCTTCGTTGGAAACGGGATTTCTTCATATAATGCAAGACAGAGGAGTTCTCAGTAACTTCTTTGTGTTGTGTGTATGCAGCTCACAGAATTGAACCTTTCTTTAGACAGAGCAGATTTGAAACTCTCTTTTTGTGGATTTTGCAATTGGAGATTTCAAGCGATTTGAGGCCAAAGGTTGAAAAGGAAATATCTTCTTTTAAAAACAAGACGGAATCATTCTCTGAAACAACTTAATGATTTGTGCGTTCAGCTCACAGAGTTTAACCTTCCTTTTCATACAGCAGTTAGGAAACACTCTGTTTGTAAAATCTGGAAGCGGACATTTGGACCTCTTTGAGGACTTCGTTGGAAACGGGATTTCTTCATATAATGCTAGACAGAAGAATTCTCAGTAACTTCCTTGTGTGTGTGTATTCAACTCACAGAGTTGAACCTTTCTTTAGAGACAGTAGATTTGAAACTCTCTTTTTGTGGAAATTACATGTGGAGATTTCAAGCGATTTGAGGCCAATGACGGAAAAGGAAATATCTTCGTTTAAAAACTAGACAGAATCATTTTCAGAAACTAGTTTGTGATGTGTGCCTTCAGCAGACACAGTTTAACGTTTCTTTTCACAGAGCAGTTTGGAAGCACTCTCTTTGTAAAGTCTGCAAGTGGATATTTGGACCTCTTTGAAGGCCTTCGTTGGAAACGGGATTTCTTCATAAAATGCTAGACAGAAGAATTCTCAGTAACTTCTTTGTGTGTGTGTATTCAACCCACAGAGCTGAACCTTCCTTTAGGCAGAGCAGATTTGCAACACTCGTTTTGTGGAATTTACATGTGGAGATTTCAAGCGAATTGAGGTCAATGACAGAAAAGGAAATATCTTCGTTTAAAAACTAGACAGAATCATTCTCAGAAACTACTTTGTGATGTGTGCATCCACCTGACAGAGTTTAACCTTTCTTTTCATAGAGCAGTTCGAAAACACTCTGTTTTTAAAGTCTGCAACTGGATATTTGGACTTCTTTTAACCCTTCGTTGGAAACGGGATTTCTTTATATAATGCAAGACAGAAGAATTCTCAGTGACTTCTTGGTGTTGTGTGTATGCAGCTCACAGAGTTGAACCTTTCTTTAGACAGAGCAGGTTTGAAACTCTCTTTTTGTGGATTTTGCAATTGCAGATTTCAAGCGATTTGAGGCCAATGGTTGAAAAGGAAATATCTTCGTATAAAAACTAGACAGAATCATTCTCTGAAACAACTTTTTGATTTGTGCGTTCAGCTCACAGATTTTAACCTTCCTTTTCATAGAGCAGTTAGGAAACACTCTGTTTGTGAAGTCTGGTAGCGGATATTTGGACCTCTTTGAAGCCTTCGTTGGAAACGGGATTCCTTCATATAATGCTGGACAGAAGAATTCTCAGTAACTTCTTAGTGTTGTGTGTATTCAACTCAAAGAGTGGAGCATTTCTTTAGAGAGAGCAGATTTGAAACTCTCTTTTTGTGGATTTTGCAATTGGAGATTTCAAGCGATTTGAGGCCAGTGTTTGAAGAGGAAATACCTTCGTATAAAGCTAGACGGAATCATTCTCTGAAACAACTTAATGATTTGTGCGTTCAGCTCACAGAGTTTAACCTTCCTTTTCATAGAGCGGTTAGGAAACACTCTGTTTGTAAAGTCTGGAAGCGGATATTTGGACCTGTACGAGGCCTTCGTTGGAAACGGGATTTCTTCATATAATGCAAGACCAAAGAATTCTCAGTAACTTCCTTGTGTGTGTGTATTCAACTCACAGAGTTGAACCTTTCTTTAGAGAGAGTAGATTTGAAACTCTCTTTTTGTGGAAATTACATGTGGAGATTTCAAGCGATTTGAGGCCAATGACGGAAAAGGAAATATCTTCGTTTAAAAACTAGACAGAATCATTTTCAGAAACTAGTTTGTGATGTGTGCCTTCAGCAGACATCAGAAGGTTTAACGTTTCTTTTCACAGAGCAGTTTGGAAGCACTCTCTTTGTAAAGTCTGCAAGTGGATATTTGGACCTCTTTGAAGGCCTTCGTTGGAAACGGGATTTCTTCATAAAATGCTAGACAGAAGAATTCTCAGTAACTTCTTTGTGTGTGTGTATTCAACCCACAGAGCTGAACCTTCCTTTAGGCAGAGCAGATTTGCAACACTCGTTTTGTGGAATTTACATGTGGAGATTTCAAGCGAATTGAGGTCAATGACAGAAAAGGAAATATCTTCGTTTAAAAACTAGACAGAATCATTCTCAGAAACTATTTTGTGATGTGTGCATCCACCTGACAGTGTTTAACCTTTCTTTTCATAGAGCAGTTCGAAAACACTCTGTTTGTAAAGTCTGCAACTGGATATTTGGACTTCTTTTAACCCTTCGTTGGAAACGGGATTTCTTTATATAATGCAAGACAGAAGAATTCTCAGTGACTTCTTTGTGTTGTGTGTATGCAGCTCACAGAGTTGAACCTTTCTTTAGACAGAGCAGGTTTGAAACTCTCTTTTTGTGGATTTTGCAATTGCAGATTTCAAGCGATTTGAGGCCAGTGTTTGAAAAGGAAATATCTTCGTATAAAAACTAGACGGAATCATTCTCTGAAACAAGTTAATGATTTGTGCGTTCAGCTCACAGAGTTTAACCTTCCTTTTCATAGAGCGGTTAGGAAACACTCTGTTTGTAAAGTCTGGAAGCGGATATTTGGACCTGTACGAGGCCTTCGTTGGAAACGGGATTTCTTCATATAATGCAAGACCAAAGAATTCTCAGTAACTTCCTTGTGTGTGTGTATTCAACTCACAGAGTTGAACCTTTCTTTAGAGAGAGTAGATTTGAAACTCTCTTTTTGTGGAAATTACATGTGGAGATTTCAAGCGATTTGAGGCCAATGACGGAAAAGGAAATATCTTCGTTTAAAAACTAGACAGAATCATTTTCAGAAACTAGTTTGTGATGTGTGCCTTCAGCAGACAGAGTTTAACGTTTCTTTTCACAGAGCAGTTTGGAAGCACTCTCTTTGTAAAGTCTGCAAGTGGATATTTGGACCTCTTTGAAGGCCTTCGTTGGAAACGGGATTTCTTCATAAAATGCTAGACAGAAGAATTCTCAGTAACTTCTTTGTGTGTGTGTATTCAACCCACAGAGCTGAACCTTCCTTTAGGCAGAGCAGATTTGCAACACTCGTTTTGTGGAATTTACATGTGGAGATTTCAAGCGAATTGAGGTCAATGACAGAAAAGGAAATATCTTCGTTTAAAAACTAGACAGAATCATTCTCAGAAACTATTTTGTGATGTGTGCATCCACCTGACAGTGTTTAACCTTTCTTTTCATAGAGCAGTTCGAAAACACTCTGTTTGTAAAGTCTGCAACTGGATATTTGGACTTCTTTTAACCCTTCGTTGGAAACGGGATTTCTTTATATAATGCAAGACAGAAGAATTCTCAGTGACTTCTTTGTGTTGTGTGTATGCAGCTCACAGAGTTGAACCTTTCTTTAGACAGAGCAGGTTTGAAACTCTCTTTTTGTGGATTTTGCAATTGCAGATTTCAAGCGATTTGAGGCCAGTGTTTGAAAAGGAAATATCTTCGTATAAAAACTAGACGGAATCATTCTCTGAAACAACTTAATGATTTGTGCGTTCAGCTCACAGAGTTTAACCTTCCTTTTCATAGAGCAGTTAGGAAACACTCTGTTTGTGAAGTCTGATAGCAGATATTTGGACCTCTTTGAGGCCTTCATTGGAAACGGGATTTCTTCATATAATGCAAGACAGAGGAGTTCTCAGTAACTTCTTTGTGTTGTGTGTATGCAGCTCACAGAATTGAACCTTTCTTTAGACAGAGCAGATTTGAAACTCTCTTTTTGTGGATTTTGCAATTGGAGATTTCAAGCGATTTGAGGCCAAAGGTTGAAAAGGAAATATCTTCTTTTAAAAACTAGACGGAATCATTCTCTGAAACAACTTAATGATTTGTGCGTTCAGCTCACAGAGTTTAACCTTCCTTTTCATACAGCAGTTAGGAAACACTCTGTTTGTAAAATCTGGAAGCGGACATTTGGACCTCTTTGAGGACTTCGTTGGAAACGGGATTTCTTCATATAATGCTAGACAGAAGAATTCTCAGTAACTTCCTTGTGTGTGTGTATTCAACTCACAGAGTTGAACCTTTCTTTAGAGAGAGTAGATTTGAAACTCTCTTTTTGTGGAAATTACATGTGGAGATTTCAAGCGATTTGAGGCCAATGACGGAAAAGGAAATATCTTCGTTTAAAAACTAGACAGAATCATTTTCAGAAACTAGTTTGTGATGTGTGCCTTCAGCAGACAGAGTTTAACGTTTCTTTTCACAGAGCAGTTTGGAAGCACTCTCTTTGTAAAGTCTGCAAGTGGATATTTGGACCTCTTTGAAGGCCTTCGTTGGAAACGGGATTTCTTCATAAAATGCTAGACAGAAGAATTCTCAGTAACTTCTTTGTGTGTGTGTATTCAACCCACAGAGCTGAACCTTCCTTTAGGCAGAGCAGATTTGCAACACTCGTTTTGTGGAATTTACATGTGGAGATTTCAAGCGAATTGAGGTCAATGACAGAAAAGGAAATATCTTCGTTTAAAAACTAGACAGAATCATTCTCAGAAACTACTTTGTGATGTGTGCATCCACCTGACAGAGTTTAACCTTTCTTTTCATAGAGCAGTTCGAAAACACTCTGTTTGTAAAGTCTGCAACTGGATATTTGGACTTCTTTTAACCCTTCGTTGGAAACGGGATTTCTTTATATAATGCAAGACAGAAGAATTCTCAGTGACTTCTTTGTGTTGTGTGTATGCAGCTCACAGAGTTGAACCTTTCTTTAGACAGAGCAGGTTTGAAACTCTCTTTTTGTGGATTTTGCAATTGCAGATTTCAAGCGATTTGAGGCCAATGGTTGAAAAGGAAATATCTTCGTATAAAAACTAGACGGAATCATTCTCTGAAACAACTTAATGATTTGTGCGTTCAGCTCACAGAGTTTAACCTTCCTTTTCATAGAGCAGTTAGGAAACAGTCTGTTTGTGAAGTCTGGTAGCGGATATTTGGACCTCTTTGAGGCCTTCGTTGGAAACGGGATTCCTTCATATAATACTAGACAGAGGAATTCTCAGTAACTTCTTAGTGTTGTGTGTATTCAGCTCACAGAGTGGAACCTATCTTCAGAGAGAGCAGATTTGAAACTCTCTTTTTGTGGAATTTGCAATTGGAGATTTCAAGCGATTTGAGGCCAATGGAAGAAAGGGAAATATCTCCGTTTAAAAACTAGACAGAATCATTCTCAGAAACTACTTTGTGATTTGTGCATCCACCTGACAGAGTTTAACCTTTCTTTTCATAGAGCAGTTTGAAAACACTCTGTTTGTAAAGTCTGCAAGTGGATATTTGGACCTGTACGAGGCCTTCGTTGGAAACGGGATTTCTTCATATAATGCAAGACAGAGGAGTTCTCAGTAACTTCTTAGTGTTGTGTGTATTCAACTCAAAGAGTGGAGCATTTCTTTAGAGAGAGCAGATTTGAAACTCTCTTTTTGTGGATTTTGCAGTTGGAGATTTCAAGCGATTTGAGGCCAGTGTTTGAAGAGGAAATACCTTCGTATAAAAACTAGACGGAATCATTCTCTGAAACAACTTAATGATTTGTGCGTTCAGCTCACAGAGTTTAACCTTCCTTTTCATAGAGCGGTTAGGAAACACTCTGTTTGTAAAGTCTGGAAGCGGATATTTGGACCTGTACGAGGCCTTCGTTGGAAACGGGATTTCTTCATATAATGCAAGACCAAAGAATTCTCAGTAACTTCCTTGTGTGTGTGTATTCAACTCACAGAGTTGAACCTTTCTTTAGAGAGAGTAGATTTGAAACTCTCTTTTTGTGGAAATTACATGTGGAGATTTCAAGCGATTTGAGGCCAATGACGGAAAAGGAAATATCTTCGTTTAAAAACTAGACAGAATCATTTTCAGAAACTAGTTTGTGATGTGTGCCTTCAGCAGACAGAGTTTAACGTTTCTTTTCACAGAGCAGTTTGGAAGCACTCTCTTTGTAAAGTCTGCAAGTGGATATTTGGACCTCTTTGAAGGCCTTCGTTGGAAACGGGATTTCTTCATAAAATGCTAGACAGAAGAATTCTCAGTAACTTCTTTGTGTGTGTGTATTCAACCCACAGAGCTGAACCTTCCTTTAGGCAGAGCAGATTTGCAACACTCGTTTTGTGGAATTTACATGTGGAGATTTCAAGCGAATTGAGGTCAATGACAGAAAAGGAAATATCTTCGTTTAAAAACTAGACAGAATCATTCTCAGAAACTATTTTGTGATGTGTGCATCCACCTGACAGTGTTTAACCTTTCTTTTCATAGAGCAGTTCGAAAACACTCTGTTTGTAAAGTCTGCAACTGGATATTTGGACTTCTTTTAACCCTTCGTTGGAAACGGGATTTCTTTATATAATGCAAGACAGAAGAATTCTCAGTGACTTCTTTGTGTTGTGTGTATGCAGCTCACAGAGTTGAACCTTTCTTTAGACAGAGCAGGTTTGAAACTCTCTTTTTGTGGATTTTGCAATTGCAGATTTCAAGCGATTTGAGGCCAGTGTTTGAAAAGGAAATATCTTCGTATAAAAACTAGACGGAATCATTCTCTGAAACAACTTAATGATTTGTGCGTTCAGCTCACAGAGTTTAACCTTCCTTTTCATAGAGCAGTTAGGAAACACTCTGTTTGTGAAGTCTGATAGCAGATATTTGGACCTCTTTGAGGCCTTCGTTGGAAACGGGATTTCTCCATATAATGCAAGACAGAGGAGTTCTCAGTAACTTCTTTGTGTTGTGTGTATGCAGCTCACAGAATTGAACCTTTCTTTAGACAGAGCAGATTTGAAACTCTCTTTTTGTGGATTTTGCAATTGGAGATTTCAAGCGATTTGAGGCCAAAGGTTGAAAAGGAAATATCTTCTTTTAAAAACTAGACGGAATCATTCTCTGAAACAACTTAATGATTTGTGCGTTCAGCTCACAGAGTTTAACCTTCCTTTTCATACAGCAGTTAGGAAACACTCTGTTTGTAAAATCTGGAAGCGGACATTTGGACCTCTTTGAGGACTTCGTTGGAAACGGGATTTCTTCATATAATGCTAGACAGAAGAATTCTCAGTAACTTCCTTGTGTGTGTGTATTCAACTCACAGAGTTGAACCTTTCTTTAGAGAGAGTAGATTTGAAACTCTCTTTTTGTGGAAATTACATGTGGAGATTTCAAGCGATTTGAGGCCAATGACGGAAAAGGAAATATCTTCGTTTAAAAACTAGACAGAATCATTTTCAGAAACTAGTTTGTGATGTGTGCCTTCAGCAGACAGAGTTTAACGTTTCTTTTCACAGAGCAGTTTGGAAGCACTCTCTTTGTAAAGTCTGCAAGTGGATATTTGGACCTCTTTGAAGGCCTTCGTTGGAAACGGGATTTCTTCATAAAATGCTAGACAGAAGAATTCTCAGTAACTTCTTTGTGTGTGTGTATTCAACCCACAGAGCTGAACCTTCCTTTAGGCAGAGCAGATTTGCAACACTCGTTTTGTGGAATTTACATGTGGAGATTTCAAGCGAATTGAGGTCAATGACAGAAAAGGAAATATCTTCGTTTAAAAACTAGACAGAATCATTCTCAGAAACTACTTTGTGATGTGTGCATCCACCTGACAGAGTTTAACCTTTCTTTTCATAGAGCAGTTCGAAAACACTCTGTTTTTAAAGTCTGCAACTGGATATTTGGACTTCTTTTAACCCTTCGTTGGAAACGGGATTTCTTTATATAATGCAAGACAGAAGAATTCTCAGTGACTTCTTGGTGTTGTGTGTATGCAGCTCACAGAGTTGAACCTTTCTTTAGACAGAGCAGGTTTGAAACTCTCTTTTTGTGGATTTTGCAATTGCAGATTTCAAGCGATTTGAGGCCAATGGTTGAAAAGGAAATATCTTCGTATAAAAACTAGACGGAATCATTCTCTGAAACAACTTTTTGATTTGTGCGTTCAGCTCACAGATTTTAACCTTCCTTTTCATAGAGCAGTTAGGAAACACTCTGTTTGTGAAGTCTGGTAGCGGATATTTGGACCTCTTTGAAGCCTTCGTTGGAAACGGGATTCCTTCATATAATGCTGGACAGAAGAATTCTCAGTAACTTCTTAGTGTTGTGTGTATTCAACTCAAAGAGTGGAGCATTTCTTTAGAGAGAGCAGATTTGAAACTCTCTTTTTGTGGATTTTGCAATTGGAGATTTCAAGCGATTTGAGGCCAGTGTTTGAAGAGGAAATACCTTCGTATAAAAACTAGACGGAATCATTCTCTGAAACAACTTAATGATTTGTGCGTTCAGCTCACAGAGTTTAACCTTCCTTTTCATAGAGCGGTTAGGAAACACTCTGTTTGTAAAGTCTGGAAGCGGATATTTGGACCTGTACGAGGCCTTCGTTGGAAACGGGATTTCTTCATATAATGCAAGACCAAAGAATTCTCAGTAACTTCCTTGTGTGTGTGTATTCAACTCACAGAGTTGAACCTTTCTTTAGAGAGAGTAGATTTGAAACTCTCTTTTTGTGGAAATTACATGTGGAGATTTCAAGCGATTTGAGGCCAATGACGGAAAAGGAAATATCTTCGTTTAAAAACTAGACAGAATCATTTTCAGAAACTAGTTTGTGATGTGTGCCTTCAGCAGACATCAGAAGGTTTAACGTTTCTTTTCACAGAGCAGTTTGGAAGCACTCTCTTTGTAAAGTCTGCAAGTGGATATTTGGACCTCTTTGAAGGCCTTCGTTGGAAACGGGATTTCTTCATAAAATGCTAGACAGAAGAATTCTCAGTAACTTCTTTGTGTGTGTGTATTCAACCCACAGAGCTGAACCTTCCTTTAGGCAGAGCAGATTTGCAACACTCGTTTTGTGGAATTTACATGTGGAGATTTCAAGCGAATTGAGGTCAATGACAGAAAAGGAAATATCTTCGTTTAAAAACTAGACAGAATCATTCTCAGAAACTATTTTGTGATGTGTGCATCCACCTGACAGTGTTTAACCTTTCTTTTCATAGAGCAGTTCGAAAACACTCTGTTTGTAAAGTCTGCAACTGGATATTTGGACTTCTTTTAACCCTTCGTTGGAAACGGGATTTCTTTATATAATGCAAGACAGAAGAATTCTCAGTGACTTCTTTGTGTTGTGTGTATGCAGCTCACAGAGTTGAACCTTTCTTTAGACAGAGCAGGTTTGAAACTCTCTTTTTGTGGATTTTGCAATTGCAGATTTCAAGCGATTTGAGGCCAGTGTTTGAAAAGGAAATATCTTCGTATAAAAACTAGACGGAATCATTCTCTGAAACAACTTAATGATTTGTGCGTTCAGCTCACAGAGTTTAACCTTCCTTTTCATAGAGCGGTTAGGAAACACTCTGTTTGTAAAGTCTGGAAGCGGATATTTGGACCTGTACGAGGCCTTCGTTGGAAACGGGATTTCTTCATATAATGCAAGACCAAAGAATTCTCAGTAACTTCCTTGTGTGTGTGTATTCAACTCACAGAGTTGAACCTTTCTTTAGAGAGAGTAGATTTGAAACTCTCTTTTTGTGGAAATTACATGTGGAGATTTCAAGCGATTTGAGGCCAATGACGGAAAAGGAAATATCTTCGTTTAAAAACTAGACAGAATCATTTTCAGAAACTAGTTTGTGATGTGTGCCTTCAGCAGACATCAGAAGGTTTAACGTTTCTTTTCACAGAGCAGTTTGGAAGCACTCTCTTTGTAAAGTCTGCAAGTGGATATTTGGACCTCTTTGAAGGCCTTCGTTGGAAACGGGATTTCTTCATAAAATGCTAGACAGAAGAATTCTCAGTAACTTCTTTGTGTGTGTGTATTCAACCCACAGAGCTGAACCTTCCTTTAGGCAGAGCAGATTTGCAACACTCGTTTTGTGGAATTTACATGTGGAGATTTCAAGCGAATTGAGGTCAATGACAGAAAAGGAAATATCTTCGTTTAAAAACTAGACAGAATCATTCTCAGAAACTATTTTGTGATGTGTGCATCCACCTGACAGTGTTTAACCTTTCTTTTCATAGAGCAGTTCGAAAACACTCTGTTTGTAAAGTCTGCAACTGGATATTTGGACTTCTTTTAACCCTTCGTTGGAAACGGGATTTCTTTATATAATGCAAGACAGAAGAATTCTCAGTGACTTCTTTGTGTTGTGTGTATGCAGCTCACAGAGTTGAACCTTTCTTTAGACAGAGCAGGTTTGAAACTCTCTTTTTGTGGATTTTGCAATTGCAGATTTCAAGCGATTTGAGGCCAGTGTTTGAAAAGGAAATATCTTCGTATAAAAACTAGACGGAATCATTCTCTGAAACAACTTAATGATTTGTGCGTTCAGCTCACAGAGTTTAACCTTCCTTTTCATAGAGCAGTTAGGAAACACTCTGTTTGTGAAGTCTGATAGCAGATATTTGGACCTCTTTGAGGCCTTCGTTGGAAACGGGATTTCTTCATATAATGCAAGACAGAGGAGTTCTCAGTAACTTCTTTGTGTTGTGTGTATGCAGCTCACAGAATTGAACCTTTCTTTAGACAGAGCAGATTTGAAACTCTCTTTTTGTGGATTTTGCAATTGGAGATTTCAAGCGATTTGAGGCCAAAGGTTGAAAAGGAAATATCTTCTTTTAAAAACTAGACGGAATCATTCTCTGAAACAACTTAATGATTTGTGCGTTCAGCTCACAGAGTTTAACCTTCCTTTTCATACAGCAGTTAGGAAACACTCTGTTTGTAAAATCTGGAAGCGGACATTTGGACCTCTTTGAGGACTTCGTTGGAAACGGGATTTCTTCATATAATGCTAGACAGAAGAATTCTCAGTAACTTCCTTGTGTGTGTGTATTCAACTCACAGAGTTGAACCTTTCTTTAGAGAGAGTAGATTTGAAACTCTCTTTTTGTGGAAATTACATGTGGAGATTTCAAGCGATTTGAGGCCAATGACGGAAAAGGAAATATCTTCGTTTAAAAACTAGACAGAATCATTTTCAGAAACTAGTTTGTGATGTGTGCCTTCAGCAGACACAGTTTAACGTTTCTTTTCACAGAGCAGTTTGGAAGCACTCTCTTTGTAAAGTCTGCAAGTGGATATTTGGACCTCTTTGAAGGCCTTCGTTGGAAACGGGATTTCTTCATAAAATGCTAGACAGAAGAATTCTCAGTAACTTCTTTGTGTGTGTGTATTCAACCCACAGAGCTGAACCTTCCTTTAGGCAGAGCAGATTTGCAACACTCGTTTTGTGGAATTTACATGTGGAGATTTCAAGCGAATTGAGGTCAATGACAGAAAAGGAAATATCTTCGTTTAAAAACTAGACAGAATCATTCTCAGAAACTACTTTGTGATGTGTGCATCCACCTGACAGAGTTTAACCTTTCTTTTCATAGAGCAGTTCGAAAACACTCTGTTTTTAAAGTCTGCAACTGGATATTTGGACTTCTTTTAACCCTTCGTTGGAAACGGGATTTCTTTATATAATGCAAGACAGAAGAATTCTCAGTGACTTCTTGGTGTTGTGTGTATGCAGCTCACAGAGTTGAACCTTTCTTTAGACAGAGCAGGTTTGAAACTCTCTTTTTGTGGATTTTGCAATTGCAGATTTCAAGCGATTTGAGGCCAATGGTTGAAAAGGAAATATCTTCGTATAAAAACTAGACAGAATCATTCTCTGAAACAACTTTTTGATTTGTGCGTTCAGCTCACAGATTTTAACCTTCCTTTTCATAGAGCAGTTAGGAAACACTCTGTTTGTGAAGTCTGGTAGCGGATATTTGGACCTCTTTGAAGCCTTCGTTGGAAACGGGATTCCTTCATATAATGCTGGACAGAAGAATTCTCAGTAACTTCTTAGTGTTGTGTGTATTCAACTCAAAGAGTGGAGCATTTCTTTAGAGAGAGCAGATTTGAAACTCTCTTTTTGTGGATTTTGCAATTGGAGATTTCAAGCGATTTGAGGCCAGTGTTTGAAGAGGAAATACCTTCGTATAAAAACTAGACGGAATCATTCTCTGAAACAACTTAATGATTTGTGCGTTCAGCTCACAGAGTTTAACCTTCCTTTTCATAGAGCGGTTAGGAAACACTCTGTTTGTAAAGTCTGGAAGCGGATATTTGGACCTGTACGAGGCCTTCGTTGGAAACGGGATTTCTTCATATAATGCAAGACCAAAGAATTCTCAGTAACTTCCTTGTGTGTGTGTATTCAACTCACAGAGTTGAACCTTTCTTTAGAGAGAGTAGATTTGAAACTCTCTTTTTGTGGAAATTACATGTGGAGATTTCAAGCGATTTGAGGCCAATGACGGAAAAGGAAATATCTTCGTTTAAAAACTAGACAGAATCATTTTCAGAAACTAGTTTGTGATGTGTGCCTTCAGCAGACATCAGAAGGTTTAACGTTTCTTTTCACAGAGCAGTTTGGAAGCACTCTCTTTGTAAAGTCTGCAAGTGGATATTTGGACCTCTTTGAAGGCCTTCGTTGGAAACGGGATTTCTTCATAAAATGCTAGACAGAAGAATTCTCAGTAACTTCTTTGTGTGTGTGTATTCAACCCACAGAGCTGAACCTTCCTTTAGGCAGAGCAGATTTGCAACACTCGTTTTGTGGAATTTACATGTGGAGATTTCAAGCGAATTGAGGTCAATGACAGAAAAGGAAATATCTTCGTTTAAAAACTAGACAGAATCATTCTCAGAAACTATTTTGTGATGTGTGCATCCACCTGACAGTGTTTAACCTTTCTTTTCATAGAGCAGTTCGAAAACACTCTGTTTGTAAAGTCTGCAACTGGATATTTGGACTTCTTTTAACCCTTCGTTGGAAACGGGATTTCTTTATATAATGCAAGACAGAAGAATTCTCAGTGACTTCTTTGTGTTGTGTGTATGCAGCTCACAGAGTTGAACCTTTCTTTAGACAGAGCAGGTTTGAAACTCTCTTTTTGTGGATTTTGCAATTGCAGATTTCAAGCGATTTGAGGCCAGTGTTTGAAAAGGAAATATCTTCGTATAAAAACTAGACGGAATCATTCTCTGAAACAACTTAATGATTTGTGCGTTCAGCTCACAGAGTTTAACCTTACTTTTCATAGAGCGGTTAGGAAACACTCTGTTTGTAAAGTCTGGAAGCGGATATTTGGACCTGTACGAGGCCTTCGTTGGAAACGGGATTTCTTCATATAATGCAAGACCAAAGAATTCTCAGTAACTTCCTTGTGTGTGTGTATTCAACTCACAGAGTTGAACCTTTCTTTAGAGAGAGTAGATTTGAAACTCTCTTTTTGTGGAAATTACATGTGGAGATTTCAAGCGATTTGAGGCCAATGACGGAAAAGGAAATATCTTCGTTTAAAAACTAGACAGAATCATTTTCAGAAACTAGTTTGTGATGTGTGCCTTCAGCAGACAGAGTTTAACGTTTCTTTTCACAGAGCAGTTTGGAAGCACTCTCTTTGTAAAGTCTGCAAGTGGATATTTGGACCTCTTTGAAGGCCTTCGTTGGAAACGGGATTTCTTCATAAAATGCTAGACAGAAGAATTCTCAGTAACTTCTTTGTGTGTGTGTATTCAACCCACAGAGCTGAACCTTCCTTTAGGCAGAGCAGATTTGCAACACTCGTTTTGTGGAATTTACATGTGGAGATTTCAAGCGAATTGAGGTCAATGACAGAAAAGGAAATATCTTCGTTTAAAAACTAGACAGAATCATTCTCAGAAACTATTTTGTGATGTGTGCATCCACCTGACAGTGTTTAACCTTTCTTTTCATAGAGCAGTTCGAAAACACTCTGTTTGTAAAGTCTGCAACTGGATATTTGGACTTCTTTTAACCCTTCGTTGGAAACGGGATTTCTTTATATAATGCAAGACAGAAGAATTCTCAGTGACTTCTTTGTGTTGTGTGTATGCAGCTCACAGAGTTGAACCTTTCTTTAGACAGAGCAGGTTTGAAACTCTCTTTTTGTGGATTTTGCAATTGCAGATTTCAAGCGATTTGAGGCCAGTGTTTGAAAAGGAAATATCTTCGTATAAAAACTAGACGGAATCATTCTCTGAAACAACTTAATGATTTGTGCGTTCAGCTCACAGAGTTTAACCTTCCTTTTCATAGAGCAGTTAGGAAACACTCTGTTTGTGAAGTCTGATAGCAGATATTTGGACCTCTTTGAGGCCTTCGTTGGAAACGGGATTTCTTCATATAATGCAAGACAGAGGAGTTCTCAGTAACTTCTTTGTGTTGTGTGTATGCAGCTCACAGAATTGAACCTTTCTTTAGACAGAGCAGATTTGAAACTCTCTTTTTGTGGATTTTGCAATTGGAGATTTCAAGCGATTTGAGGCCAAAGGTTGAAAAGGAAATATCTTCTTTTAAAAACTAGACGGAATCATTCTCTGAAACAACTTAATGATTTGTGCGTTCAGCTCACAGAGTTTAACCTTCCTTTTCATACAGCAGTTAGGAAACACTCTGTTTGTAAAATCTGGAAGCGGACATTTGGACCTCTTTGAGGACTTCGTTGGAAACGGGATTTCTTCATATAATGCTAGACAGAAGAATTCTCAGTAACTTCCTTGTGTGTGTGTATTCAACTCACAGAGTTGAACCTTTCTTTAGAGAGAGTAGATTTGAAACTCTCTTTTTGTGGAAATTACATGTGGAGATTTCAAGCGATTTGAGGCCAATGACGGAAAAGGAAATATCTTCGTTTAAAAACTAGACAGAATCATTTTCAGAAACTAGTTTGTGATGTGTGCCTTCAGCAGACAGAGTTTAACGTTTCTTTTCACAGAGCAGTTTGGAAGCACTCTCTTTGTAAAGTCTGCAAGTGGATATTTGGACCTCTTTGAAGGCCTTCGTTGGAAACGGGATTTCTTCATAAAATGCTAGACAGAAGAATTCTCAGTAACTTCTTTGTGTGTGTGTATTCAACCCACAGAGCTGAACCTTCCTTTAGGCAGAGCAGATTTGCAACACTCGTTTTGTGGAATTTACATGTGGAGATTTCAAGCGAATTGAGGTCAATGACAGAAAAGGAAATATCTTCGTTTAAAAACTAGACAGAATCATTCTCAGAAACTACTTTGTGATGTGTGCATCCACCTGACAGAGTTTAACCTTTCTTTTCATAGAGCAGTTCGAAAACACTCTGTTTGTAAAGTCTGCAACTGGATATTTGGACTTCTTTTAACCCTTCGTTGGAAACGGGATTTCTTTATATAATGCAAGACAGAAGAATTCTCAGTGACTTCTTTGTGTTGTGTGTATGCAGCTCACAGAGTTGAACCTTTCTTTAGACAGAGCAGGTTTGAAACTCTCTTTTTGTGGATTTTGCAATTGCAGATTTCAAGCGATTTGAGGCCAATGGTTGAAAAGGAAATATCTTCGTATAAAAACTAGACGGAATCATTCTCTGAAACAACTTAATGATTTGTGCGTTCAGCTCACAGAGTTTAACCTTCCTTTTCATAGAGCAGTTAGGAAACAGTCTGTTTGTGAAGTCTGGTAGCGGATATTTGGACCTCTTTGAGGCCTTCGTTGGAAACGGGATTCCTTCATATAATACTAGACAGAGGAATTCTCAGTAACTTCTTAGTGTTGTGTGTATTCAGCTCACAGAGTGGAACCTATCTTCAGAGAGAGCAGATTTGAAACTCTCTTTTTGTGGAATTTGCAATTGGAGATTTCAAGCGATTTGAGGCCAATGGAAGAAAGGGAAATATCTCCGTTTAAAAACTAGACAGAATCATTCTCAGAAACTACTTTGTGATTTGTGCATCCACCTGACAGAGTTTAACCTTTCTTTTCATAGAGCAGTTTGAAAACACTCTGTTTGTAAAGTCTGCAAGTGGATATTTGGACCTGTACGAGGCCTTCGTTGGAAACGGGATTTCTTCATATAATGCAAGACAGAGGAGTTCTCAGTAACTTCTTAGTGTTGTGTGTATTCAACTCAAAGAGTGGAGCATTTCTTTAGAGAGAGCAGATTTGAAACTCTCTTTTTGTGGATTTTGCAGTTGGAGATTTCTAGCGATTTGAGGCCAGAGTTTGAAGAGGAAATACCTTCGTATAAAAACTAGACGGAATCATTCTCTGAAACAACTTAATGATTTGTGCGTTCAGCTCACAGAGTTTAACCTTCCTTTTCATAGAGCGGTTAGGAAACACTCTGTTTGTAAAGTCTGGAAGCGGATATTTGGACCTGTACGAGGCCTTCGTTGGAAACGGGATTTCTTCATATAATGCAAGACCAAAGAATTCTCAGTAACTTCCTTGTGTGTGTGTATTCAACTCACAGAGTTGAACCTTTCTTTAGAGAGAGTAGATTTGAAACTCTCTTTTTGTGGAAATTACATGTGGAGATTTCAAGCGATTTGAGGCCAATGACGGAAAAGGAAATATCTTCGTTTAAAAACTAGACAGAATCATTTTCAGAAACTAGTTTGTGATGTGTGCCTTCAGCAGACATCAGAAGGTTTAACGTTTCTTTTCACAGAGCAGTTTGGAAGCACTCTCTTTGTAAAGTCTGCAAGTGGATATTTGGACCTCTTTGAAGGCCTTCGTTGGAAACGGGATTTCTTCATAAAATGCTAGACAGAAGAATTCTCAGTAACTTCTTTGTGTGTGTGTATTCAACCCACAGAGCTGAACCTTCCTTTAGGCAGAGCAGATTTGCAACACTCGTTTTGTGGAATTTACATGTGGAGATTTCAAGCGAATTGAGGTCAATGACAGAAAAGGAAATATCTTCGTTTAAAAACTAGACAGAATCATTCTCAGAAACTATTTTGTGATGTGTGCATCCACCTGACAGTGTTTAACCTTTCTTTTCATAGAGCAGTTCGAAAACACTCTGTTTGTAAAGTCTGCAACTGGATATTTGGACTTCTTTTAACCCTTCGTTGGAAACGGGATTTCTTTATATAATGCAAGACAGAAGAATTCTCAGTGACTTCTTTGTGTTGTGTGTATGCAGCTCACAGAGTTGAACCTTTCTTTAGACAGAGCAGGTTTGAAACTCTCTTTTTGTGGATTTTGCAATTGCAGATTTCAAGCGATTTGAGGCCAGTGTTTGAAAAGGAAATATCTTCGTATAAAAACTAGACGGAATCATTCTCTGAAACAACTTAATGATTTGTGCGTTCAGCTCACAGAGTTTAACCTTCCTTTTCATAGAGCAGTTAGGAAACACTCTGTTTGTGAAGTCTGATAGCAGATATTTGGACCTCTTTGAGGCCTTCGTTGGAAACGGGATTTCTTCACATAATGCAAGACAGAGGATTTCTCAGTAACTTCTTTGTGTTGTGTGTATGCAGCTCACAGAATTGAACCTTTCTTTAGACAGAGCAGATTTGAAACTCTCTTTTTGTGGATTTTGCAATTGGAGATTTCAAGCGATTTGAGGCCAAAGGTTGAAAAGGAAATATCTTCTTTCAAAAACTAGACGGAATCATTCTCTGAAACAACTTAATGATTTGTGCATTCAGCTCACAGAGTTTAACCTTCCTTTTCATACAGCAGTTAGGAAACACTCTGTTTGTAAAATCTGGAAGCGGACATTTGGACCTCTTTGAGGACTTCGTTGGAAACGGGATTTCTTCATATAATGCTAGACAGAAGAATTCTCAGTAACTTCCTTGTGTGTGTGTATTCAACTCACAGAGTTGAACCTTTCTTTAGAGAGAGTAGATTTGAAACTCTCTTTTTGTGGAAATTACATGTGGAGATTTCAAGCGATTTGAGGCCAATGACGGAAAAGGAAATATCTTCATTTAAAAACTAGACAGAATCATTTTCAGAAACTAGTTTGTGATGTGTGCCTTCAGCAGACAGAGTTTAACGTTTCTTTTCACAGAGCAGTTTGGAAGCACTCTCTTTGTAAAGTCTGCAAGTGGATATTTGGACTTCTTTTAACCCTTCGTTGGAAACGGGATTTCTTTATATAATGCAAGACAGAAGAATTCTCAGTGACTTCTTTGTGTTGTGTGTATGCAGCTCACAGAGTTGAACCTTTCTTTAGACAGAGCAGGTTTGAAACTCTCTTTTTGTGGATTTTGCAATTGCAGATTTCAAGCGATTTGAGGCCAATGGTTGAAAAGGAAATAACTTCGTATAAAAACTAGACGGAATCATTCTCTGAAACAACTTAATGATTTGTGCGTTCAGCTCACAGAGTTTAACCTTCCTTTTCATAGAGCAGTTAGGAAACACTCTGTTTGTGAAGTCTGATAGCAGATATTTGGACCTCTTTGAGGCCTTCGTTGGAAATGGGATTCCTTCATATAATACTAGACAGAAGAATTCTCAGTAACTTCTTAGTGTTGTGTGTATTCAGCTCACAGAGTGGAACCTATCTTCAGAGAGAGCAGATTTGAAACTCTCTTTTTGTGGAATTTGCAATTGGAGATTTCAAGCGATTTGAGGCCAATGGAAGAAAGGGAAATATCTCCGTTTAAAAACTAGACAGAATCATTCTCAGAAACTACTTTGTGATTTGTGCATCCACCAGACAGAGTTTAACCTTTCTTTTCATAGAGCAGTTTGAAAACACTCTGTTTGTAAAGTCTGCAAGTGGATATTTGGACCTGTACGAGGCCTTCGTTGGAAACGGGATTTCTTCATATAATGCAAGACAGAGGAGTTCTCAGTAACTTCTTTGTGTTGTGTGTATGCAGCTCACAGAATTGAACCTTTCTTTAGACAGAGCAGATTTGAAACTCTCTTTTTGTGGATTTTGCAATTGGAGATTTCAAGCGATTTGAGGCCAAAGGTTGAAAAGGATATATCTTCTTTTAAAAACTAGACGGAATCATTCTCTGAAACATCTTAATGATTTGTGCATTCAGCTCACAGAGTTTAACCTTCCTTTTCATACAGCAGTTAGGAAACACTCTGTTTGTAAAATCTGGAAGCGGACATTTGGACCTCTTTGAGGCCTTCGTTGGAAACGGGATTCCTTCATATAATGCTAGACAGAAGAATTCTCAGTAACTTCTTAGTGTTGTGTGTATTCAACTCAAAGAGTGGAGCATTTCTTTAGAGAGAGCAGATTTGAAACTCTCTTTTTGTGGATTTTGCAATTGGAGATTTCAAGCGATTTGAGGCCAGTGTTTGAAGAGGAAATACCTTCGTATAAAAACTAGACGGAATCATTCTCTGAAACAACTTAATGCTTTGTGCGTTCAGCTCACAGAGTTTAACCTTCCTTTTCATAGAGCGGTTAGGAAACACTCTGTTTGTAAAGTCTGGAAGCGGATATTTGGACCTGTACGAGGCCTTCGTTGGAAACGGGATTTCTTCATATAATGCAAGACCAAAGAATTCTCAGTAACTTCCTTGTGTGTGTGTATTCAACTCACAGAGTTGAACCTTTCTTTAGAGAGAGTAGATTTGAAACTCTCTTTTTGTGGAAATTACATGTGGAGATTTCAAGCGATTTGAGGCCAATGACGGAAAAGGAAATATCTTCGTTTAAAAACTAGACAGAATCATTTTCAGAAACTAGTTTGTGATGTGTGCCTTCAGCAGACAGAGTTTAACGTTTCTTTTCACAGAGCACTTTGGAAGCACTCTCTTTGTAAAGTCTGCAAGTGGATATTTGGACCTCTTTGAAGGCCTTCGTTGGAAACGGGATTTCTTCATAAAATGCTAGACAGAAGAATTCTCAGTAACTTCTTTGTGTGTGTGTATTCAACCCAC
This sequence comes from Pan troglodytes, assembly GCF_028858775.2. Lineage (NCBI taxonomy): Eukaryota > Metazoa > Chordata > Mammalia > Primates > Hominidae > Pan > Pan troglodytes. The sequence goes on along the minus strand of NC_072412.2, from coordinate 16,351,447 downwards.
AGAGCTGAACCTTCCTTTAGGCAGAGCAGATTTGCAACACTCGTTTTGTGGAATTTACATGTGGAGATTTCAAGCGAATTGAGGTCAATGACAGAAAAGGAAATATCTTCGTTTAAAAACTAGACAGAATCATTCTCAGAAACTACTTTGTGATGTGTGCATCCACCTGACAGAGTTTAACCTTTCTTTTCATAGAGCAGTTCGAAAACACTCTGTTTGTAAAGTCTGCAAATGGATATTTGGACTTCTTTTAACCCTTCGTTGGAAACGGGATTTCTTTATATAATGCAAGACAGAAGAATTCTCAGTGACTTCTTTGTGTTGTGTGTATGCAGCTCACAGAGTTTAACCTTTCTTTAGACAGAGCAGGTTTGAAACTCTCTTTTTGTGGATTTTGCAATTGCAGATTTCAAGCGATTTGAGGCCAATGGTTGAAAAGGAAATATCTTCGTATAAAAACTAGACGGAATCATTCTCTGAAACAACTTAATGATTTGTGCGTTCAGCTCACAGAGTTTAACCTTCCTTTTCATAGAGCAGTTAGGAAACAGTCTGTTTGTGAAGTCTGGTAGCGGATATTTGGACCTCTTTGAGGCCTTCGTTGGAAACGGGATTCCTTCATATAATACTAGACAGAGGAATTCTCAGTAACTTCTTAGTGTTGTGTGTATTCAGCTCACAGAGTGGAACCTATCTTCAGAGAGAGCAGATTTGAAACTCTCTTTTTGTGGAATTTGCAATTGGAGATTTCAAGCGATTTGAGGCCAATGGAAGAAAGGGAAATATCTCCGTTTAAAAACTAGACAGAATCATTCTCAGAAACTACTTTGTGATTTGTGCATCCACCTGACAGAGTTTAACCTTTCTTTTCATAGAGCAGTTTGAAAACACTCTGTTTGTAAAGTCTGCAAGTGGATATTTGGACCTGTACGAGGCCTTCGTTGGAAACGGGATTTCTTCATATAATGCAAGACAGAGGAGTTCTCAGTAACTTCTTAGTGTTGTGTGTATTCAACTCAAAGAGTGGAGCATTTCTTTAGAGAGAGCAGATTTGAAACTCTCTTTTTGTGGATTTTGCAATTGGAGATTTCTAGCGATTTGAGGCCAGTGTTTGAAGAGGAAATACCTTCGTATAAAAACTAGACGGAATCATTCTCTGAAACAACTTAATGATTTGTGCGTTCAGCTCACAGAGTTTAACCTTCCTTTTCATAGAGCGGTTAGGAAACACTCTGTTTGTAAAGTCTGGAAGCGGATATTTGGACCTGTACGAGGCCTTCGTTGGAAACGGGATTTCTTCATATAATGCAAGACCAAAGAATTCTCAGTAACTTCCTTGTGTGTGTGTATTCAACTCACAGAGTTGAACCTTTCTTTAGAGAGAGTAGATTTGAAACTCTCTTTTTGTGGAAATTACATGTGGAGATTTCAAGCGATTTGAGGCCAATGACGGAAAAGGAAATATCTTCGTTTAAAAACTAGACAGAATCATTTTCAGAAACTAGTTTGTGATGTGTGCCTTCAGCAGACAGAGTTTAACGTTTCTTTTCACAGAGCAGTTTGGAAGCACTCTCTTTGTAAAGTCTGCAAGTGGATATTTGGACCTCTTTGAAGGCCTTCGTTGGAAACGGGATTTCTTCATAAAATGCTAGACAGAAGAATTCTCAGTAACTTCTTTGTGTGTGTGTATTCAACCCACAGAGCTGAACCTTCCTTTAGGCAGAGCAGATTTGCAACACTCGTTTTGTGGAATTTACATGTGGAGATTTCAAGCGAATTGAGGTCAATGACAGAAAAGGAAATATCTTCGTTTAAAAACTAGACAGAATCATTCTCAGAAACTATTTTGTGATGTGTGCATCCACCTGACAGTGTTTAACCTTTCTTTTCATAGAGCAGTTCGAAAACACTCTGTTTGTAAAGTCTGCAACTGGATATTTGGACTTCTTTTAACCCTTCGTTGGAAACGGGATTTCTTTATATAATGCAAGACAGAAGAATTCTCAGTGACTTCTTTGTGTTGTGTGTATGCAGCTCACAGAGTTGAACCTTTCTTTAGACAGAGCAGGTTTGAAACTCTCTTTTTGTGGATTTTGCAATTGCAGATTTCAAGCGATTTGAGGCCAGTGTTTGAAAAGGAAATATCTTCGTATAAAAACTAGACGGAATCATTCTCTGAAACAACTTAATGATTTGTGCGTTCAGCTCACAGAGTTTAACCTTCCTTTTCATAGAGCAGTTAGGAAACACTCTGTTTGTGAAGTCTGATAGCAGATATTTGGACCTCTTTGAGGCCTTCGTTGGAAACGGGATTTCTTCATATAATGCAAGACAGAGGAGTTCTCAGTAACTTCTTTGTGTTGTGTGTATGCAGCTCACAGAATTGAACCTTTCTTTAGACAGAGCAGATTTGAAACTCTCTTTTTGTGGATTTTGCAATTGGAGATTTCAAGCGATTTGAGGCCAAAGGTTGAAAAGGAAATATCTTCTTTTAAAAACTAGACGGAATCATTCTCTGAAACAACTTAATGATTTGTGCGTTCAGCTCACAGAGTTTAACCTTCCTTTTCATACAGCAGTTAGGAAACACTCTGTTTGTAAAATCTGGAAGCGGACATTTGGACCTCTTTGAGGACTTCGTTGGAAATGGGATTTCTTCATATAATGCTAGACAGAAGAATTCTCAGTAACTTCCTTGTGTGTGTGTATTCAACTCACAGAGTTGAACCTTTCTTTAGAGAGAGTAGATTTGAAACTCTCTTTTTGTGGAAATTACATGTGGAGATTACAAGCGATTTGAGGCCAATGACGGAAAAGGAAATATCTTCGTTTAAAAACTAGACAGAATCATTTTCAGAAACTAGTTTGTGATGTGTGCCTTCAGCAGACAGAGTTTAACGTTTCTTTTCACAGAGCAGTTTGGAAGCACTCTCTTTGTAAAGTCTGCAAGTGGATATTTGGACTTCTTTTAACCCTTCGTTGGAAACGGGATTTCTTTATATAATGCAAGACAGAAGAATTCTCAGTGACTTCTTTGTGTTGTGTGTATGCAGCTCACAGAGTTGAACCTTTCTTTAGACAGAGCAGGTTTGAATCTCTCTTTTTGTGGATTTTGCAATTGCAGATTTCAAGCGATTTGAGGCCAATGGTTGAAAAGGAAATATCTTCGTATAAAAACTAGACGGAATCATTCTCTGAAACAACTTAATGATTTGTGCGTTCAGCTCACAGAGTTTAACCTTCCTTTTCATAGAGCAGTTAGGAAACACTCTGTTTGTGAAGTCTGATAGCAGATATTTGGACCTCTTTGAGGCCTTCGTTGGAAATGGGATTCCTTCATATAATACTAGACAGAAGAGTTCTCAGTAACTTCTTAGTGTTGTGTGTATTCAGCTCACAGAGTGGAACCTATCTTCAGAGAGAGCAGATTTGAAACTCTCTTTTTGTGGAATTTGCAATTGGAGATTTCAAGCGATTTGAGGCCAATGGAAGAAAGGGAAATATCTCCGTTTAAAAACTAGACAGAATCATTCTCAGAAACTACTTTGTGATTTGTGCATCCACCTGACAGAGTTTAACCTTTCTTTTCATAGAGCAGTTTGAAAACACTCTGTTTGTAAAGTCTGCAAGTGGATATTTGGACCTGTACGAGGCCTTCGTTGGAAACGGGATTTCTTCATATAATGCAAGACAGAGGAGTTCTCAGTAACTTCTTTGTGTTGTGTGTATGCAGCTCACAGAATTGAACCTTTCTTTAGACAGAGCAGATTTGAAACTCTCTTTTTGTGGATTTTGCAATTGGAGATTTCAAGCGATTTGAGGCCAAAGGTTGAAAAGGAAACATCTTCTTTTAAAAACTAGACGGAATCATTCTCTGAAACATCTTAATGATTTGTGCATTCAGCTCACAGAGTTTAACCTTCCTTTTCATACAGCAGTTAGGAAACACTCTGTTTGTAAAATCTGGAAGCGGACATTTGGACCTCTTTGAGGCCTTCGTTGGAAACGGGATTCCTTCATATAATGCTAGACAGAAGAATTCTCAGTAACTTCTTAGTGTTGTGTGTATTCAACTCAAAGAGTGGAGCATTTCTTTAGAGAGAGCAGATTTGAAACTCTCTTTTTGTGGATTTTGCAATTGGAGATTTCAAGCGATTTGAGGCCAGTGTTTGAAGAGGAAATACCTTCGTATAAAAACTAGACGGAATCATTCTCTGAAACAACTTAATGATTTGTGCGTTCAGCTCACAGAGTTTAACCTTCCTTTTCATAGAGCGGTTAGGAAACACTCTGTTTGTAAAGTCTGGAAGCGGATATTTGGACCTGTACGAGGCCTTCGTTGGAAACGGGATTTCTTCATATAATGCAAGACCAAAGAATTCTCAGTAACTTCCTTGTGTGTGTGTATTCAACTCACAGAGTTGAACCCTTCTTTAGAGAGAGTAGATTTGAAACTCTCTTTTTGTGGAAATTACATGTGGAGATTTCAAGCGATTTGAGGCCAATGACGGAAAAGGAAATATCTTCGTTTAAAAACTAGACAGAATCATTTTCAGAAACTAGTTTGTGATGTGTGCCTTCAGCAGACAGAGTTTAACGTTTCTTTTCACAGAGCAGTTTGGAAGCACTCTCTTTGTAAAGTCTGCAAGTGGATATTTGGACCTCTTTGAAGGCCTTCGTTGGAAACGGGATTTCTTCATAAAATGCTAGACAGAAGAATTCTCAGTAACTTCTTTGTGTGTGTGTATTCAACCCACAGAGCTGAACCTTCCTTTAGGCAGAGCAGATTTGCAACACTCGTTTTGTGGAATTTACATGTGGAGATTTCAAGCGAATTGAGGTCAATGACAGAAAAGGAAATATCTTCGTTTAAAAACTAGACAGAATCATTCTCAGAAACTATTTTGTGATGTGTGCATCCACCTGACAGTGTTTAACCTTTCTTTTCATAGAGCAGTTCGAAAACACTCTGTTTGTAAAGTCTGCAACTGGATATTTGGACTTCTTTTAACCCTTCGTTGGAAACGGGATTTCTTTATATAATGCAAGACAGAAGAATTCTCAGTGACTTCTTTGTGTTGTGTGTATGCAGCTCACAGAGTTGAACCTTTCTTTAGACAGAGCAGGTTTGAAACTCTCTTTTTGTGGATTTTGCAATTGCAGATTTCAAGCGATTTGAGGCCAGTGTTTGAAAAGGAAATATCTTCGTATAAAAACTAGACGGAATCATTCTCTGAAACAACTTAATGATTTGTGCGTTCAGCTCACAGAGTTTAACCTTCCTTTTCATAGAGCAGTTAGGAAACACTCTGTTTGTGAAGTCTGATAGCAGATATTTGGACCTCTTTGAGGCCTTCGTTGGAAACGGGATTTCTTCATATAATGCAAGACAGAGGAGTTCTCAGTAACTTCTTTGTGTTGTGTGTATGCAGCTCACAGAATTGAACCTTTCTTTAGACAGAGCAGATTTGAAACTCTCTTTTTGTGGATTTTGCAATTGGAGATTTCAAGCGATTTGAGGCCAAAGGTTGAAAAGGAAATATCTTCTTTTAAAAACTAGACGGAATCATTCTCTGAAACAACTTAATGATTTGTGCGTTCAGCTCACAGAGTTTAACCTTCCTTTTCATACAGCAGTTAGGAAACACTCTGTTTGTAAAATCTGGAAGCGGACATTTGGACCTCTTTGAGGACTTCGTTGGAAACGGGATTTCTTCATATAATGCTAGACAGAAGAATTCTCAGTAACTTCCTTGTGTGTGTGTATTCAACTCACAGAGTTGAACCTTTCTTTAGAGAGAGTAGATTTGAAACTCTCTTTTTGTGGAAATTACATGTGGAGATTTCAAGCGATTTGAGGCCAATGACGGAAAAGGAAATATCTTCGTTTAAAAACTAGACAGAATCATTTTCAGAAACTAGTTTGTGATGTGTGCCTTCAGCAGACAGAGTTTAACGTTTCTTTTCACAGAGCAGTTTGGAAGCACTCTCTTTGTAAAGTCTGCAAGTGGATATTTGGACCTCTTTGAAGGCCTTCGTTGGAAACGGGATTTCTTCATAAAATGCTAGACAGAAGAATTCTCAGTAACTTCTTTGTGTGTGTGTATTCAACCCACAGAGCTGAACCTTCCTTTAGGCAGAGCAGATTTGCAACACTCGTTTTGTGGAATTTACATGTGGAGATTTCAAGCGAATTGAGGTCAATGACAGAAAAGGAAATATCTTCGTTTAAAAACTAGACAGAATCATTCTCAGAAACTACTTTGTGATGTGTGCATCCACCTGACAGAGTTTAACCTTTCTTTTCATAGAGCAGTTCGAAAACACTCTGTTTGTAAAGTCTGCAACTGGATATTTGGACTTCTTTTAACCCTTCGTTGGAAACGGGATTTCTTTATATAATGCAAGACAGAAGAATTCTCAGTGACTTCTTTGTGTTGTGTGTATGCAGCTCACAGAGTTGAACCTTTCTTTAGACAGAGCAGGTTTGAAACTCTCTTTTTGTGGATTTTGCAATTGCAGATTTCAAGCGATTTGAGGCCAATGGTTGAAAAGGAAATATCTTCGTATAAAAACTAGACGGAATCATTCTCTGAAACAACTTAATGATTTGTGCGTTCAGCTCACAGAGTTTAACCTTCCTTTTCATAGAGCAGTTAGGAAACAGTCTGTTTGTGAAGTCTGGTAGCGGATATTTGGACCTCTTTGAGGCCTTCGTTGGAAACGGGATTCCTTCATATAATACTAGACAGAGGAATTCTCAGTAACTTCTTAGTGTTGTGTGTATTCAGCTCACAGAGTGGAACCTATCTTCAGAGAGAGCAGATTTGAAACTCTCTTTTTGTGGAATTTGCAATTGGAGATTTCAAGCGATTTGAGGCCAATGGAAGAAAGGGAAATATCTCCGTTTAAAAACTAGACAGAATCATTCTCAGAAACTACTTTGTGATTTGTGCATCCACCTGACAGAGTTTAACCTTTCTTTTCATAGAGCAGTTTGAAAACACTCTGTTTGTAAAGTCTGCAAGTGGATATTTGGACCTGTACGAGGCCTTCGTTGGAAACGGGATTTCTTCATATAATGCAAGACAGAGGAGTTCTCAGTAACTTCTTAGTGTTGTGTGTATTCAACTCAAAGAGTGGAGCATTTCTTTAGAGAGAGCAGATTTGAAACTCTCTTTTTGTGGATTTTGCAATTGGAGATTTCTAGCGATTTGAGGCCAGTGTTTGAAGAGGAAATACCTTCGTATAAAAACTAGACGGAATCATTCTCTGAAACAACTTAATGATTTGTGCGTTCAGCTCACAGAGTTTAACCTTCCTTTTCATAGAGCGGTTAGGAAACACTCTGTTTGTAAAGTCTGGAAGCGGATATTTGGACCTGTACGAGGCCTTCGTTGGAAACGGGATTTCTTCATATAATGCAAGACCAAAGAATTCTCAGTAACTTCCTTGTGTGTGTGTATTCAACTCACAGAGTTGAACCTTTCTTTAGAGAGAGTAGATTTGAAACTCTCTTTTTGTGGAAATTACATGTGGAGATTTCAAGCGATTTGAGGCCAATGACGGAAAAGGAAATATCTTCGTTTAAAAACTAGACAGAATCATTTTCAGAAACTAGTTTGTGATGTGTGCCTTCAGCAGACAGAGTTTAACGTTTCTTTTCACAGAGCAGTTTGGAAGCACTCTCTTTGTAAAGTCTGCAAGTGGATATTTGGACCTCTTTGAAGGCCTTCGTTGGAAACGGGATTTCTTCATAAAATGCTAGACAGAAGAATTCTCAGTAACTTCTTTGTGTGTGTGTATTCAACCCACAGAGCTGAACCTTCCTTTAGGCAGAGCAGATTTGCAACACTCGTTTTGTGGAATTTACATGTGGAGATTTCAAGCGAATTGAGGTCAATGACAGAAAAGGAAATATCTTCGTTTAAAAACTAGACAGAATCATTCTCAGAAACTATTTTGTGATGTGTGCATCCACCTGACAGTGTTTAACCTTTCTTTTCATAGAGCAGTTCGAAAACACTCTGTTTGTAAAGTCTGCAACTGGATATTTGGACTTCTTTTAACCCTTCGTTGGAAACGGGATTTCTTTATATAATGCAAGACAGAAGAATTCTCAGTGACTTCTTTGTGTTGTGTGTATGCAGCTCACAGAGTTGAACCTTTCTTTAGACAGAGCAGGTTTGAAACTCTCTTTTTGTGGATTTTGCAATTGCAGATTTCAAGCGATTTGAGGCCAGTGTTTGAAAAGGAAATATCTTCGTATAAAAACTAGACGGAATCATTCTCTGAAACAACTTAATGATTTGTGCGTTCAGCTCACAGAGTTTAACCTTCCTTTTCATAGAGCAGTTAGGAAACACTCTGTTTGTGAAGTCTGATAGCAGATATTTGGACCTCTTTGAGGCCTTCGTTGGAAACGGGATTTCTTCATATAATGCAAGACAGAGGAGTTCTCAGTAACTTCTTTGTGTTGTGTGTATGCAGCTCACAGAATTGAACCTTTCTTTAGACAGAGCAGATTTGAAACTCTCTTTTTGTGGATTTTGCAATTGGAGATTTCAAGCGATTTGAGGCCAAAGGTTGAAAAGGAAATATCTTCTTTTAAAAACTAGACGGAATCATTCTCTGAAACAACTTAATGATTTGTGCGTTCAGCTCACAGAGTTTAACCTTCCTTTTCATACAGCAGTTAGGAAACACTCTGTTTGTAAAATCTGGAAGCGGACATTTGGACCTCTTTGAGGACTTCGTTGGAAACGGGATTTCTTCATATAATGCTAGACAGAAGAATTCTCAGTAACTTCCTTGTGTGTGTGTATTCAACTCACAGAGTTGAACCTTTCTTTAGAGAGAGTAGATTTGAAACTCTCTTTTTGTGGAAATTACATGTGGAGATTTCAAGCGATTTGAGGCCAATGACGGAAAAGGAAATATCTTCGTTTAAAAACTAGACAGAATCATTTTCAGAAACTAGTTTGTGATGTGTGCCTTCAGCAGACACAGTTTAACGTTTCTTTTCACAGAGCAGTTTGGAAGCACTCTCTTTGTAAAGTCTGCAAGTGGATATTTGGACCTCTTTGAAGGCCTTCGTTGGAAACGGGATTTCTTCATAAAATGCTAGACAGAAGAATTCTCAGTAACTTCTTTGTGTGTGTGTATTCAACCCACAGAGCTGAACCTTCCTTTAGGCAGAGCAGATTTGCAACACTCGTTTTGTGGAATTTACATGTGGAGATTTCAAGCGAATTGAGGTCAATGACAGAAAAGGAAATATCTTCGTTTAAAAACTAGACAGAATCATTCTCAGAAACTACTTTGTGATGTGTGCATCCACCTGACAGAGTTTAACCTTTCTTTTCATAGAGCAGTTCGAAAACACTCTGTTTTTAAAGTCTGCAACTGGATATTTGGACTTCTTTTAACCCTTCGTTGGAAACGGGATTTCTTTATATAATGCAAGACAGAAGAATTCTCAGTGACTTCTTGGTGTTGTGTGTATGCAGCTCACAGAGTTGAACCTTTCTTTAGACAGAGCAGGTTTGAAACTCTCTTTTTGTGGATTTTGCAATTGCAGATTTCAAGCGATTTGAGGCCAATGGTTGAAAAGGAAATATCTTCGTATAAAAACTAGACAGAATCATTCTCTGAAACAACTTTTTGATTTGTGCGTTCAGCTCACAGATTTTAACCTTCCTTTTCATAGAGCAGTTAGGAAACACTCTGTTTGTGAAGTCTGGTAGCGGATATTTGGACCTCTTTGAAGCCTTCGTTGGAAACGGGATTCCTTCATATAATGCTGGACAGAAGAATTCTCAGTAACTTCTTAGTGTTGTGTGTATTCAACTCAAAGAGTGGAGCATTTCTTTAGAGAGAGCAGATTTGAAACTCTCTTTTTGTGGATTTTGCAATTGGAGATTTCAAGCGATTTGAGGCCAGTGTTTGAAGAGGAAATACCTTCGTATAAAAACTAGACGGAATCATTCTCTGAAACAACTTAATGATTTGTGCGTTCAGCTCACAGAGTTTAACCTTCCTTTTCATAGAGCGGTTAGGAAACACTCTGTTTGTAAAGTCTGGAAGCGGATATTTGGACCTGTACGAGGCCTTCGTTGGAAACGGGATTTCTTCATATAATGCAAGACCAAAGAATTCTCAGTAACTTCCTTGTGTGTGTGTATTCAACTCACAGAGTTGAACCTTTCTTTAGAGAGAGTAGATTTGAAACTCTCTTTTTGTGGAAATTACATGTGGAGATTTCAAGCGATTTGAGGCCAATGACGGAAAAGGAAATATCTTCGTTTAAAAACTAGACAGAATCATTTTCAGAAACTAGTTTGTGATGTGTGCCTTCAGCAGACATCAGAAGGTTTAACGTTTCTTTTCACAGAGCAGTTTGGAAGCACTCTCTTTGTAAAGTCTGCAAGTGGATATTTGGACCTCTTTGAAGGCCTTCGTTGGAAACGGGATTTCTTCATAAAATGCTAGACAGAAGAATTCTCAGTAACTTCTTTGTGTGTGTGTATTCAACCCACAGAGCTGAACCTTCCTTTAGGCAGAGCAGATTTGCAACACTCGTTTTGTGGAATTTACATGTGGAGATTTCAAGCGAATTGAGGTCAATGACAGAAAAGGAAATATCTTCGTTTAAAAACTAGACAGAATCATTCTCAGAAACTATTTTGTGATGTGTGCATCCACCTGACAGTGTTTAACCTTTCTTTTCATAGAGCAGTTCGAAAACACTCTGTTTGTAAAGTCTGCAACTGGATATTTGGACTTCTTTTAACCCTTCGTTGGAAACGGGATTTCTTTATATAATGCAAGACAGAAGAATTCTCAGTGACTTCTTTGTGTTGTGTGTATGCAGCTCACAGAGTTGAACCTTTCTTTAGACAGAGCAGGTTTGAAACTCTCTTTTTGTGGATTTTGCAATTGCAGATTTCAAGCGATTTGAGGCCAGTGTTTGAAAAGGAAATATCTTCGTATAAAAACTAGACGGAATCATTCTCTGAAACAACTTAATGATTTGTGCGTTCAGCTCACAGAGTTTAACCTTACTTTTCATAGAGCGGTTAGGAAACACTCTGTTTGTAAAGTCTGGAAGCGGATATTTGGACCTGTACGAGGCCTTCGTTGGAAACGGGATTTCTTCATATAATGCAAGACCAAAGAATTCTCAGTAACTTCCTTGTGTGTGTGTATTCAACTCACAGAGTTGAACCTTTCTTTAGAGAGAGTAGATTTGAAACTCTCTTTTTGTGGAAATTACATGTGGAGATTTCAAGCGATTTGAGGCCAATGACGGAAAAGGAAATATCTTCGTTTAAAAACTAGACAGAATCATTTTCAGAAACTAGTTTGTGATGTGTGCCTTCAGCAGACAGAGTTTAACGTTTCTTTTCACAGAGCAGTTTGGAAGCACTCTCTTTGTAAAGTCTGCAAGTGGATATTTGGACCTCTTTGAAGGCCTTCGTTGGAAACGGGATTTCTTCATAAAATGCTAGACAGAAGAATTCTCAGTAACTTCTTTGTGTGTGTGTATTCAACCCACAGAGCTGAACCTTCCTTTAGGCAGAGCAGATTTGCAACACTCGTTTTGTGGAATTTACATGTGGAGATTTCAAGCGAATTGAGGTCAATGACAGAAAAGGAAATATCTTCGTTTAAAAACTAGACAGAATCATTCTCAGAAACTATTTTGTGATGTGTGCATCCACCTGACAGTGTTTAACCTTTCTTTTCATAGAGCAGTTCGAAAACACTCTGTTTGTAAAGTCTGCAACTGGATATTTGGACTTCTTTTAACCCTTCGTTGGAAACGGGATTTCTTTATATAATGCAAGACAGAAGAATTCTCAGTGACTTCTTTGTGTTGTGTGTATGCAGCTCACAGAGTTGAACCTTTCTTTAGACAGAGCAGGTTTGAAACTCTCTTTTTGTGGATTTTGCAATTGCAGATTTCAAGCGATTTGAGGCCAGTGTTTGAAAAGGAAATATCTTCGTATAAAAACTAGACGGAATCATTCTCTGAAACAACTTAATGATTTGTGCGTTCAGCTCACAGAGTTTAACCTTCCTTTTCATAGAGCAGTTAGGAAACACTCTGTTTGTGAAGTCTGATAGCAGATATTTGGACCTCTTTGAGGCCTTCGTTGGAAACGGGATTTCTTCATATAATGCAAGACAGAGGAGTTCTCAGTAACTTCTTTGTGTTGTGTGTATGCAGCTCACAGAATTGAACCTTTCTTTAGACAGAGCAGATTTGAAACTCTCTTTTTGTGGATTTTGCAATTGGAGATTTCAAGCGATTTGAGGCCAAAGGTTGAAAAGGAAATATCTTCTTTTAAAAACTAGACGGAATCATTCTCTGAAACAACTTAATGATTTGTGCGTTCAGCTCACAGAGTTTAACCTTCCTTTTCATACAGCAGTTAGGAAACACTCTGTTTGTAAAATCTGGAAGCGGACATTTGGACCTCTTTGAGGACTTCGTTGGAAACGGGATTTCTTCATATAATGCTAGACAGAAGAATTCTCAGTAACTTCCTTGTGTGTGTGTATTCAACTCACAGAGTTGAACCTTTCTTTAGAGAGAGTAGATTTGAAACTCTCTTTTTGTGGAAATTACATGTGGAGATTTCAAGCGATTTGAGGCCAATGACGGAAAAGGAAATATCTTCGTTTAAAAACTAGACAGAATCATTTTCAGAAACTAGTTTGTGATGTGTGCCTTCAGCAGACAGAGTTTAACGTTTCTTTTCACAGAGCAGTTTGGAAGCACTCTCTTTGTAAAGTCTGCAAGTGGATATTTGGACCTCTTTGAAGGCCTTCGTTGGAAACGGGATTTCTTCATAAAATGCTAGACAGAAGAATTCTCAGTAACTTCTTTGTGTGTGTGTATTCAACCCACAGAGCTGAACCTTCCTTTAGGCAGAGCAGATTTGCAACACTCGTTTTGTGGAATTTACATGTGGAGATTTCAAGCGAATTGAGGTCAATGACAGAAAAGGAAATATCTTCGTTTAAAAACTAGACAGAATCATTCTCAGAAACTACTTTGTGATGTGTGCATCCACCTGACAGAGTTTAACCTTTCTTTTCATAGAGCAGTTCGAAAACACTCTGTTTGTAAAGTCTGCAACTGGATATTTGGACTTCTTTTAACCCTTCGTTGGAAACGGGATTTCTTTATATAATGCAAGACAGAAGAATTCTCAGTGACTTCTTTGTGTTGTGTGTATGCAGCTCACAGAGTTGAACCTTTCTTTAGACAGAGCAGGTTTGAAACTCTCTTTTTGTGGATTTTGCAATTGCAGATTTCAAGCGATTTGAGGCCAATGGTTGAAAAGGAAATATCTTCGTATAAAAACTAGACGGAATCATTCTCTGAAACAACTTAATGATTTGTGCGTTCAGCTCACAGAGTTTAACCTTCCTTTTCATAGAGCAGTTAGGAAACAGTCTGTTTGTGAAGTCTGGTAGCGGATATTTGGACCTCTTTGAGGCCTTCGTTGGAAACGGGATTCCTTCATATAATACTAGACAGAGGAATTCTCAGTAACTTCTTAGTGTTGTGTGTATTCAGCTCACAGAGTGGAACCTATCTTCAGAGAGAGCAGATTTGAAACTCTCTTTTTGTGGAATTTGCAATTGGAGATTTCAAGCGATTTGAGGCCAATGGAAGAAAGGGAAATATCTCCGTTTAAAAACTAGACAGAATCATTCTCAGAAACTACTTTGTGATTTGTGCATCCACCTGACAGAGTTTAACCTTTCTTTTCATAGAGCAGTTTGAAAACACTCTGTTTGTAAAGTCTGCAAGTGGATATTTGGACCTGTACGAGGCCTTCGTTGGAAACGGGATTTCTTCATATAATGCAAGACAGAGGAGTTCTCAGTAACTTCTTAGTGTTGTGTGTATTCAACTCAAAGAGTGGAGCATTTCTTTAGAGAGAGCAGATTTGAAACTCTCTTTTTGTGGATTTTGCAGTTGGAGATTTCTAGCGATTTGAGGCCAGAGTTTGAAGAGGAAATACCTTCGTATAAAAACTAGACGGAATCATTCTCTGAAACAACTTAATGATTTGTGCGTTCAGCTCACAGAGTTTAACCTTCCTTTTCATAGAGCGGTTAGGAAACACTCTGTTTGTAAAGTCTGGAAGCGGATATTTGGACCTGTACGAGGCCTTCGTTGGAAACGGGATTTCTTCATATAATGCAAGACCAAAGAATTCTCAGTAACTTCCTTGTGTGTGTGTATTCAACTCACAGAGTTGAACCTTTCTTTAGAGAGAGTAGATTTGAAACTCTCTTTTTGTGGAAATTACATGTGGAGATTTCAAGCGATTTGAGGCCAATGACGGAAAAGGAAATATCTTCGTTTAAAAACTAGACAGAATCATTTTCAGAAACTAGTTTGTGATGTGTGCCTTCAGCAGACATCAGAAGGTTTAACGTTTCTTTTCACAGAGCAGTTTGGAAGCACTCTCTTTGTAAAGTCTGCAAGTGGATATTTGGACCTCTTTGAAGGCCTTCGTTGGAAACGGGATTTCTTCATAAAATGCTAGACAGAAGAATTCTCAGTAACTTCTTTGTGTGTGTGTATTCAACCCACAGAGCTGAACCTTCCTTTAGGCAGAGCAGATTTGCAACACTCGTTTTGTGGAATTTACATGTGGAGATTTCAAGCGAATTGAGGTCAATGACAGAAAAGGAAATATCTTCGTTTAAAAACTAGACAGAATCATTCTCAGAAACTATTTTGTGATGTGTGCATCCACCTGACAGTGTTTAACCTTTCTTTTCATAGAGCAGTTCGAAAACACTCTGTTTGTAAAGTCTGCAACTGGATATTTGGACTTCTTTTAACCCTTCGTTGGAAACGGGATTTCTTTATATAATGCAAGACAGAAGAATTCTCAGTGACTTCTTTGTGTTGTGTGTATGCAGCTCACAGAGTTGAACCTTTCTTTAGACAGAGCAGGTTTGAAACTCTCTTTTTGTGGATTTTGCAATTGCAGATTTCAAGCGATTTGAGGCCAGTGTTTGAAAAGGAAATATCTTCGTATAAAAACTAGACGGAATCATTCTCTGAAACAACTTAATGATTTGTGCGTTCAGCTCACAGAGTTTAACCTTCCTTTTCATAGAGCAGTTAGGAAACACTCTGTTTGTGAAGTCTGATAGCAGATATTTGGACCTCTTTGAGGCCTTCGTTGGAAACGGGATTTCTTCACATAATGCAAGACAGAGGATTTCTCAGTAACTTCTTTGTGTTGTGTGTATGCAGCTCACAGAATTGAACCTTTCTTTAGACAGAGCAGATTTGAAACTCTCTTTTTGTGGATTTTGCAATTGGAGATTTCAAGCGATTTGAGGCCAAAGGTTGAAAAGGAAATATCTTCTTTCAAAAACTAGACGGAATCATTCTCTGAAACAACTTAATGATTTGTGCATTCAGCTCACAGAGTTTAACCTTCCTTTTCATACAGCAGTTAGGAAACACTCTGTTTGTAAAATCTGGAAGCGGACATTTGGACCTCTTTGAGGACTTCGTTGGAAACGGGATTTCTTCATATAATGCTAGACAGAAGAATTCTCAGTAACTTCCTTGTGTGTGTGTATTCAACTCACAGAGTTGAACCTTTCTTTAGAGAGAGTAGATTTGAAACTCTCTTTTTGTGGAAATTACATGTGGAGATTTCAAGCGATTTGAGGCCAATGACGGAAAAGGAAATATCTTCATTTAAAAACTAGACAGAATCATTTTCAGAAACTAGTTTGTGATGTGTGCCTTCAGCAGACAGAGTTTAACGTTTCTTTTCACAGAGCAGTTTGGAAGCACTCTCTTTGTAAAGTCTGCAAGTGGATATTTGGACTTCTTTTAACCCTTCGTTGGAAACGGGATTTCTTTATATAATGCAAGACAGAAGAATTCTCAGTGACTTCTTTGTGTTGTGTGTATGCAGCTCACAGAGTTGAACCTTTCTTTAGACAGAGCAGGTTTGAAACTCTCTTTTTGTGGATTTTGCAATTGCAGATTTCAAGCGATTTGAGGCCAATGGTTGAAAAGGAAATAACTTCGTATAAAAACTAGACGGAATCATTCTCTGAAACAACTTAATGATTTGTGCGTTCAGCTCACAGAGTTTAACCTTCCTTTTCATAGAGCAGTTAGGAAACACTCTGTTTGTGAAGTCTGATAGCAGATATTTGGACCTCTTTGAGGCCTTCGTTGGAAATGGGATTCCTTCATATAATACTAGACAGAAGAATTCTCAGTAACTTCTTAGTGTTGTGTGTATTCAGCTCACAGAGTGGAACCTATCTTCAGAGAGAGCAGATTTGAAACTCTCTTTTTGTGGAATTTGCAATTGGAGATTTCAAGCGATTTGAGGCCAATGGAAGAAAGGGAAATATCTCCGTTTAAAAACTAGACAGAATCATTCTCAGAAACTACTTTGTGATTTGTGCATCCACCAGACAGAGTTTAACCTTTCTTTTCATAGAGCAGTTTGAAAACACTCTGTTTGTAAAGTCTGCAAGTGGATATTTGGACCTGTACGAGGCCTTCGTTGGAAACGGGATTTCTTCATATAATGCAAGACAGAGGAGTTCTCAGTAACTTCTTTGTGTTGTGTGTATGCAGCTCACAGAATTGAACCTTTCTTTAGACAGAGCAGATTTGAAACTCTCTTTTTGTGGATTTTGCAATTGGAGATTTCAAGCGATTTGAGGCCAAAGGTTGAAAAGGATATATCTTCTTTTAAAAACTAGACGGAATCATTCTCTGAAACATCTTAATGATTTGTGCATTCAGCTCACAGAGTTTAACCTTCCTTTTCATACAGCAGTTAGGAAACACTCTGTTTGTAAAATCTGGAAGCGGACATTTGGACCTCTTTGAGGCCTTCGTTGGAAACGGGATTCCTTCATATAATGCTAGACAGAAGAATTCTCAGTAACTTCTTAGTGTTGTGTGTATTCAACTCAAAGAGTGGAGCATTTCTTTAGAGAGAGCAGATTTGAAACTCTCTTTTTGTGGATTTTGCAATTGGAGATTTCAAGCGATTTGAGGCCAGTGTTTGAAGAGGAAATACCTTCGTATAAAAACTAGACGGAATCATTCTCTGAAACAACTTAATGCTTTGTGCGTTCAGCTCACAGAGTTTAACCTTCCTTTTCATAGAGCGGTTAGGAAACACTCTGTTTGTAAAGTCTGGAAGCGGATATTTGGACCTGTACGAGGCCTTCGTTGGAAACGGGATTTCTTCATATAATGCAAGACCAAAGAATTCTCAGTAACTTCCTTGTGTGTGTGTATTCAACTCACAGAGTTGAACCTTTCTTTAGAGAGAGTAGATTTGAAACTCTCTTTTTGTGGAAATTACATGTGGAGATTTCAAGCGATTTGAGGCCAATGACGGAAAAGGAAATATCTTCGTTTAAAAACTAGACAGAATCATTTTCAGAAACTAGTTTGTGATGTGTGCCTTCAGCAGACAGAGTTTAACGTTTCTTTTCACAGAGCACTTTGGAAGCACTCTCTTTGTAAAGTCTGCAAGTGGATATTTGGACCTCTTTGAAGGCCTTCGTTGGAAACGGGATTTCTTCATAAAATGCTAGACAGAAGAATTCTCAGTAACTTCTTTGTGTGTGTGTATTCAACCCACAGAGCTGAACCTTCCTTTAGGCAGAGCAGATTTGCAACACTCGTTTTGTGGAATTTACATGTGGAGATTTCAAGCGAATTGAGGTCAATGACAGAAAAGGAAATATCTTCGTTTAAAAACTAGACAGAATCATTCTCAGAAACTACTTTGTGATGTGTGCATCCACCTGACAGAGTTTAACCTTTCTTTTCATAGAGCAGTTCGAAAACACTCTGTTTGTAAAGTCTGCAAATGGATATTTGGACTTCTTTTAACCCTTCGTTGGAAACGGGATTTCTTTATATAATGCAAGACAGAAGAATTCTCAGTGACTTCTTTGTGTTGTGTGTATGCAGCTCACAGAGTTTAACCTTTCTTTAGACAGAGCAGGTTTGAAACTCTCTTTTTGTGGATTTTGCAATTGCAGATTTCAAGCGATTTGAGGCCAATGGTTGAAAAGGAAATATCTTCGTATAAAAACTAGACGGAATCATTCTCTGAAACAACTTAATGATTTGTGCGTTCAGCTCACAGAGTTTAACCTTCCTTTTCATAGAGCAGTTAGGAAACAGTCTGTTTGTGAAGTCTGGTAGCGGATATTTGGACCTCTTTGAGGCCTTCGTTGGAAACGGGATTCCTTCATATAATACTAGACAGAGGAATTCTCAGTAACTTCTTAGTGTTGTGTGTATTCAGCTCACAGAGTGGAACCTATCTTCAGAGAGAGCAGATTTGAAACTCTCTTTTTGTGGAATTTGCAATTGGAGATTTCAAGCGATTTGAGGCCAATGGAAGAAAGGGAAATATCTCCGTTTAAAAACTAGACAGAATCATTCTCAGAAACTACTTTGTGATTTGTGCATCCACCTGACAGAGTTTAACCTTTCTTTTCATAGAGCAGTTTGAAAACACTCTGTTTGTAAAGTCTGCAAGTGGATATTTGGACCTGTACGAGGCCTTCGTTGGAAACGGGATTTCTTCATATAATGCAAGACAGAGGAGTTCTCAGTAACTTCTTAGTGTTGTGTGTATTCAACTCAAAGAGTGGAGCATTTCTTTAGAGAGAGCAGATTTGAAACTCTCTTTTTGTGGATTTTGCAATTGGAGATTTCTAGCGATTTGAGGCCAGTGTTTGAAGAGGAAATACCTTCGTATAAAAACTAGACGGAATCATTCTCTGAAACAACTTAATGATTTGTGCGTTCAGCTCACAGAGTTTAACCTTCCTTTTCATAGAGCGGTTAGGAAACACTCTGTTTGTAAAGTCTGGAAGCGGATATTTGGACCTGTACGAGGCCTTCGTTGGAAACGGGATTTCTTCATATAATGCAAGACCAAAGAATTCTCAGTAACTTCCTTGTGTGTGTGTATTCAACTCACAGAGTTGAACCTTTCTTTAGAGAGAGTAGATTTGAAACTCTCTTTTTGTGGAAATTACATGTGGAGATTTCAAGCGATTTGAGGCCAATGACGGAAAAGGAAATATCTTCGTTTAAAAACTAGACAGAATCATTTTCAGAAACTAGTTTGTGATGTGTGCCTTCAGCAGACAGAGTTTAACGTTTCTTTTCACAGAGCAGTTTGGAAGCACTCTCTTTGTAAAGTCTGCAAGTGGATATTTGGACCTCTTTGAAGGCCTTCGTTGGAAACGGGATTTCTTCATAAAATGCTAGACAGAAGAATTCTCAGTAACTTCTTTGTGTGTGTGTATTCAACCCACAGAGCTGAACCTTCCTTTAGGCAGAGCAGATTTGCAACACTCGTTTTGTGGAATTTACATGTGGAGATTTCAAGCGAATTGAGGTCAATGACAGAAAAGGAAATATCTTCGTTTAAAAACTAGACAGAATCATTCTCAGAAACTATTTTGTGATGTGTGCATCCACCTGACAGTGTTTAACCTTTCTTTTCATAGAGCAGTTCGAAAACACTCTGTTTGTAAAGTCTGCAACTGGATATTTGGACTTCTTTTAACCCTTCGTTGGAAACGGGATTTCTTTATATAATGCAAGACAGAAGAATTCTCAGTGACTTCTTTGTGTTGTGTGTATGCAGCTCACAGAGTTGAACCTTTCTTTAGACAGAGCAGGTTTGAAACTCTCTTTTTGTGGATTTTGCAATTGCAGATTTCAAGCGATTTGAGGCCAGTGTTTGAAAAGGAAATATCTTCGTATAAAAACTAGACGGAATCATTCTCTGAAACAACTTAATGATTTGTGCGTTCAGCTCACAGAGTTTAACCTTCCTTTTCATAGAGCAGTTAGGAAACACTCTGTTTGTGAAGTCTGATAGCAGATATTTGGACCTCTTTGAGGCCTTCGTTGGAAACGGGATTTCTTCATATAATGCAAGACAGAGGAGTTCTCAGTAACTTCTTTGTGTTGTGTGTATGCAGCTCACAGAATTGAACCTTTCTTTAGACAGAGCAGATTTGAAACTCTCTTTTTGTGGATTTTGCAATTGGAGATTTCAAGCGATTTGAGGCCAAAGGTTGAAAAGGAAATATCTTCTTTTAAAAACTAGACGGAATCATTCTCTGAAACAACTTAATGATTTGTGCGTTCAGCTCACAGAGTTTAACCTTCCTTTTCATACAGCAGTTAGGAAACACTCTGTTTGTAAAATCTGGAAGCGGACATTTGGACCTCTTTGAGGACTTCGTTGGAAATGGGATTTCTTCATATAATGCTAGACAGAAGAATTCTCAGTAACTTCCTTGTGTGTGTGTATTCAACTCACAGAGTTGAACCTTTCTTTAGAGAGAGTAGATTTGAAACTCTCTTTTTGTGGAAATTACATGTGGAGATTACAAGCGATTTGAGGCCAATGACGGAAAAGGAAATATCTTCGTTTAAAAACTAGACAGAATCATTTTCAGAAACTAGTTTGTGATGTGTGCCTTCAGCAGACAGAGTTTAACGTTTCTTTTCACAGAGCAGTTTGGAAGCACTCTCTTTGTAAAGTCTGCAAGTGGATATTTGGACTTCTTTTAACCCTTCGTTGGAAACGGGATTTCTTTATATAATGCAAGACAGAAGAATTCTCAGTGACTTCTTTGTGTTGTGTGTATGCAGCTCACAGAGTTGAACCTTTCTTTAGACAGAGCAGGTTTGAATCTCTCTTTTTGTGGATTTTGCAATTGCAGATTTCAAGCGATTTGAGGCCAATGGTTGAAAAGGAAATATCTTCGTATAAAAACTAGACGGAATCATTCTCTGAAACAACTTAATGATTTGTGCGTTCAGCTCACAGAGTTTAACCTTCCTTTTCATAGAGCAGTTAGGAAACACTCTGTTTGTGAAGTCTGATAGCAGATATTTGGACCTCTTTGAGGCCTTCGTTGGAAATGGGATTCCTTCATATAATACTAGACAGAAGAGTTCTCAGTAACTTCTTAGTGTTGTGTGTATTCAGCTCACAGAGTGGAACCTATCTTCAGAGAGAGCAGATTTGAAACTCTCTTTTTGTGGAATTTGCAATTGGAGATTTCAAGCGATTTGAGGCCAATGGAAGAAAGGGAAATATCTCCGTTTAAAAACTAGACAGAATCATTCTCAGAAACTACTTTGTGATTTGTGCATCCACCTGACAGAGTTTAACCTTTCTTTTCATAGAGCAGTTTGAAAACACTCTGTTTGTAAAGTCTGCAAGTGGATATTTGGACCTGTACGAGGCCTTCGTTGGAAACGGGATTTCTTCATATAATGCAAGACAGAGGAGTTCTCAGTAACTTCTTTGTGTTGTGTGTATGCAGCTCACAGAATTGAACCTTTCTTTAGACAGAGCAGATTTGAAACTCTCTTTTTGTGGATTTTGCAATTGGAGATTTCAAGCGATTTGAGGCCAAAGGTTGAAAAGGAAACATCTTCTTTTAAAAACTAGACGGAATCATTCTCTGAAACATCTTAATGATTTGTGCATTCAGCTCACAGAGTTTAACCTTCCTTTTCATACAGCAGTTAGGAAACACTCTGTTTGTAAAATCTGGAAGCGGACATTTGGACCTCTTTGAGGCCTTCGTTGGAAACGGGATTCCTTCATATAATGCTAGACAGAAGAATTCTCAGTAACTTCTTAGTGTTGTGTGTATTCAACTCAAAGAGTGGAGCATTTCTTTAGAGAGAGCAGATTTGAAACTCTCTTTTTGTGGATTTTGCAATTGGAGATTTCAAGCGATTTGAGGCCAGTGTTTGAAGAGGAAATACCTTCGTATAAAAACTAGACGGAATCATTCTCTGAAACAACTTAATGATTTGTGCGTTCAGCTCACAGAGTTTAACCTTCCTTTTCATAGAGCGGTTAGGAAACACTCTGTTTGTAAAGTCTGGAAGCGGATATTTGGACCTGTACGAGGCCTTCGTTGGAAACGGGATTTCTTCATATAATGCAAGACCAAAGAATTCTCAGTAACTTCCTTGTGTGTGTGTATTCAACTCACAGAGTTGAACCCTTCTTTAGAGAGAGTAGATTTGAAACTCTCTTTTTGTGGAAATTACATGTGGAGATTTCAAGCGATTTGAGGCCAATGACGGAAAAGGAAATATCTTCGTTTAAAAACTAGACAGAATCATTTTCAGAAACTAGTTTGTGATGTGTGCCTTCAGCAGACAGAGTTTAACGTTTCTTTTCACAGAGCAGTTTGGAAGCACTCTCTTTGTAAAGTCTGCAAGTGGATATTTGGACCTCTTTGAAGGCCTTCGTTGGAAACGGGATTTCTTCATAAAATGCTAGACAGAAGAATTCTCAGTAACTTCTTTGTGTGTGTGTATTCAACCCACAGAGCTGAACCTTCCTTTAGGCAGAGCAGATTTGCAACACTCGTTTTGTGGAATTTACATGTGGAGATTTCAAGCGAATTGAGGTCAATGACAGAAAAGGAAATATCTTCGTTTAAAAACTAGACAGAATCATTCTCAGAAACTATTTTGTGATGTGTGCATCCACCTGACAGTGTTTAACCTTTCTTTTCATAGAGCAGTTCGAAAACACTCTGTTTGTAAAGTCTGCAACTGGATATTTGGACTTCTTTTAACCCTTCGTTGGAAACGGGATTTCTTTATATAATGCAAGACAGAAGAATTCTCAGTGACTTCTTTGTGTTGTGTGTATGCAGCTCACAGAGTTGAACCTTTCTTTAGACAGAGCAGGTTTGAAACTCTCTTTTTGTGGATTTTGCAATTGCAGATTTCAAGCGATTTGAGGCCAGTGTTTGAAAAGGAAATATCTTCGTATAAAAACTAGACGGAATCATTCTCTGAAACAACTTAATGATTTGTGCGTTCAGCTCACAGAGTTTAACCTTCCTTTTCATAGAGCAGTTAGGAAACACTCTGTTTGTGAAGTCTGATAGCAGATATTTGGACCTCTTTGAGGCCTTCGTTGGAAACGGGATTTCTTCATATAATGCAAGACAGAGGAGTTCTCAGTAACTTCTTTGTGTTGTGTGTATGCAGCTCACAGAATTGAACCTTTCTTTAGACAGAGCAGATTTGAAACTCTCTTTTTGTGGATTTTGCAATTGGAGATTTCAAGCGATTTGAGGCCAAAGGTTGAAAAGGAAATATCTTCTTTTAAAAACTAGACGGAATCATTCTCTGAAACAACTTAATGATTTGTGCGTTCAGCTCACAGAGTTTAACCTTCCTTTTCATACAGCAGTTAGGAAACACTCTGTTTGTAAAATCTGGAAGCGGACATTTGGACCTCTTTGAGGACTTCGTTGGAAACGGGATTTCTTCATATAATGCTAGACAGAAGAATTCTCAGTAACTTCCTTGTGTGTGTGTATTCAACTCACAGAGTTGAACCTTTCTTTAGAGAGAGTAGATTTGAAACTCTCTTTTTGTGGAAATTACATGTGGAGATTTCAAGCGATTTGAGGCCAATGACGGAAAAGGAAATATCTTCGTTTAAAAACTAGACAGAATCATTTTCAGAAACTAGTTTGTGATGTGTGCCTTCAGCAGACAGAGTTTAACGTTTCTTTTCACAGAGCAGTTTGGAAGCACTCTCTTTGTAAAGTCTGCAAGTGGATATTTGGACCTCTTTGAAGGCCTTCGTTGGAAACGGGATTTCTTCATAAAATGCTAGACAGAAGAATTCTCAGTAACTTCTTTGTGTGTGTGTATTCAACCCACAGAGCTGAACCTTCCTTTAGGCAGAGCAGATTTGCAACACTCGTTTTGTGGAATTTACATGTGGAGATTTCAAGCGAATTGAGGTCAATGACAGAAAAGGAAATATCTTCGTTTAAAAACTAGACAGAATCATTCTCAGAAACTACTTTGTGATGTGTGCATCCACCTGACAGAGTTTAACCTTTCTTTTCATAGAGCAGTTCGAAAACACTCTGTTTGTAAAGTCTGCAACTGGATATTTGGACTTCTTTTAACCCTTCGTTGGAAACGGGATTTCTTTATATAATGCAAGACAGAAGAATTCTCAGTGACTTCTTTGTGTTGTGTGTATGCAGCTCACAGAGTTGAACCTTTCTTTAGACAGAGCAGGTTTGAAACTCTCTTTTTGTGGATTTTGCAATTGCAGATTTCAAGCGATTTGAGGCCAATGGTTGAAAAGGAAATATCTTCGTATAAAAACTAGACGGAATCATTCTCTGAAACAACTTAATGATTTGTGCGTTCAGCTCACAGAGTTTAACCTTCCTTTTCATAGAGCAGTTAGGAAACAGTCTGTTTGTGAAGTCTGGTAGCGGATATTTGGACCTCTTTGAGGCCTTCGTTGGAAACGGGATTCCTTCATATAATACTAGACAGAGGAATTCTCAGTAACTTCTTAGTGTTGTGTGTATTCAGCTCACAGAGTGGAACCTATCTTCAGAGAGAGCAGATTTGAAACTCTCTTTTTGTGGAATTTGCAATTGGAGATTTCAAGCGATTTGAGGCCAATGGAAGAAAGGGAAATATCTCCGTTTAAAAACTAGACAGAATCATTCTCAGAAACTACTTTGTGATTTGTGCATCCACCTGACAGAGTTTAACCTTTCTTTTCATAGAGCAGTTTGAAAACACTCTGTTTGTAAAGTCTGCAAGTGGATATTTGGACCTGTACGAGGCCTTCGTTGGAAACGGGATTTCTTCATATAATGCAAGACAGAGGAGTTCTCAGTAACTTCTTAGTGTTGTGTGTATTCAACTCAAAGAGTGGAGCATTTCTTTAGAGAGAGCAGATTTGAAACTCTCTTTTTGTGGATTTTGCAATTGGAGATTTCTAGCGATTTGAGGCCAGTGTTTGAAGAGGAAATACCTTCGTATAAAAACTAGACGGAATCATTCTCTGAAACAACTTAATGATTTGTGCGTTCAGCTCACAGAGTTTAACCTTCCTTTTCATAGAGCGGTTAGGAAACACTCTGTTTGTAAAGTCTGGAAGCGGATATTTGGACCTGTACGAGGCCTTCGTTGGAAACGGGATTTCTTCATATAATGCAAGACCAAAGAATTCTCAGTAACTTCCTTGTGTGTGTGTATTCAACTCACAGAGTTGAACCTTTCTTTAGAGAGAGTAGATTTGAAACTCTCTTTTTGTGGAAATTACATGTGGAGATTTCAAGCGATTTGAGGCCAATGACGGAAAAGGAAATATCTTCGTTTAAAAACTAGACAGAATCATTTTCAGAAACTAGTTTGTGATGTGTGCCTTCAGCAGACAGAGTTTAACGTTTCTTTTCACAGAGCAGTTTGGAAGCACTCTCTTTGTAAAGTCTGCAAGTGGATATTTGGACCTCTTTGAAGGCCTTCGTTGGAAACGGGATTTCTTCATAAAATGCTAGACAGAAGAATTCTCAGTAACTTCTTTGTGTGTGTGTATTCAACCCACAGAGCTGAACCTTCCTTTAGGCAGAGCAGATTTGCAACACTCGTTTTGTGGAATTTACATGTGGAGATTTCAAGCGAATTGAGGTCAATGACAGAAAAGGAAATATCTTCGTTTAAAAACTAGACAGAATCATTCTCAGAAACTATTTTGTGATGTGTGCATCCACCTGACAGTGTTTAACCTTTCTTTTCATAGAGCAGTTCGAAAACACTCTGTTTGTAAAGTCTGCAACTGGATATTTGGACTTCTTTTAACCCTTCGTTGGAAACGGGATTTCTTTATATAATGCAAGACAGAAGAATTCTCAGTGACTTCTTTGTGTTGTGTGTATGCAGCTCACAGAGTTGAACCTTTCTTTAGACAGAGCAGGTTTGAAACTCTCTTTTTGTGGATTTTGCAATTGCAGATTTCAAGCGATTTGAGGCCAGTGTTTGAAAAGGAAATATCTTCGTATAAAAACTAGACGGAATCATTCTCTGAAACAACTTAATGATTTGTGCGTTCAGCTCACAGAGTTTAACCTTCCTTTTCATAGAGCAGTTAGGAAACACTCTGTTTGTGAAGTCTGATAGCAGATATTTGGACCTCTTTGAGGCCTTCGTTGGAAACGGGATTTCTTCATATAATGCAAGACAGAGGAGTTCTCAGTAACTTCTTTGTGTTGTGTGTATGCAGCTCACAGAATTGAACCTTTCTTTAGACAGAGCAGATTTGAAACTCTCTTTTTGTGGATTTTGCAATTGGAGATTTCAAGCGATTTGAGGCCAAAGGTTGAAAAGGAAATATCTTCTTTCAAAAACTAGACGGAATCATTCTCTGAAACAACTTAATGATTTGTGCGTTCAGCTCACAGAGTTTAACCTTCCTTTTCATACAGCAGTTAGGAAACACTCTGTTTGTAAAATCTGGAAGCGGACATTTGGACCTCTTTGAGGACTTCGTTGGAAACGGGATTTCTTCATATAATGCTAGACAGAAGAATTCTCAGTAACTTCCTTGTGTGTGTGTATTCAACTCACAGAGTTGAACCTTTCTTTAGAGAGAGTAGATTTGAAACTCTCTTTTTGTGGAAATTACATGTGGAGATTTCAAGCGATTTGAGGCCAATGACGGAAAAGGAAATATCTTCGTTTAAAAACTAGACAGAATCATTTTCAGAAACTAGTTTGTGATGTGTGCCTTCAGCAGACAGAGTTTAACGTTTCTTTTCACAGAGCAGTTTGGAAGCACTCTCTTTGTAAAGTCTGCAAGTGGATATTTGGACTTCTTTTAACCCTTCGTTGGAAACGGGATTTCTTTATATAATGCAAGACAGAAGAATTCTCAGTGACTTCTTTGTGTTGTGTGTATGCAGCTCACAGAGTTGAACCTTTCTTTAGACAGAGCAGGTTTGAAACTCTCTTTTTGTGGATTTTGCAATTGCAGATTTCAAGCGATTTGAGGCCAATGGTTGAAAAGGAAATAACTTCGTATAAAAACTAGACGGAATCATTCTCTGAAACAACTTAATGATTTGTGCGTTCAGCTCACAGAGTTTAACCTTCCTTTTCATAGAGCAGTTAGGAAACACTCTGTTTGTGAAGTCTGATAGCAGATATTTGGACCTCTTTGAGGCCTTCGTTGGAAATGGGATTCCTTCATATAATACTAGACAGAAGAATTCTCAGTAACTTCTTAGTGTTGTGTGTATTCAGCTCACAGAGTGGAACCTATCTTCAGAGAGAGCAGATTTGAAACTCTCTTTTTGTGGAATTTGCAATTGGAGATTTCAAGCGATTTGAGGCCAATGGAAGAAAGGGAAATATCTCCGTTTAAAAACTAGACAGAATCATTCTCAGAAACTACTTTGTGATTTGTGCATCCACCTGACAGAGTTTAACCTTTCTTTTCATAGAGCAGTTTGAAAACACTCTGTTTGTAAAGTCTGCAAGTGGATATTTGGACCTGTACGAGGCCTTCGTTGGAAACGGGATTTCTTCATATAATGCAAGACAGAGGAGTTCTCAGTAACTTCTTTGTGTTGTGTGTATGCAGCTCACAGAATTGAACCTTTCTTTAGACAGAGCAGATTTGAAACTCTCTTTTTGTGGATTTTGCAATTGGAGATTTCAAGCGATTTGAGGCCAAAGGTTGAAAAGGAAATATCTTCTTTTAAAAACTAGACGGAATCATTCTCTGAAACATCTTAATGATTTGTGCATTCAGCTCACAGAGTTTAACCTTCCTTTTCATACAGCAGTTAGGAAACACTCTGTTTGTAAAATCTGGAAGCGGACATTTGGACCTCTTTGAGGCCTTCGTTGGAAACGGGATTCCTTCATATAATGCTAGACAGAAGAATTCTCAGTAACTTCTTAGTGTTGTGTGTATTCAACTCAAAGAGTGGAGCATTTCTTTAGAGAGAGCAGATTTGAAACTCTCTTTTTGTGGATTTTGCAATTGGAGATTTCAAGCGATTTGAGGCCAGTGTTTGAAGAGGAAATACCTTCGTATAAAAACTAGACGGAATCATTCTCTGAAACAACTTAATGATTTGTGCGTTCAGCTCACAGAGTTTAACCTTCCTTTTCATAGAGCGGTTAGGAAACACTCTGTTTGTAAAGTCTGGAAGCGGATATTTGGACCTGTACGAGGCCTTCGTTGGAAACGGGATTTCTTCATATAATGCAAGACCAAAGAATTCTCAGTAACTTCCTTGTGTGTGTGTATTCAACTCACAGAGTTGAACCTTTCTTTAGAGAGAGTAGATTTGAAACTCTCTTTTTGTGGAAATTACATGTGGAGATTTCAAGCGATTTGAGGCCAATGACGGAAAAGGAAATATCTTCGTTTAAAAACTAGACAGAATCATTTTCAGAAACTAGTTTGTGATGTGTGCCTTCAGCAGACAGAGTTTAACGTTTCTTTTCACAGAGCAGTTTGGAAGCACTCTCTTTGTAAAGTCTGCAAGTGGATATTTGGACCTCTTTGAAGGCCTTCGTTGGAAACGGGATTTCTTCATAAAATGCTAGACAGAAGAATTCTCAGTAACTTCTTTGTGTGTGTGTATTCAACCCACAGAGCTGAACCTTCCTTTAGGCAGAGCAGATTTGCAACACTCGTTTTGTGGAATTTACATGTGGAGATTTCAAGCGAATTGAGGTCAATGACAGAAAAGGAAATATCTTCGTTTAAAAACTAGACAGAATCATTCTCAGAAACTACTTTGTGATGTGTGCATCCACCTGACAGAGTTTAACCTTTCTTTTCATAGAGCAGTTCGAAAACACTCTGTTTGTAAAGTCTGCAACTGGATATTTGGACTTCTTTTAACCCTTCGTTGGAAACGGGATTTCTTTATATAATGCAAGACAGAAGAATTCTCAGTGACTTCTTTGTGTTGTGTGTATGCAGCTCACAGAGTTGAACCTTTCTTTAGACAGAGCAGGTTTGAAACTCTCTTTTTGTGGATTTTGCAATTGCAGATTTCAAGCGATTTGAGGCCAATGGTTGAAAAGGAAATATCTTCGTATAAAAACTAGACGGAATCATTCTCTGAAACAACTTAATGATTTGTGCGTTCAGCTCACAGAGTTTAACCTTCCTTTTCATAGAGCAGTTAGGAAACAGTCTGTTTGTGAAGTCTGGTAGCGGATATTTGGACCTCTTTGAGGCCTTCGTTGGAAACGGGATTCCTTCATATAATACTAGACAGAGGAATTCTCAGTAACTTCTTAGTGTTGTGTGTATTCAGCTCACAGAGTGGAACCTATCTTCAGAGAGAGCAGATTTGAAACTCTCTTTTTGTGGAATTTGCAATTGGAGATTTCAAGCGATTTGAGGCCAATGGAAGAAAGGGAAATATCTCCGTTTAAAAACTAGACAGAATCATTCTCAGAAACTACTTTGTGATTTGTGCATCCACCTGACAGAGTTTAACCTTTCTTTTCATAGAGCAGTTTGAAAACACTCTGTTTGTAAAGTCTGCAAGTGGATATTTGGACCTGTACGAGGCCTTCGTTGGAAACGGGATTTCTTCATATAATGCAAGACAGAGGAGTTCTCAGTAACTTCTTAGTGTTGTGTGTATTCAACTCAAAGAGTGGAGCATTTCTTTAGAGAGAGCAGATTTGAAACTCTCTTTTTGTGGATTTTGCAATTGGAGATTTCTAGCGATTTGAGGCCAGTGTTTGAAGAGGAAATACCTTCGTATAAAAACTAGACGGAATCATTCTCTGAAACAACTTAATGATTTGTGCGTTCAGCTCACAGAGTTTAACCTTCCTTTTCATAGAGCGGTTAGGAAACACTCTGTTTGTAAAGTCTGGAAGCGGATATTTGGACCTGTACGAGGCCTTCGTTGGAAACGGGATTTCTTCATATAATGCAAGACCAAAGAATTCTCAGTAACTTCCTTGTGTGTGTGTATTCAACTCACAGAGTTGAACCTTTCTTTAGAGAGAGTAGATTTGAAACTCTCTTTTTGTGGAAATTACATGTGGAGATTTCAAGCGATTTGAGGCCAATGACGGAAAAGGAAATATCTTCGTTTAAAAACTAGACAGAATCATTTTCAGAAACTAGTTTGTGATGTGTGCCTTCAGCAGACAGAGTTTAACGTTTCTTTTCACAGAGCAGTTTGGAAGCACTCTCTTTGTAAAGTCTGCAAGTGGATATTTGGACCTCTTTGAAGGCCTTCGTTGGAAACGGGATTTCTTCATAAAATGCTAGACAGAAGAATTCTCAGTAACTTCTTTGTGTGTGTGTATTCAACCCACAGAGCTGAACCTTCCTTTAGGCAGAGCAGATTTGCAACACTCGTTTTGTGGAATTTACATGTGGAGATTTCAAGCGAATTGAGGTCAATGACAGAAAAGGAAATATCTTCGTTTAAAAACTAGACAGAATCATTCTCAGAAACTATTTTGTGATGTGTGCATCCACCTGACAGTGTTTAACCTTTCTTTTCATAGAGCAGTTCGAAAACACTCTGTTTGTAAAGTCTGCAACTGGATATTTGGACTTCTTTTAACCCTTCGTTGGAAACGGGATTTCTTTATATAATGCAAGACAGAAGAATTCTCAGTGACTTCTTTGTGTTGTGTGTATGCAGCTCACAGAGTTGAACCTTTCTTTAGACAGAGCAGGTTTGAAACTCTCTTTTTGTGGATTTTGCAATTGCAGATTTCAAGCGATTTGAGGCCAGTGTTTGAAAAGGAAATATCTTCGTATAAAAACTAGACGGAATCATTCTCTGAAACAACTTAATGATTTGTGCGTTCAGCTCACAGAGTTTAACCTTCCTTTTCATAGAGCAGTTAGGAAACACTCTGTTTGTGAAGTCTGATAGCAGATATTTGGACCTCTTTGAGGCCTTCGTTGGAAACGGGATTTCTTCATATAATGCAAGACAGAGGAGTTCTCAGTAACTTCTTTGTGTTGTGTGTATGCAGCTCACAGAATTGAACCTTTCTTTAGACAGAGCAGATTTGAAACTCTCTTTTTGTGGATTTTGCAATTGGAGATTTCAAGCGATTTGAGGCCAAAGGTTGAAAAGGAAATATCTTCTTTTAAAAACTAGACGGAATCATTCTCTGAAACAACTTAATGATTTGTGCGTTCAGCTCACAGAGTTTAACCTTCCTTTTCATACAGCAGTTAGGAAACACTCTGTTTGTAAAATCTGGAAGCGGACATTTGGACCTCTTTGAGGACTTCGTTGGAAACGGGATTTCTTCATATAATGCTAGACAGAAGAATTCTCAGTAACTTCCTTGTGTGTGTGTATTCAACTCACAGAGTTGAACCTTTCTTTAGAGAGAGTAGATTTGAAACTCTCTTTTTGTGGAAATTACATGTGGAGATTTCAAGCGATTTGAGGCCAATGACGGAAAAGGAAATATCTTCGTTTAAAAACTAGACAGAATCATTTTCAGAAACTAGTTTGTGATGTGTGCCTTCAGCAGACAGAGTTTAACGTTTCTTTTCACAGAGCAGTTTGGAAGCACTCTCTTTGTAAAGTCTGCAAGTGGATATTTGGACTTCTTTTAACCCTTCGTTGGAAACGGGATTTCTTTATATAATGCAAGACAGAAGAATTCTCAGTGACTTCTTTGTGTTGTGTGTATGCAGCTCACAGAGTTGAACCTTTCTTTAGACAGAGCAGGTTTGAAACTCTCTTTTTGTGGATTTTGCAATTGCAGATTTCAAGCGATTTGAGGCCAATGGTTGAAAAGGAAATATCTTCGTATAAAAACTAGA
Source organism: Pan troglodytes (assembly GCF_028858775.2). Classification (NCBI taxonomy): domain Eukaryota; kingdom Metazoa; phylum Chordata; class Mammalia; order Primates; family Hominidae; genus Pan; species Pan troglodytes. Next base: position 16,319,714 of record NC_072412.2, on the reverse strand, counting down.
CGGAATCATTCTCTGAAACAACTTAATGATTTGTGCGTTCAGCTCACAGAGTTTAACCTTCCTTTTCATAGAGCAGTTAGGAAACACTCTGTTTGTGAAGTCTGATAGCAGATATTTGGACCTCTTTGAGGCCTTCGTTGGAAATGGGATTCCTTCATATAATACTAGACAGAAGAGTTCTCAGTAACTTCTTAGTGTTGTGTGTATTCAGCTCACAGAGTGGAACCTATCTTCAGAGAGAGCAGATTTGAAACTCTCTTTTTGTGGAATTTGCAATTGGAGATTTCAAGCGATTTGAGGCCAATGGAAGAAAGGGAAATATCTCCGTTTAAAAACTAGACAGAATCATTCTCAGAAACTACTTTGTGATTTGTGCATCCACCTGACAGAGTTTAACCTTTCTTTTCATAGAGCAGTTTGAAAACACTCTGTTTGTAAAGTCTGCAAGTGGATATTTGGACCTGTACGAGGCCTTCGTTGGAAACGGGATTTCTTCATATAATGCAAGACAGAGGAGTTCTCAGTAACTTCTTTGTGTTGTGTGTATGCAGCTCACAGAATTGAACCTTTCTTTAGACAGAGCAGATTTGAAACTCTCTTTTTGTGGATTTTGCAATTGGAGATTTCAAGCGATTTGAGGCCAAAGGTTGAAAAGGAAATATCTTCTTTTAAAAACTAGACGGAATCATTCTCTGAAACATCTTAATGATTTGTGCATTCAGCTCACAGAGTTTAACCTTCCTTTTCATACAGCAGTTAGGAAACACTCTGTTTGTAAAATCTGGAAGCGGACATTTGGACCTCTTTGAGGCCTTCGTTGGAAACGGGATTCCTTCATATAATGCTAGACAGAAGAATTCTCAGTAACTTCTTAGTGTTGTGTGTATTCAACTCAAAGAGTGGAGCATTTCTTTAGAGAGAGCAGATTTGAAACTCTCTTTTTGTGGATTTTGCAATTGGAGATTTCAAGCGATTTGAGGCCAGTGTTTGAAGAGGAAATACCTTCGTATAAAAACTAGACGGAATCATTCTCTGAAACAACTTAATGATTTGTGCGTTCAGCTCACAGAGTTTAACCTTCCTTTTCATAGAGCGGTTAGGAAACACTCTGTTTGTAAAGTCTGGAAGCGGATATTTGGACCTGTACGAGGCCTTCGTTGGAAACGGGATTTCTTCATATAATGCAAGACCAAAGAATTCTCAGTAACTTCCTTGTGTGTGTGTATTCAACTCACAGAGTTGAACCTTTCTTTAGAGAGAGTAGATTTGAAACTCTCTTTTTGTGGAAATTACATGTGGAGATTTCAAGCGATTTGAGGCCAATGACGGAAAAGGAAATATCTTCGTTTAAAAACTAGACAGAATCATTTTCAGAAACTAGTTTGTGATGTGTGCCTTCAGCAGACAGAGTTTAACGTTTCTTTTCACAGAGCAGTTTGGAAGCACTCTCTTTGTAAAGTCTGCAAGTGGATATTTGGACCTCTTTGAAGGCCTTCGTTGGAAACGGGATTTCTTCATAAAATGCTAGACAGAAGAATTCTCAGTAACTTCTTTGTGTGTGTGTATTCAACCCACAGAGCTGAACCTTCCTTTAGGCAGAGCAGATTTGCAACACTCGTTTTGTGGAATTTACATGTGGAGATTTCAAGCGAATTGAGGTCAATGACAGAAAAGGAAATATCTTCGTTTAAAAACTAGACAGAATCATTCTCAGAAACTACTTTGTGATGTGTGCATCCACCTGACAGAGTTTAACCTTTCTTTTCATAGAGCAGTTCGAAAACACTCTGTTTGTAAAGTCTGCAAATGGATATTTGGACTTCTTTTAACCCTTCGTTGGAAACGGGATTTCTTTATATAATGCAAGACAGAAGAATTCTCAGTGACTTCTTTGTGTTGTGTGTATGCAGCTCACAGAGTTGAACCTTTCTTTAGACAGAGCAGGTTTGAAACTCTCTTTTTGTGGATTTTGCAATTGCAGATTTCAAGCGATTTGAGGCCAATGGTTGAGAAGGAAATATCTTCGTATAAAAACTAGACGGAATCATTCTCTGAAATAACTTAATGATTTGTGCGTTCAACTCACAGAGTTTAACCTTCCTTTTCATAGAGCAGTTAGGAAACACTCTGTTTGTGAAGTCTGGTAGCGGATATTTGGACCTCTTTGAGGCCTTCGTTGGAAACGGGATTCCTTCATATAATACTAGACAGAAGAATTCTCAGTAACTTCTTAGTGTTGTGTGTATTCAGCTCACAGAGTGGAACCTATCTTCAGAGAGAGCAGATTTGAAACTCTCTTTTTGTGGAATTTGCAATTGGAGATTTCAAGCGATTTGAGGCCAATGGAAGAAAGGGAAATATCTCCGTTTAAAAACTAGACAGAATCATTCTCAGAAACTACTTTGTGATTTGTGCATCCACCTGACAGAGTTTAACCTTTCTTTTCATAGAGCAGTTTGAAAACACTCTGTTTGTAAAGTCTGCAAGTGGATATTTGGACCTGTACGAGGCCTTCGTTGGAAACGGGATTTCTTCATATAACGCAAGACAGAGGAATTCTCAGTAACTTCTTTGTGTTGTGTGTATGCAGCTCACAGAATTGAACCTTTCTTTAGACAGAGCAGATGTGAAACTCTCTTTTTGTGGATTTTGCAATTGGAGATTTCAAGCGATTTGAGGCCAAAGGTTGAAAAGGAAATATCTTCTTTTGAAAACTAGACGGAATCATTCTCTGAAACAACTTAATGATTTGTGCATTCAGCTCACAGAGTTTAAACTTCCTTTTCATACAGCAGTTAGGAAACACTCTGTTTGTAAAATCTGGAAGCGGACATTTGGACCTCTTTGAGGACTTCGTTGGAAACGGGATTCCTTCATATAATGCTAGACAGAAGAATTCTCAGTAACTTCCTTGTGTGTGTATTCAACTCACAGAGTTGAACCTTTCTTTAGAGAGAGTAGATTTGAAACTCTCTTTTTGTGGAAATTACATGTGGAGATTTCAAGCGATTTGAGGCCAATGACGGAAAAGGAAATATCTTCGTTTAAAAACTAGACAGAATCATTTTCAGAAACTAGTTTGTGATGTGTGCCTTCAGCAGACAGAGTTTAACGTTTCTTTTCACAGAGCAGTTTGGAAGCACTCTCTTTGTAAAGTCTGCAAGTGGATATTTGGACCTCTTTGAAGGCCTTCGTTGGAAACGGGATTTCTTCATAAAATGCTAGACAGAAGAATTCTCAGTAACTTCTTTGTGTGTGTGTATTCAACCCACAGAGCTGAACCTTCCTTTAGGCAGAGCAGATTTGCAACACTCGTTTTGTGGAATTTACATGTGGAGATTTCAAGCGAATTGAGGTCAATGACAGAAAAGGAAATATCTTCGTTTAAAAACTAGACAGAATCATTCTCAGAAACTATTTTGTGATGTGTGCATCCACCTGACAGTGTTTAACCTTTCTTTTCATAGAGCAGTTCGAAAACACTCTGTTTGTAAAGTCTGCAACTGGATATTTGGACTTCTTTTAACCCTTCGTTGGAAACGGGATTTCTTTATATAATGCAAGACAGAAGAATTCTCAGTGACTTCTTTGTGTTGTGTCTATGCAGCTCACAGAGTTGAACCTTTCTTTAGACAGAGCAGGTTTGAAACTCTCTTTTTGTGGATTTTGCAATTGCAGATTTCAAGCGATTTGAGGCCAGTGTTTGAAAAGGAAATATCTTCATATAAAAACTAGACGGAATCATTCTCTGAAACAACTTAATGATTTGTGCGTTCAGCTCACAGAGTTTAACCTTCCTTTTCATAGAGCAGTTAGGAAACACTCTGTTTGTGAAGTCTGATAGCAGATATTTGGACCTCTTTGAGGCCTTCGTTGGAAACGGGATTTCTTCATATAATGCAAGACAGAGGAGTTCTCAGTAACTTCTTTGTGTTGTGTGTATGCAGCTCACAGAATTGAACCTTTCTTTAGACAGAGCAGATTTGAAACTCTCTTTTTGTGGATTTTGCAATTGGAGATTTCAAGCGATTTGAGGCCAAAGGTTGAAAAGGAAATATCTTCTTTTAAAAACTAGACGGAATCATTCTCTGAAACAACTTAATGATTTGTGCGTTCAGCTCACAGAGTTTAACCTTCCTTTTCATACAGCAGTTAGGAAACACTCTGTTTGTAAAATCTGGAAGCGGACATTTGGACCTCTTTGAGGACTTCGTTGGAAACGGGATTTCTTCATATAATGCTAGACAGAAGAATTCTCAGTAACTTCCTTGTGTGTGTGTATTCAACTCACAGAGTTGAACCTTTCTTTAGAGAGAGTAGATTTGAAACTCTCTTTTTGTGGAAATTACATGTGGAGATTTCAAGCGATTTGAGGCCAATGACGGAAAAGGAAATATCTTCGTTTAAAAACTAGACAGAATCATTTTCAGAAACAAGTTTGTGATGTGTGCCTTCAGCAGACAGAGTTTAACGTTTCTTTTCACAGAGCAGTTTGGAAGCACTCTCTTTGTAAAGTCTGCAAGTGGATATTTGGACCTCTTTGAAGGCCTTCGTTGGAAACGGGATTTCTTCATAAAATGCTAGACAGAAGAATTCTCAGTAACTTCTTTGTGTGTGTGTATTCAACCCACAGAGCTGAACCTTCCTTTAGGCAGAGCAGATTTGCAACACTCGTTTTGTGGAATTTACATATGGAGATTTCAAGCGAATTGAGGTCAATGACAGAAAAGGAAATATCTTCGTTTAAAAACTAGACAGAATCATTCTCAGAAACTATTTTGTGATATGTGCATCCACCTGACAGTGTTTAACCTTTCTTTTCATAGAGCAGTTCGAAAACACTCTGTTTGTAAAGTCTGCAACTGGATATTTGGACTTCTTTTAACCCTTCGTTGGAAACGGGATTTCTTTATATAATGCAAGACAGAAGAATTCTCAGTGACTTCTTTGTGTTGTGTGTATGCAGCTCACAGAGTTGAACCTTTCTTTAGACAGAGCAGGTTTGAAACTCTCTTTTTCTGGATTTTGCAATTGCAGATTTCAAGCGATTTGAGGCCAATGGTTGAAAAGGAAATATCTTCGTATAAAAACTAGACGGAATCATTCTCTGAAACAACTTAATGATTTGTGCGTTCAGCTCACAGAGTTTAACCTTCCTTTTCATAGAGCAGTTAGGAAACAGTCTGTTTGTGAAGTCTGGTAGCGGATATTTGGACCTCTTTGAGGCCTTCGTTGGAAACGGGTTTGCTTCATATAATACTAGACAGAAGAATTCTCAGTAACTTCTTAGTGTTGTGTGTATTCAGCTCACAGAGTGGAACCTATCTTCAGAGAGAGCAGATTTGAAACTCTCTATTTGTGGAATTTGCAATTGGAGATTTCAAGCGATTTGAGGCCAGTGTTTGAAGAGGAAATACCTTCGTATAAAAACTAGACGGAATCATTCTCTGAAACAACTTAATGATTTGTGCGTTCAGCTCACAGAGTTTAACCTTCCTTTTCATAGAGCGGTTAGGAAACACTCTGTTTGTAAAGTCTGGAAGCGGATATTTGGACCTGTACGAGGCCTTCGTTGGAAACGGGATTTCTTCATATAATGCAAGACCAAAGAATTCTCAGTAACTTCCTTGTGTGTGTGTATTCAACTCACAGAGTTGAACCTTTCTTTAGAGAGAGTAGATTTGAAACTCTCTTTTTGTGGAAATTACATGTGGAGATTTCAAGCGATTTGAGGCCAATGACGGAAAAGGAAATATCTTCGTTTAAAAACTAGACAGAATCATTTTCAGAAACTAGTTTGTGATGTGTGCCTTCAGCAGACAGAGTTTAACGTTTCTTTTCACAGAGCAGTTTGGAAGCACTCTCTTTGTAAAGTCTGCAAGTGGATATTTGGACCTCTTTGAAGGCCTTCGTTGGAAACGGGATTTCTTCATAAAATGCTAGACAGAAGAATTCTCAGTAACTTCTTTGTGTGTGTGTATTCAACCCACAGAGCTGAACCTTCCTTTAGGCAGAGCAGATTTGCAACACTCGTTTTGTGGAATTTACATGTGGAGATTTCAAGCGAATTGAGGTCAATGACAGAAAAGGAAATATCTTCGTTTAAAAACTAGACAGAATCATTCTCAGAAACTATTTTGTGATGTGTGCATCCACCTGACAGTGTTTAACCTTTCTTTTCATAGAGCAGTTCGAAAACACTCTGTTTGTAAAGTCTGCAACTGGATATTTGGACTTCTTTTAACCCTTCGTTGGAAACGGGATTTCTTTATATAATGCAAGACAGAAGAATTCTCAGTGACTTCTTTGTGTTGTGTGTATGCAGCTCACAGAGTTGAACCTTTCTTTAGACAGAGCAGGTTTGAAACTCTCTTTTTGTGGATTTTGCAATTGCAGATTTCAAGCGATTTGAGGCCAGTGTTTGAAAAGGAAATATCTTTGTATAAAAACTAGACGGAATCATTCTCTGAAACAACTTAATGATTTGTGCGTTCAGCTCACAGAGTTTAACCTTCCTTTTCATAGAGCAGTTAGGAAACACTCTGTTTGTGAAGTCTGATAGCAGATATTTGGACCTCTTTGAGGCCTTCGTTGGAAATGGGATTCCTTCATATAATACTAGACAGAAGAGTTCTCAGTAACTTCTTAGTGTTGTGTGTATTCAGCTCACAGAGTGGAACCTATCTTCAGAGAGAGCAGATTTGAAACTCTCTTTTTGTGGAATTTGCAATTGGAGATTTCAAGCGATTTGAGGCCAATGGAAGAAAGGGAAATATCTCCGTTTAAAAACTAGACAGAATCATTCTCAGAAACTACTTTGTGATTTGTGCATCCACCTGACAGAGTTTAACCTTTCTTTTCATAGAGCAGTTTGAAAACACTCTGTTTGTAAAGTCTGCAAGTGGATATTTGGACCTGTACGAGGCCTTCGTTGGAAACGGGATTTCTTCATATAATGCAAGACAGAGGAGTTCTCAGTAACTTCTTTGTGTTGTGTGTATGCAGCTCACAGAATTGAACCTTTCTTTAGACAGAGCAGGTTTGAAACTCTCTTTTTGTGGATTTTGCAATTGGAGATTTCAAGCGATTTGAGGCCAAAGGTTGAAAAGGAAACATCTTCTTTTAAAAACTAGACGGAATCATTCTCTGAAACATCTTAATGATTTGTGCATTCAGCTCACAGAGTTTAACCTTCCTTTTCATACAGCAGTTAGGAAACACTCTGTTTGTAAAATCTGGAAGCGGACATTTGGACCTCTTTGAGGCCTTCGTTGGAAACGGGATTCCTTCATATAATGCTAGACAGAAGAATTCTCAGTAACTTCTTAGTGTTGTGTGTATTCAACTCAAAGAGTGGAGCATTTCTTTAGAGAGAGCAGATTTGAAACTCTCTTTTTGTGGATTTTGCAATTGGAGATTTCAAGCGATTTGAGGCCAGTGTTTGAAGAGGAAATACCTTCGTATAAAAACTAGACGGAATCATTCTCTGAAACAACTTAATGATTTGTGCGTTCAGCTCACAGAGTTTAACCTTCCTTTTCATAGAGCGGTTAGGAAACACTCTGTTTGTAAAGTCTGGAAGCGGATATTTGGACCTGTACGAGGCCTTCGTTGGAAACGGGATTTCTTCATATAATGCAAGACCAAAGAATTCTCAGTAACTTCCTTGTGTGTGTGTATTCAACTCACAGAGTTGAACCTTTCTTTAGAGAGAGTAGATTTGAAACTCTCTTTTTGTGGAAATTACATGTGGAGATTTCAAGCGATTTGAGGCCAATGACGGAAAAGGAAATATCTTCGTTTAAAAACTAGACAGAATCATTTTCAGAAACTAGTTTGTGATGTGTGCCTTCAGCAGACAGAGTTTAACGTTTCTTTTCACAGAGCAGTTTGGAAGCACTCTCTTTGTAAAGTCTGCAAGTGGATATTTGGACCTCTTTGAAGGCCTTCGTTGGAAACGGGATTTCTTCATAAAATGCTAGACAGAAGAATTCTCAGTAACTTCTTTGTGTGTGTGTATTCAACCCACAGAGCTGAACCTTCCTTTAGGCAGAGCAGATTTGCAACACTCGTTTTGTGGAATTTACATGTGGAGATTTCAAGCGAATTGAGGTCAATGACAGAAAAGGAAATATCTTCGTTTAAAAACTAGACAGAATCATTCTCAGAAACTACTTTGTGATGTGTGCATCCACCTGACAGAGTTTAACTTTCTTTTCATAGAGCAGTTCGAAAACACTCTGTTTGTAAAGTCTGCAAATGGATATTTGGACTTCTTTTAACCCTTCGTTGGAAACGGGATTTCTTTATATAATGCAAGACAGAAGAATTCTCAGTGACTTCTTTGTGTTGTGTGTATGCAGCTCACAGAGTTGAACCTTTCTTTAGACAGAGCAGGTTTGAAACTCTCTTTTTGTGGATTTTGCAATTGCAGATTTCAAGCGATTTGAGGCCAATGGTTGAAAAGGAAATATCTTCGTATAAAAACTAGACGGAATCATTCTCTGAAATAACTTAATGATTTGTGCGTTCAACTCACAGAGTTTAACCTTCCTTTTCATAGAGCAGTTAGGAAACACTCTGTTTGTGAAGTCTGGTAGCGGATATTTGGACCTCTTTGAGGCCTTCGTTGGAAACGGGATTCCTTCATATAATACTAGACAGAAGAATTCTCAGTAACTTCTTAGTGTTGTGTGTATTCAGCTCACAGAGTGGAACCTATCTTCAGAGAGAGCAGATTTGAAACTCTCTTTTTGTGGAATTTGCAATTGGAGATTTCAAGCGATTTGAGGCCAATGGAAGAAAGGGAAATATCTCCGTTTAAAAACTAGACAGAATCATTCTCAGAAACTACTTTGTGATTTGTGCATCCACCTGACAGAGTTTAACCTTTCTTTTCATAGAGCAGTTTGAAAACACTCTGTTTGTAAAGTCTGCAAGTGGATATTTGGACCTGTACGAGGCCTTCGTTGGAAACGGGATTTCTTCATATAACGCAAGACAGAGGAATTCTCAGTAACTTCTTTGTGTTGTGTGTATGCAGCTCACAGAATTGAACCTTTCTTTAGACAGAGCAGATGTGAAACTCTCTTTTTGTGGATTTTGCAATTGGAGATTTCAAGCGATTTGAGGCCAAAGGTTGAAAAGGAAATATCTTCTTTTGAAAACTAGACGGAATCATTCTCTGAAACAACTTAATGATTTGTGCATTCAGCTCACAGAGTTTAAACTTCCTTTTCATAGAGCGGTTAGGAAACACTCTGTTTGTAAAATCTGGAAGCGGACATTTGGACCTCTTTGAGGACTTCGTTGGAAACGGGATTCCTTCATATAATGCTAGACAGAAGAATTCTCAGTAACTTCCTTGTGTGTGTGTATTCAACTCACAGAGTTGAACCTTTCTTTAGAGAGAGTAGATTTGAAACTCTCTTTTTGTGGAAATTACATGTGGAGATTTCAAGCGATTTGAGGCCAATGACGGAAAAGGAAATATCTTCGTTTAAAAACTAGACAGAATCATTTTCAGAAACTAGTTTGTGATGTGTGCCTTCAGCAGACAGAGTTTAACGTTTCTTTTCACAGAGCAGTTTGGAAGCACTCTCTTTGTAAAGTCTGCAAGTGGATATTTGGACCTCTTTGAAGGCCTTCGTTGGAAACGGGATTTCTTCATAAAATGCTAGACAGAAGAATTCTCAGTAACTTCTTTGTGTGTGTGTATTCAACCCACAGAGCTGAACCTTCCTTTAGGCAGAGCAGATTTGCAACACTCGTTTTGTGGAATTTACATGTGGAGATTTCAAGCGAATTGAGGTCAATGACAGAAAAGGAAATATCTTCGTTTAAAAACTAGACAGAATCATTCTCAGAAACTATTTTGTGATGTGTGCATCCACCTGACAGTGTTTAACCTTTCTTTTCATAGAGCAGTTCGGAAACACTCTGTTTGTAAAGTCTGCAACTGGATATTTGGACTTCTTTTAACCCTTCGTTGGAAACGGGATTTCTTTATATAATGCAAGACAGAAGAATTCTCAGTGACTTCTTTGTGTTGTGTGTATGCAGCTCACAGAGTTGAACCTTTCTTTAGACAGAGCAGGTTTGAAACTCTCTTTTTGTGGATTTTGCAATTGCAGATTTCAAGCGATTTGAGGCCAGTGTTTGAAAAGGAAATATCTTCGTATAAAAACTAGACGGAATCATTCTCTGAAACAACTTAATGATTTGTGCGTTCAGCTCACAGAGTTTAACCTTCCTTTTCATAGAGCAGTTAGGAAACACTCTGTTTGTGAAGTCTGATAGCAGATATTTGGACCTCTTTGAGGCCTTCGTTGGAAACGGGATTTCTTCATATAATGCAAGACAGAGGAGTTCTCAGTAACTTCTTTGTGTTGTGTGTATGCAGCTCACAGAATTGAACCTTTCTTTAGACAGAGCAGATTTGAAACTCTCTTTTTGTGGATTTTGCAATTGGAGATTTCAAGCGATTTGAGGCCAAAGGTTGAAAAGGAAATATCTTCTTTTAAAAACTAGACGGAATCATTCTCTGAAACAACTTAATGATTTGTGCGTTCAGCTCACAGAGTTTAACCTTCCTTTTCATACAGCAGTTAGGAAACACTCTGTTTGTAAAATCTGGAAGCGGACATTTGGACCTCTTTGAGGACTTCGTTGGAAACGGGATTTCTTCATATAATGCTAGACAGAAGAATTCTCAGTAACTTCCTTGTGTGTGTGTATTCAACTCACAGAGTTGAACCTTTCTTTAGAGAGAGTAGATTTGAAACTCTCTTTTTGTGGAAATTACATGTGGAGATTTCAAGCGATTTGAGGCCAATGACGGAAAAGGAAATATCTTCGTTTAAAAACTAGACAGAATCATTTTCAGAAACTAGTTTGTGATGTGTGCCTTCAGCAGACAGAGTTTAACGTTTCTTTTCACAGAGCAGTTTGGAAGCACTCTCTTTGTAAAGTCTGCAAGTGGATATTTGGACTTCTTTTAACCCTTCGTTGGAAACGGGATTTCTTTATATAATGCAAGACAGAAGAATTCTCAGTGACTTCTTTGTGTTGTGTGTATGCAGCTCACAGAGTTGAACCTTTCTTTAGACAGAGCAGGTTTGAAACTCTCTTTTTGTGGATTTTGCAATTGCAGATTACAAGCGATTTGAGGCCAATGGTTGAAAAGGAAATATCTTCGTATAAAAACTAGACGGAATCATTCTCTGAAACAACTTAATGATTTGTGCGTTCAGCTCACAGAGTTTAACCTTCCTTTTCATAGAGCAGTTAGGAAACACTCTGTTTGTGAAGTCTGATAGCAGATATTGGGACCTCTTTCAGGCCTTCGTTGGAAATGGGATTCCTTCATATAATACTAGACAGAAGAGTTCTCAGTAACTTCTTAGTGTTGTGTGTATTCAGCTCACAGAGTGGAACCTATCTTCAGAGAGAGCAGATTTGAAACTCTCTTTTTGTGGAATTTGCAATTGGAGATTTCAAGCGATTTGAGGCCAATGGAAGAAAGGGAAATATCTCCGTTTAAAAACTAGACAGAATCATTCTCAGAAACTACTTTGTGATTTGTGCATCCACCTGACAGAGTTTAACCTTTCTTTTCATAGAGCAGTTTGAAAACACTCTGTTTGTAAAGTCTGCAAGTGGATATTTGGACCTGTACGAGGCCTTCGTTGGAAACGGGATTTCTTCATATAATGCAAGACAGAGGAGTTCTCAGTAACTTCTTTGTGTTGTGTGTATGCAGCTCACAGAATTGAACCTTTCTTTAGACAGAGCAGATTTGAAACTCTCTTTTTGTGGATTTTGCAATTGGAGATTTCAAGCGATTTGAGGCCAAAGGTTGAAAAGGAAATATCTTCTTTTAAAAACTAGACGGAATCATTCTCTGAAACATCTTAATGATTTGTGCATTCAGCTCACAGAGTTTAACCTTCCTTTTCATACAGCAGTTAGGAAACACTCTGTTTGTAAAATCTGGAAGCGGACATTTGGACCTCTTTGAGGCCTTCGTTGGAAACGGGATTCCTTCATATAATGCTAGACAGAAGAATTCTCAGTAACTTCTTAGTGTTGTGTGTATTCAACTCAAAGAGTGGAGCATTTCTTTAGAGAGAGTAGATTTGAAACTCTCTTTTTGTGGATTTTGCAATTGGAGATTTCAAGCGATTTGAGGCCAGTGTTTGAAGAGGAAATACCTTCGTATAAAAACTAGACGGAATCATTCTCTGAAACAACTTAATGATTTGTGCGTTCAGCTCACAGAGTTTAACCTTCCTTTTCATAGAGCGGTTAGGAAACACTCTGTTTGTAAAGTCTGGAAGCGGATATTTGGACCTGTACGAGGCCTTCGTTGGAAACGGGATTTCTTCATATAATGCAAGACCAAAGAATTCTCAGTAACTTCCTTGTGTGTGTGTATTCAACTCACAGAGTTGAACCTTTCTTTAGAGAGAGTAGATTTGAAACTCTCTTTTTGTGGAAATTACATGTGGAGATTTCAAGCGATTTGAGGCCAATGACGGAAAAGGAAATATCTTCGTTTAAAAACTAGACAGAATCATTTTCAGAAACTAGTTTGTGATGTGTGCCTTCAGCAGACAGAGTTTAACGTTTCTTTTCACAGAGCAGTTTGGAAGCACTCTCTTTGTAAAGTCTGCAAGTGGATATTTGGACCTCTTTGAAGGCCTTCGTTGGAAACGGGATTTCTTCATAAAATGCTAGACAGAAGAATTCTCAGTAACTTCTTTGTGTGTGTGTATTCAACCCACAGAGCTGAACCTTCCTTTAGGCAGAGCAGATTTGCAACACTCGTTTTGTGGAATTTACATGTGGAGATTTCAAGCGAATTGAGGTCAATGACAGAAAAGGAAATATCTTCGTTTAAAAACTAGACAGAATCATTCTCAGAAACTACTTTGTGATGTGTGCATCCACCTGACAGAGTTTAACCTTTCTTTTCATAGAGCAGTTCGAAAACACTCTGTTTGTAAAGTCTGCAAATGGATATTTGGACTTCTTTTAACCCTTCGTTGGAAACGGGATTTCTTTATATAATGCAAGACAGAAGAATTCTCAGTGACTTCTTTGTGTTGTGTGTATGCAGCTCACAGAGTTGAACCTTTCTTTAGACAGAGCAGGTTTGAAACTCTCTTTTTGTGGATTTTGCAATTGCAGATTTCAAGCGATTTGAGGCCAATGGTTGAGAAGGAAATATCTTCGTATAAAAACTAGACGGAATCATTCTCTGAAATAACTTAATGATTTGTGCGTTCAACTCACAGAGTTTAACCTTCCTTTTCATAGAGCAGTTAGGAAACACTCTGTTTGTGAAGTCTGGTAGCGGATATTTGGACCTCTTTGAGGCCTTCGTTGGAAACGGGATTCCTTCATATAATACTAGACAGAAGAATTCTCAGTAACTTCTTAGTGTTGTGTGTATTCAGCTCACAGAGTGGAACCTATCTTCAGAGAGAGCAGATTTGAAACTCTCTTTTTGTGGAATTTGCAATTGGAGATTTCAAGCGATTTGAGGCCAATGGAAGAAAGGGAAATATCTCCGTTTAAAAACTAGACAGAATCATTCTCAGAAACTACTTTGTGATTTGTGCATCCACCTGACAGAGTTTAACCTTTCTTTTCATAGAGCAGTTTGAAAACACTCTGTTTGTAAAGTCTGCAAGTGGATATTTGGACCTGTACGAGGCCTTCGTTGGAAACGGGATTTCTTCATATAACGCAAGACAGAGGAATTCTCAGTAACTTCTTTGTGTTGTGTGTATGCAGCTCACAGAATTGAACCTTTCTTTAGACAGAGCAGATGTGAAACTCTCTTTTTGTGGATTTTGCAATTGGAGATTTCAAGCGATTTGAGGCCAAAGGTTGAAAAGGAAATATCTTCTTTTGAAAACTAGACGGAATCATTCTCTGAAACAACTTAATGATTTGTGCATTCAGCTCACAGAGTTTAAACTTCCTTTTCATACAGCAGTTAGGAAACACTCTGTTTGTAAAATCTGGAAGCGGACATTTGGACCTCTTTGAGGACTTCGTTGGAAACGGGATTCCTTCATATAATGCTAGACAGAAGAATTCTCAGTAACTTCCTTGTGTGTGTATTCAACTCACAGAGTTGAACCTTTCTTTAGAGAGAGTAGATTTGAAACTCTCTTTTTGTGGAAATTACATGTGGAGATTTCAAGCGATTTGAGGCCAATGACGGAAAAGGAAATATCTTCGTTTAAAAACTAGACAGAATCATTTTCAGAAACTAGTTTGTGATGTGTGCCTTCAGCAGACAGAGTTTAACGTTTCTTTTCACAGAGCAGTTTGGAAGCACTCTCTTTGTAAAGTCTGCAAGTGGATATTTGGACCTCTTTGAAGGCCTTCGTTGGAAACGGGATTTCTTCATAAAATGCTAGACAGAAGAATTCTCAGTAACTTCTTTGTGTGTGTGTATTCAACCCACAGAGCTGAACCTTCCTTTAGGCAGAGCAGATTTGCAACACTCGTTTTGTGGAATTTACATGTGGAGATTTCAAGCGAATTGAGGTCAATGACAGAAAAGGAAATATCTTCGTTTAAAAACTAGACAGAATCATTCTCAGAAACTATTTTGTGATGTGTGCATCCACCTGACAGTGTTTAACCTTTCTTTTCATAGAGCAGTTCGAAAACACTCTGTTTGTAAAGTCTGCAACTGGATATTTGGACTTCTTTTAACCCTTCGTTGGAAACGGGATTTCTTTATATAATGCAAGACAGAAGAATTCTCAGTGACTTCTTTGTGTTGTGTGTATGCAGCTCACAGAGTTGAACCTTTCTTTAGACAGAGCAGGTTTGAAACTCTCTTTTTGTGGATTTTGCAATTGCAGATTTCAAGCGATTTGAGGCCAGTGTTTGAAAAGGAAATATCTTCATATAAAAACTAGACGGAATCATTCTCTGAAACAACTTAATGATTTGTGCGTTCAGCTCACAGAGTTTAACCTTCCTTTTCATAGAGCAGTTAGGAAACACTCTGTTTGTGAAGTCTGATAGCAGATATTTGGACCTCTTTGAGGCCTTCGTTGGAAACGGGATTTCTTCATATAATGCAAGACAGAGGAGTTCTCAGTAACTTCTTTGTGTTGTGTGTATGCAGCTCACAGAATTGAACCTTTCTTTAGACAGAGCAGATTTGAAACTCTCTTTTTGTGGATTTTGCAATTGGAGATTTCAAGCGATTTGAGGCCAAAGGTTGAAAAGGAAATATCTTCTTTTAAAAACTAGACGGAATCATTCTCTGAAACAACTTAATGATTTGTGCGTTCAGCTCACAGAGTTTAACCTTCCTTTTCATACAGCAGTTAGGAAACACTCTGTTTGTAAAATCTGGAAGCGGACATTTGGAACTCTTTGAGGACTTCGTTGGAAACGGGATTTCTTCATATAATGCTAGACAGAAAAATTCTCAGTAACTTCCTTGTGTGTGTGTATTCAACTCACAGAGTTGAACCTTTCTTTAGAGAGAGTAGATTTGAAACTCTCTTTTTGTGGAAATTACATGTGGAGATTTCAAGCGATTTGAGGCCAATGACGGAAAAGGAAATATCTTCGTTTAAAAACTAGACAGAATCATTTTCAGAAACAAGTTTGTGATGTGTGCCTTCAGCAGACAGAGTTTAACGTTTCTTTTCACAGAGCAGTTTGGAAGCACTCTCTTTGTAAAGTCTGCAAGTGGATATTTGGACCTCTTTGAAGGCCTTCGTTGGAAACGGGATTTCTTCATAAAATGCTAGACAGAAGAATTCTCAGTAACTTCTTTGTGTGTGTGTATTCAACCCACAGAGCTGAACCTTCCTTTAGGCAGAGCAGATTTGCAACACTCGTTTTGTGGAATTTACATGTGGAGATTTCAAGCGAATTGAGGTCAATGACAGAAAAGGAAATATCTTCGTTTAAAAACTAGACAGAATCATTCTCAGAAACTATTTTGTGATATGTGCATCCACCTGACAGTGTTTAACCTTTCTTTTCATAGAGCAGTTCGAAAACACTCTGTTTGTAAAGTCTGCAACTGGATATTTGGACTTCTTTTAACCCTTCGTTGGAAACGGGATTTCTTTATATAATGCAAGACAGAAGAATTCTCAGTGACTTCTTTGTGTTGTGTGTATGCAGCTCACAGAGTTGAACCTTTCTTTAGACAGAGCAGGTTTGAAACTCTCTTTTTCTGGATTTTGCAATTGCAGATTTCAAGCGATTTGAGGCCAATGGTTGAAAAGGAAATATCTTCGTATAAAAACTAGACGGAATCATTCTCTGAAACAACTTAATGATTTGTGCGTTCAGCTCACAGAGTTTAACCTTCCTTTTCATAGAGCAGTTAGGAAACAGTCTGTTTGTGAAGTCTGGTAGCGGATATTTGGACCTCTTTGAGGCCTTCGTTGGAAACGGGTTTGCTTCATATAATACTAGACAGAAGAATTCTCAGTAACTTCTTAGTGTTGTGTGTATTCAGCTCACAGAGTGGAACCTATCTTCAGAGAGAGCAGATTTGAAACTCTCTATTTGTGGAATTTGCAATTGGAGATTTCAAGCGATTTGAGGCCAATGGAAGAAAGGGAAATATCTCCGTTTAAAAACTAGACAGAATCATTCTCAGAAACTACTTTGTGATTTGTGCATCCACCTGACAGAGTTTAACCTTTCTTTTCATAGAGCAGTTTGAAAACACTCTGTTTGTAAAGTCTGCAAGTGGATATTTGGACCTGTACGAGGCCTTCGTTGGAAACGGGATTTCTTCATATAATGCAAGACAGAGGAATTCTCAGTAACTTCTTTGTGTTGTGTGTATGCAGCTCACAGAATTGAACCTTTCTTTAGACAGAGCAGATTTGAAACTCTCTTTTTGTGGATTTTGCAATTGGAGATTTCAAGCGATTTGAGGCCAAAGGTTGAAAAGGAAATATCTTCTTTTAAAAACTAGACGGAATCATTCTCTGAAACAACTTAATGATTTGTGCATTCAGCTCACAGAGTTTAACCTTCCTTTTCATACAGCAGTTAGGAAACACTCTGTTTGTAAAATCTGGAAGCGGACATTTGGACCTCTTTGAGGCCTTCGTTGGAAACGGGATTCCTTCATATAATGCTAGACAGAAGAATTCTCAGTAACTTCTTAGTGTTGTGTGTATTCAACTCAAAGAGTTGAGCATTTCTTTAGAGAGAGCAGATTTGAAACTCTCTTTTTGTGGATTTTGCAATTGGAGATTTCAAGCGATTTGAGGCCAGTGTTTGAAGAGGAAATACCTTCGTATAAAAACTAGACGGAATCATTCTCTGAAACAACTTAATGATTTGTGCGTTCAGCTCACAGAGTTTAACCTTCCTTTTCATAGAGCGGTTAGGAAACACTCTGTTTGTAAAGTCTGGAAGCGGATATTTGGACCTGTACGAGGCCTTCGTTGGAAACGGGATTTCTTCATATAATGCAAGACCAAAGAATTCTCAGTAACTTCCTTGTGTGTGTGTATTCAACTCACAGAGTTGAACCTTTCTTTAGAGAGAGTAGATTTGAAACTCTCTTTTTGTGGAAATTACATGTGGAGATTTCAAGCGATTTGAGGCCAATGACGGAAAAGGAAATATCTTCGTTTAAAAACTAGACAGAATCATTTTCAGAAACTAGTTTGTGATGTGTGCCTTCAGCAGACAGAGTTTAACGTTTCTTTTCACAGAGCAGTTTGGAAGCACTCTCTTTGTAAAGTCTGCAAGTGGATATTTGGACCTCTTTGAAGGCCTTCGTTGGAAACGGGATTTCTTCATAAAATGCTAGACAGAAGAATTCTCAGTAACTTCTTTGTGTGTGTGTATTCAACCCACAGAGCTGAACCTTCCTTTAGGCAGAGCAGATTTGCAACACTCGTTTTGTGGAATTTACATGTGGAGATTTCAAGCGAATTGAGGTCAATGACAGAAAAGGAAATATCTTCGTTTAAAAACTAGACAGAATCATTCTCAGAAACTATTTTGTGATATGTGCATCCACCTGACAGTGTTTAACCTTTCTTTTCATAGAGCAGTTCGAAAACACTCTGTTTGTAAAGTCTGCAACTGGATATTTGGACTTCTTTTAACCCTTCGTTGGAAACGGGATTTCTTTATATAATGCAAGACAGAAGAATTCTCAGTGACTTCTTTGTGTTGTGTGTATGCAGCTCACAGAGTTGAACCTTTCTTTAGACAGAGCAGGTTTGAAACTCTCTTTTTCTGGATTTTGCAATTGCAGATTTCAAGCGATTTGAGGCCAATGGTTGAAAAGGAAATATCTTCGTATAAAAACTAGACGGAATCATTCTCTGAAACAACTTAATGATTTGTGCGTTCAGCTCACAGAGTTTAACCTTCCTTTTCATAGAGCAGTTAGGAAACAGTCTGTTTGTGAAGTCTGGTAGCGGATATTTGGACCTCTTTGAGGCCTTCGTTGGAAACGGGTTTGCTTCATATAATACTAGACAGAAGAATTCTCAGTAACTTCTTAGTGTTGTGTGTATTCAGCTCACAGAGTGGAACCTATCTTCAGAGAGAGCAGATTTGAAACTCTCTATTTGTGGAATTTGCAATTGGAGATTTCAAGCGATTTGAGGCCAATGGAAGAAAGGGAAATATCTCCGTTTAAAAACTAGACAGAATCATTCTCAGAAACTACTTTGTGATTTGTGCATCCACCTGACAGAGTTTAACCTTTCTTTTCATAGAGCAGTTTGAAAACACTCTGTTTGTAAAGTCTGCAAGTGGATATTTGGACCTGTACGAGGCCTTCGTTGGAAACGGGATTTCTTCATATAATGCAAGACAGAGGAATTCTCAGTAACTTCTTTGTGTTGTGTGTATGCAGCTCACAGAATTGAACCTTTCTTTAGACAGAGCAGATTTGAAACTCTCTTTTTGTGGATTTTGCAATTGGAGATTTCAAGCGATTTGAGGCCAAAGGTTGAAAAGGAAATATCTTCTTTTAAAAACTAGACGGAATCATTCTCTGAAACAACTTAATGATTTGTGCATTCAGCTCACAGAGTTTAACCTTCCTTTTCATACAGCAGTTAGGAAACACTCTGTTTGTAAAATCTGGAAGCGGACATTTGGACCTCTTTGAGGCCTTCGTTGGAAACGGGATTCCTTCATATAATGCTAGACAGAAGAATTCTCAGTAACTTCTTAGTGTTGTGTGTATTCAACTCAAAGAGTTGAGCATTTCTTTAGAGAGAGCAGATTTGAAACTCTCTTTTTGTGGATTTTGCAATTGGAGATTTCAAGCGATTTGAGGCCAGTGTTTGAAGAGGAAATACCTTCGTATAAAAACTAGACGGAATCATTCTCTGAAACAACTTAATGATTTGTGCGTTCAGCTCACAGAGTTTAACCTTCCTTTTCATAGAGCGGTTAGGAAACACTCTGTTTGTAAAGTCTGGAAGCGGATATTTGGACCTGTACGAGGCCTTCGTTGGAAACGGGATTTCTTCATATAATGCAAGACCAAAGAATTCTCAGTAACTTCCTTGTGTGTGTGTATTCAACTCACAGAGTTGAACCTTTCTTTAGAGAGAGTAGATTTGAAACTCTCTTTTTGTGGAAATTACATGTGGAGATTTCAAGCGATTTGAGGCCAATGACGGAAAAGGAAATATCTTCGTTTAAAAACTAGACAGAATCATTTTCAGAAACTAGTTTGTGATGTGTGCCTTCAGCAGACAGAGTTTAACGTTTCTTTTCACAGAGCAGTTTGGAAGCACTCTCTTTGTAAAGTCTGCAAGTGGATATTTGGACCTCTTTGAAGGCCTTCGTTGGAAACGGGATTTCTTCATAAAATGCTAGACAGAAGAATTCTCAGTAACTTCTTTGTGTGTGTGTATTCAACCCACAGAGCTGAACCTTCCTTTAGGCAGAGCAGATTTGCAACACTCGTTTTGTGGAATTTACATGTGGAGATTTCAAGCGAATTGAGGTCAATGACAGAAAAGGAAATATCTTCGTTTAAAAACTAGACAGAATCATTCTCAGAAACTATTTTGTGATGTGTGCATCCACCTGACAGTGTTTAACCTTTCTTTTCATAGAGCAGTTCGAAAACACTCTGTTTGTAAAGTCTGCAACTGGATATTTGGACTTCTTTTAACCCTTCGTTGGAAACGGGATTTCTTTATATAATGCAAGACAGAAGAATTCTCAGTGACTTCTTTGTGTTGTGTGTATGCAGCTCACAGAGTTGAACCTTTCTTTAGACAGAGCAGGTTTGAAACTCTCTTTTTGTGGATTTTGCAATTGCAGATTTCAAGCGATTTGAGGCCAGTGTTTGAAAAGGAAATATCTTCGTATAAAAACTAGACGGAATCATTCTCTGAAACAACTTAATGATTTGTGCGTTCAGCTCACAGAGTTTAACCTTCCTTTTCATAGAGCAGTTAGGAAACACTCTGTTTGTGAAGTCTGATAGCAGATATTTGGACCTCTTTGAGGCCTTCGTTGGAAACGGGATTCCTTCATATAATACTAGACAGAAGAATTCTCAGTAACTTCTTAGTGTTGTGTGTATTCAGCTCACAGAGTGGAACCTATCTTCAGAGAGAGCAGATTTGAAACTCTCTATTTGTGGAATTTGCAATTGGAGATTTCAAGCGATTTGAGGCCAATGGAAGAAAGAGAAATATCTCCGTTTAAAAACTAGACAGAATCATTCTCAGAAACTACTTTGTGATTTGTGCATCCACCTGACAGAGTTTAACCTTTCTTTTCATAGAGCAGTTTGAAAACACTCTGTTTGTAAAGTCTGCAAGTGGATATTTGGACCTGTACGAGGCCTTCGTTGGAAACGGGATTTCTTCATATAATGCAAGACAGAGGAATTCTCAGTAACTTCTTTGTGTTGTGTGTATGCAGCTCACAGAATTGAACCTTTCTTTAGACAGAGCAGATTTGAAACTCTCTTTTTGTGGATTTTGCAATTGGAGATTTCAAGCGATTTGAGGCCAGTGTTTGAAGAGGAAATACCTTCGTATAAAAACTAGACGGAATCATTCTCTGAAACAACTTAATGATTTGTGCGTTCAGCTCACAGAGTTTAACCTTCCTTTTCATAGAGCGGTTAGGAAACACTCTGTTTGTAAAGTCTGGAAGCGGATATTTGGACCTGTACGAGGCGTTCGTTGGAAACGGGATTTCTTCATATAATGCAAGACCAAAGAATTCTCAGTAACTTCCTTGTGTGTGTGTATTCAACTCACAGAGTTGAACCTTTCTTTAGAGAGAGTAGATTTGAAACTCTCTTTTTGTGGATATTACATGTGGAGATTTCAAGCGATTTGAGGCCAATGACGGAAAAGGAAATATCTTCGTTTAAAAACTAGACAGAATCATTTTCAGAAACTAGTTTGTGATGTGTGCCTTCAGCAGACAGAGTTTAACGTTTCTTTTCACAGAGCAGTTTGGAAGCACTCTCTTTGTAAAGTCTGCAAGTGGATATTTGGACCTCTTTGAAGGCCTTCGTTGGAAACGGGATTTCTTCATAAAATGCTAGACAGAAGAATTCTCAGTAACTTCTTTGTGTGTGTGTATTCAACCCACAGAGCTGAACCTTCCTTTAGGCAGAGCAGATTTGCAACACTCGTTTTGTGGAATTTACATGTGGAGATTTCAAGCGAATTGAGGTCAATGACAGAAAAGGAAATATCTTCGTTTAAAAACTAGACAGAATCATTCTCAGAAACTATTTTGTGATGTGTGCATCCACCTGACAGTGTTTAATCTTTCTTTTCATAGAGCAGTTCGAAAACACTCTGTTTGTAAAGTCTGCAACTGGATATTTGGACTTCTTTTAACCCTTCGTTGGAAACGGGATTTCTTTATATAATGCAAGACAGAAGAATTCTCAGTGACTTCTTTGTGTTGTGTGTATGCAGCTCACAGAGTTGAACCTTTCTTTAGACAGAGCAGGTTTGAAACTCTCTTTTTATGGATTTTGCAATTGCAGATTTCAAGCGATTTGAGGCCAGTGTTTGAAAAGGAAATATCTTCGTATAAAAACTAGACGGAATCATTCTCTGAAACAACTTAATGATTTGTGCGTTCAGCTCACAGAGTTTAACCTTCCTTTTCATAGAGCAGTTAGGAAACACTCTGTTTGTGAAGTCTGATAGCAGATATTTGGACCTCTTTGAGGCCTTCGTTGGAAACGGGATTCCTTCATATAATACTAGACAGAAGAATTCTCAGTAACTTCTTAGTGTTGTGTGTATTCAGCTCACAGAGTGGAACCTATCTTCAGAGAGAGCAGATTTGAAACTCTCTATTTGTGGAATTTGCAATTGGAGATTTCAAGCGATTTGAGGCCAATGGAAGAAAGAGAAATATCTCCGTTTAAAAACTAGACAGAATCATTCTCAGAAACTACTTTGTGATTTGTGCATCCACCTGACAGAGTTTAACCTTTCTTTTCATAGAGCAGTTTGAAAACACTCTGTTTGTAAAGTCTGCAAGTGGATATTTGGACCTGTACGAGGCCTTCGTTGGAAACGGGATTTCTTCATATAATGCAAGACAGAGGAATTATCAGTAACTTCTCTGTGTTGTGTGTATGCAGCTCACAGAATTGAACCTTTCTTTAGACAGAGCAGATTTGAAACTCTCTTTTTGTGGATTTTGCAATTGGAGATTTCAAGCGATTTGAGGCCAAAGGTTGAAAAGGAAATATCTTCTTTTAAAAACTAGACGGAATCATTCTCTGAAACAACTTAAGGATTTGTGCATTCAGCTCACAGAGTTTAACCTTCCTTTTCATACAGCAGTTAGGAAACACTCTGTTTGCAAAATCTGGAAGCGGACATTTGGACCTCTTTGAGGCCTTCGTTGGAAACGGGATTCCTTCATATAATGCTAGACAGAAGAATTCTCAGTAACTTCTTAGTGTTGTGTGTATTCAACTCAAAGAGTGGAGCATTTCTTTAGAGAGAGCAGATTTGAAACTCTCTTTTTGTGGATTTTGCCATTGGAGATTTCAAGCGATTTGAGGCCAGTGTTTGAAGAGGAAATACCTTCGTATAAAAACTAGACGGAATCATTCTCTGAAACAACTTAATGATTTGTGCGTTCAGCTCACAGAGTTTAACCTTCCTTTTCATAGAGCGGTTAGGAAACACTCTGTTTGTAAAGTCTGGAAGCGGATATTTGGACCTGTACGAGGCCTTCGTTGGAAACGGGATTTCTTCATATAATGCAAGACCAAAGAATTCTCAGTAACTTCCTTGTGTGTGTGTATTCAACTCACAGAGTTGAACCTTTCTTTAGAGAGAGTAGATTTGAAACTCTCTTTTTGTGGAAATTACATGTGGAGATTTCAAGCGATTTGAGGCCAATGACGGAAAAGGAAATATCTTCGTTTAAAAACTAGACCGAATCATTTTCAGAAACTAGTTTGTGATGTGTGCCTTCAGCAGACAGAGTTTAACGTTTCTTTTCACAGAGCAGTTTGGAAGCACTCTCTTTGTAAAGTCTGCAAGTGGATATTTGGACCTCTTTGAAGGCCTTCGTTGGAAACGGGATTTCTTCATAAAATGCTAGACAGAAGAATTCTCAGTAACTTCTTTGTGTGTGTGTATTCAACCCACAGAGCTGAACCTTCCTTTAGGCAGAGCAGATTTGCAACACTCGTTTTGTGGAATTTACATGTGGAGATTTCAAGCGAATTGAGGTCAATGACAGAAAAGGAAATATCTTCGTTTAAAAACTAGACAGAATCATTCTCAGAAACTATTTTGTGATATGTGCATCCACCTGACAGTGTTTAACCTTTCTTTTCATAGAGCAGTTCGAAAACACTCTGTTTGTAAAGTCTGCAACTGGATATTTGGACTTCTTTTAACCCTTCGTTGGAAACGGGATTTCTTTATATAATGCAAGAGAGAAGAATTCTCAGTGACTTCTTTGTGTTGTGTGTAAGCAGCTCACAGAGTTGAACCTTTCTTTAGACAGAGCAGGTTTGAAACTCTCTTTTTCTGGATTTTGCAATTGCAGATTTCAAGCGATTTGAGGCCAATGGTTGAAAAGGAAATATCTTCGTATAAAAACTAGACGGAATCATTCTCTGAAACAACTTAATGATTTGTGCATTCAGCTCACAGAGTTTAAGCTTCCTTTTCATAGAGCAGTTAGGAAACAGTCTGTTTGTGAAGTCTGGTAGCGGATATTTGGACTTCTTTGAGGCCTTCGTTGGAAACGGGTTTGCTTCATATAATACTAGACAGAAGAATTCTCAGTAACTTCTTAGTGTTGTGTGTATTCAGCTCACAGAGTGGAACCTATCTTCAGAGAGAGCAGATTTGAAACTCTCTATTTGTGGAATTTGCAATTGGAGATTTCAAGCGATTTGAGGCCAATGGAAGAAAGGGAAATATCTCCGTTTAAAAACTAGACAGAATCATTCTCAGAAACTACTTTGTGATTTGTGCATCCACCTGACAGAGTTTAACCTTTCTTTTCATAGAGCAGTTTTAAAACACTCTGTTTGTAAAGTCTGCAAGTGGATATTTGGACCTGTACGAGGCCTTCGTTGGAAACGGGATTTCTTCATATAATGCAAGACAGAGGAATTCTCAGTAACTTCTTTGTGTTGTGTGTATGCAGCTCACAGAATTGAACCTTTCTTTAGACAGAGCAGATTTGAAACTCTCTTTTTGTGGATTTTGCAATTGGAGATTTCAAGCGATTTGAGGCCAAAGGTTGAAAAGGAAACATCTTCTTTTAAAAACTAGACGGAATCATTCTCTGAAACATCTTAATGATTTGTGCATTCAGCTCACAGAGTTTAACCTTCCTTTTCATACAGCAGTTAGGAAACACTCTGTTTGTAAAATCTGGAAGCGGACATTTGGACCTCTTTGAGGCCTTCGTTGGAAACGGGATTCCTTCATATAATGCTAGACAGAAGAATTCTCAGTAACTTCTTAGTGTTGTGTGTATTCAACTCAAAGAGTGGAGCATTTCTTTAGAGAGAGCAGATTTGAAACTCTCTTTTTGTGGATTTTGCAATTGGAGATTTCAAGCGATTTGAGGCCAGTGTTTGAAGAGGAAATACCTTCGTATAAAAACTAGACGGAATCATTCTCTGAAACAACTTAATGATTTGTGCGTTCAGCTCACAGAGTTTAACCTTCCTTTTCATAGAGCGGTTAGGAAACACTCTGTTTGTAAAGTCTGGAAGCGGATATTTGGACCTGTACGAGGCCTTCGTTGGAAACGGGATTTCTTCATATAATGCAAGACCAAAGAATTCTCAGTAACTTCCTTGTGTGTGTGTATTCAACTCACAGAGTTGAACCCTTCTTTAGAGAGAGTAGATTTGAAACTCTCTTTTTGTGGAAATTACATGTGGAGATTTCAAGCGATTTGAGGCCAATGACGGAAAAGGAAATATCTTCGTTTAAAAACTAGACAGAATCATTTTCAGAAACTAGTTTGTGATGTGTGCCTTCAGCAGACAGAGTTTAACGTTTCTTTTCACAGAGCAGTTTGGAAGCACTCTCTTTGTAAAGTCTGCAAGTGGATATTTGGACCTCTTTGAAGGCCTTCGTTGGAAACGGGATTTCTTCATAAAATGCTAGACAGAAGAATTCTCAGTAACTTCTTTGTGTGTGTGTATTCAACCCACAGAGCTGAACCTTCCTTTAGGCAGAGCAGATTTGCAACACTCGTTTTGTGGAATTTACATGTGGAGATTTCAAGCGAATTGAGGTCAATGACAGAAAAGGAAATATCTTCGTTTAAAAACTAGACAGAATCATTCTCAGAAACTACTTTGTGATGTGTGCATCCACCTGACAGAGTTTAACCTTTCTTTTCATAGAGCAGTTCGAAAACACTCTGTTTGTAAAGTCTGCAAATGGATATTTGGACTTCTTTTAACCCTTCGTTGGAAACGGGATTTCTTTATATAATGCAAGACAGAAGAATTCTCAGTGACTTCTTTGTGTTGTGTGTATGCAGCTCACAGAGTTGAACCTTTCTTTAGACAGAGCAGGTTTGAAACTCTCTTTTTGTGGATTTTGCAATTGCAGATTTCAAGCGATTTGAGGCCAATGGTTGAAAAGGAAATATCTTCGTATAAAAACTAGACGGAATCATTCTCTGAAATAACTTAATGATTTGTGCGTTCAACTCACAGAGTTTAACCTTCCTTTTCATAGAGCAGTTAGGAAACACTCTGTTTGTGAAGTCTGGTAGCGGATATTTGGACCTCTTTGAGGCCTTCGTTGGAAACGGGATTCCTTCATATAATACTAGACAGAAGAATTCTCAGTAACTTCTTAGTGTTGTGTGTATTCAGCTCACAGAGTGGAACCTATCTTCAGAGAGAGCAGATTTGAAACTCTCTTTTTGTGGAATTTGCAATTGGAGATTTCAAGCGATTTGAGGCCAATGGAAGAAAGGGAAATATCTCCGTTTAAAAACTAGACAGAATCATTCTCAGAAACTACTTTGTGATTTGTGCATCCACCTGACAGAGTTTAACCTTTCTTTTCATAGAGCAGTTTGAAAACACTCTGTTTGTAAAGTCTGCAAGTGGATATTTGGACCTGTACGAGGCCTTCGTTGGAAACGGGATTTCTTCATATAACGCAAGACAGAGGAATTCTCAGTAACTTCTTTGTGTTGTGTGTATGCAGCTCACAGAATTGAACCTTTCTTTAGACAGAGCAGATGTGAAACTCTCTTTTTGTGGATTTTGCAATTGGAGATTTCAAGCGATTTGAGGCCAAAGGTTGAAAAGGAAATATCTTCTTTTGAAAACTAGACGGAATCATTCTCTGAAACAACTTAATGATTTGTGCATTCAGCTCACAGAGTTTAAACTTCCTTTTCATAGAGCGGTTAGGAAACACTCTGTTTGTAAAATCTGGAAGCGGACATTTGGACCTCTTTGAGGACTTCGTTGGAAACGGGATTCCTTCATATAATGCTAGACAGAAGAATTCTCAGTAACTTCCTTGTGTGTGTGTATTCAACTCACAGAGTTGAACCTTTCTTTAGAGAGAGTAGATTTGAAACTCTCTTTTTGTGGAAATTACATGTGGAGATTTCAAGCGATTTGAGGCCAATGACGGAAAAGGAAATATCTTCGTTTAAAAACTAGACAGAATCATTTTCAGAAACTAGTTTGTGATGTGTGCCTTCAGCAGACAGAGTTTAACGTTTCTTTTCACAGAGCAGTTTGGAAGCACTCTCTTTGTAAAGTCTGCAAGTGGATATTTGGACCTCTTTGAAGGCCTTCGTTGGAAACGGGATTTCTTCATAAAATGCTAGACAGAAGAATTCTCAGTAACTTCTTTGTGTGTGTGTATTCAACCCACAGAGCTGAACCTTCCTTTAGGCAGAGCAGATTTGCAACACTCGTTTTGTGGAATTTACATGTGGAGATTTCAAGCGAATTGAGGTCAATGACAGAAAAGGAAATATCTTCGTTTAAAAACTAGACAGAATCATTCTCAGAAACTATTTTGTGATGTGTGCATCCACCTGACAGTGTTTAACCTTTCTTTTCATAGAGCAGTTCGAAAACACTCTGTTTGTAAAGTCTGCAACTGGATATTTGGACTTCTTTTAACCCTTCGTTGGAAACGGGATTTCTTTATATAATGCAAGACAGAAGAATTCTCAGTGACTTCTTTGTGTTGTGTGT